>NC_053038.3:214990607-215293638 GCF_002575655.3 Aegilops tauschii subsp. strangulata
CGGCTCCAAAAGGAAGATGGACTACCTGGGACGTCGGGCTGTAGCTAGAAGGGCGGTTGGGACGCGGCATCGGCCCGTACCGCAGTGACCCCGATTCGGACGCACCGACTGTGGGTTTTCTCCCTCGCCGATGTCGACCGCGTCTACGCAGAACATTGTTCCCTTCCCCCAGCTGCAGGATCAGGCCCGTCGTTCTATGCTTGTGAAGAGAGCAACCTAAGAAAGTAGGCTTGTAGCTTAGGCTCCTGCTAGTGTATATATCGTGGTTTTCTTTTTCTCTCCATATCAACCATTTTATATTGTGTACGTGTCATTCAAGAGTGAAATGATGGTTGCTTCTTCCGACTAACTTACTGTGTGATTTGACTGCTCCTTAGTGGCCCCTACACGTACTCCCCCACGTGTATGCAACGTTTACACGTACACATGGACGCAAAAACGCGCGCGACGCCCTAATGCATGCACGTCCGAGCACACGACAGAACACACACGGTCACGCTCAAGTGCTCAACCTACACGTGCATGCACACACATACTCAGTCAGGGTGAGCTAGTGACCGTATAAACACCGGAAAATATATATATATTGAGCGCAATGAGCATATTATGAAGTCCACTGACCATATTTTTACAAATATACAGTGACAGACAGTGTATTTATCTCGTTTGAAATTAAGACAATATTAACTGGAGAGGAGGCAGTATGGACTAGCATTACTTTGCTGTGTCCCGTCAACTTGCCGAACGAGGAGAAGGTTGCAGGACGGGAGAAGCTTGCGCGCGGTGGCTCGCAGGACAAGGAGAAACTTTTGACTAATGCAAGCTCTCCCTCGCTCAGGCGGTGGACGTGCAACAGTTAATTCGGTGTCAGATCGCCAGAAGCATACACTATACTACTAGTGCTATTATTGTTCGACTTCCCAAATAGGCGAATAGCCAAGCGCAAAGTAAACAGGTCAGCAAACCTTGCGGCGCATCTTCGTGCGAACCGTGCGGCGCATCTTCGTGCGAACCGTGCTTGCTGCACTTTGAATGTGGCCGAGAGCTGGCTTGATGAAACACCTCGCTTCCTACTTCTTTTTTTGCGGGGTACCTCGCTTCCTAGTGACCAGTGTCTTGGCTGATCGTCCTAAGAATGCTTATATATGAATAAAGCTCTCTCATTTACCCGCAAAAAAGATTAAGCCATATTAACCGGAAAGGAGGGAGTATGGACTAGTACTTCTTTTGTGTGTCCCGTCAACTCGCAGAACGAGGAGAAGCTTGCAGGACAAGGTGAAGCTCGCTTACGCCTTTTGACTAATGCAACCTACCCTCGGTGGACATGCATCAGTCCATTCGGTGTCAGATTGTCAGAGGCATACACTGTAGTACCCAACATGCGGAGTACCATCATTGTTCGACTTCACGAAGAGGTGAAGAGCCAAGCGCAGCAGTACGAGTAGTACTACTACTAGAACCGCATGGTGGAGCGTCTGTACTCTTATTCTTTTATCTCTGATAAAGTACACGTTTATTCCGGAGAAGGGCGGAAAACGGCAGCCCAACATGTAATGAATGATATCGATCAACCAACCATGCTCGAATATATCTTGGCCTCCGTGCGAGCCTGTCTGTGTGTTCTCGCTCCCCGTCTCTCTCAAGGAACGGCGGGTTGGCTCTTTGCCGTCAATTGAGATCGGTTTGCTCACACTCCTGTCCCACATGTCAGTGATATGCCAAGAGGAGGTGCGTTGACCGACTGGCCATACGCGTACTTGGTTTTGCACCTTCATACTACTCCTCCCTCCGTCACAGTTTACAGGGCGCGCTTCATTATGATGCATTTCTCTCAATGCATTTCCACCACCAGAGAGACTTTAATGCTCAATTAATTAGGGTGTGGTAATCGCAATCAAGTCCACAATTTTCTCTCCATGTATTGTACTACTACGGAGTGGAGTAAGTGCATGCATGTGTGTACCCGGGGTGGAAGCACTGCATGCATGTGTGTACGCATTATTCCATCTAGTAATAGACGCCGTGCTATAACTACCAATGCTATTTTTCAGGCCGATCGCTAGTCGCCTTGGTCCCACAGATTTTTTTTCTTTTTTCTGAAGCGCGCTGTATAAACAGTGACGGATGGAGTAGTATGAGCAGATTCAAAGAAGAGCGTATTGATGGTTGCTTCTTCAGAGCAACTTACAGTGGGAAAGGTGGGGCTTATAATTTGACTGCTCATTACTCACTATTAATGCGGCGCAACGACTGGGCTGAGTCTCCCATGCGGTTGTGCACTACCCCCTCAGTTCTTAAATATACTCCAGAGTATTTGTCTTTCTAGAGATTTCAACGAGTGACTACTCAAATATTTGTCTTTTTAGAGATTTCAAATGGACTGGCACATACAGATGTATATAGACATATTTTAGAGTGTAGATTCACTCATTTTGCTCCGTATGTAGTCACTTGTTGAAATCTCTAGAAAGATGAATAGAATATTTAGGAACGGAGGGAGTACACATACGAAGCAAAATGAGTGAATCTACACTCTAAAATATGCCCGTTTGAAATTTGTAAAAAAGACAAATATTTAGGAACGAAGGAGTATAATTTTGTGCATGGCACATGGACCCGGATGATGAAGAGGTTTCTGGCAATGCTATCAAGCTTCCATCATTTGTTTACATAATTGACGTACTATACAAATAATTTTCCAGCGACATGAAATTGTACAATGGTGTGAGCTTTCAGCTTTTGTTTCGCGTGTCTTGCCATCGATGCTCTTTCGGAAACAATAAAAAACTAACTTCCTTGCTAATGCATGTCAATTATTAGCGGATCAGAGCTAATAATTACATCACAACTGAAGACAGAGTTGTGAGAAGGTGTTAAATTAAAATTGATCCATGCTTTCATTGGCAGCAACGTCCCCCCAGCTCTGTCTAAATCAACAAGGCATGTTGGGAAAAAAAGTAGCTGTCTGGAGCATGCAACATTCCGATCATTTTGTGCAGTTCCACTAAAATAGAGCTGAGCGTCCCTGTTCCAAAGATATTAAGTGTGATTACGATAATAGAGGACTGCTGATGAAACAATAAACACACAAATAGAAGCCGGTCACCTTTGCAGTCTCTCCTAAGACTAACTAGTTGGAGAAGATTAGGCTCGGAGTTGGATGAGGAGGATAGAGAAAAACCAATCTCCCATTGTGCAGTCGCACTGAAATGTAGAGACGTTGCCCGTGTGATATTTTAGTACAACTGCACAAAACACTCTTAAGAAAAAAGTGATTTGTGCAGTTCACCAAAAGGTGGCAATAGCAACGAGTAGAAAGGAAACAATTACTGGCCAATAACAGTTGATGACACATGCGACGACAAAAAAGAAGCATATTCCTTGTCCTAAGGGAAGATAACAACACGGTTGTGTTTGTCTAAAACGGTGTGAGGACGAGAATGCAATATGGAAAGTACGCCGGACGAGCTACGTTTTGGGCAAAGAACTATGGAAGATCCACATGCAGCGACGTGGGAAGACGGGCAGTGGAGCAAGGCCGGAGGGGATACCTGGAGGTCGTTGGGATGTAACTAGGTGAGCAGCGGCGGGCGGAATCTGCGAGCAGGTGGCATAGGCCCTGCCGCGCCGGAGCTTTGTCAGAGAGAACGGCGTGTACCGCAGATCGGGACGTGCTGCCTCGGCGCCGTCAAACGAAGAAACGATGCACTTCCTAACTTTCCCCCCGCGGACGGGATGCGGCCGGATCAGTGAGTAACGGTGAGAGAGAGAGGCCACCGCACTCCCTTTCCCCCGGCGGACGGGATGCGGCCGGAACAGTGACCAATGGTGAGAGAGAGAGGCCACCGCACTGCCTTTCCCCCGGCGGACGGGATGCGGACGGATCAGTGACCAACGGTGAGAGAGAGAGAGGCCACCGCAGCCTTGTGTGTGATACTCTGAAGAGCGACAAACCAGGCAGGAAGGCTCCATTGTATATATTGAGCGGACTACCTTTTTCTCCATAAAAATCGTTTTATATTCTGTGTACGTGCCATTGAGCGCTATAACTTTATTTAAAAATAACGCGGCAATGCGTCAAGTCGAACTTTGTTTCGTGCACGCGTGGTACACGACCTCCCTAGGTAAACAACCGCTACAGGCGTTCAAATTAGCACGTGGGCTGCCATTTCATAAAGAAATGAGCTCCACCGTGTACCCGCGCGGGTGTGGCTGGGCACGAAGCGTGAGTACGTGCACGGTGCACCTATTCTCTTCTTGTATACGTACACCACCTACGTGGGGTTGTGTGAGAGAGATACAAACCTAGAGAGATATAGTGTGTGGGTTCTTGAGAGTTTTTGGGGCGGGGGGGTCAATCAAAAAATGTAACATATGCAATGTGTCTGAAATAGAGTCCTGGATATAACATATATATAGAGGCGGCGATCCACGAGAAGAGAGTGGAGGTATCACCAGCTTGAGGTGTCCATAGAATCGAAGAGAGGGATGATGTGTGTGTGTGCGCGCGTGCGATCGATAAAGAGTGCCATCGAATTTGTGTGTGCCCACGTCAAAGATATAGAGTGGCTGGCCTACTGGAACGTGAGATGGGACATGTGCAGTTTGTCTCTGTGGCATGGATACCTACCTGCAGCGCTTGACTATCGGTGTGTGGTGGGGGAAGAGGGAGGCCCAATTAACTATAGAGGTACAATGGCTGGTATATGTGTGGACGAGGAGAGAGGCCTACCTCATGTATTAAGGAGATTGATCTCCCTCATGTATTAAGGGAGATCGATCGGCATCCATGCATATGTGCAGGAGAGGAATAAGGTTGGGAGAGAGACAGAGCTAGAGTGTTGGAGGGGGTGGTAGTGGAGTTGCTTCTAACAAATGGTGGGATAGGCTTGCTAGACAAACGGAGGGCACGCCCGCAATATCAATAAGAGAGGAGATGGCTGCTTGTTGTCTGTGCACGTGCGTGTGAGAGACGGGTCAGGAGGCATGCACGAATGATGAGGGGGGACGATTTGGCTATGGTAAGCAGACGTAACTACATAGGAAGATCAATCGCCCTTTGTTAGAGAAAGGAGAGACATAACTTGTGAGGTACGTCGATCGATGGGGGGGGGTAGTTAAAGTCGATCTAGGTATATGTTGGGAGATCGATCGGATACATGCATGTGTGTGTTAGAAGCAAATGAGGCATGAGGAGAAGGATAGAGAGAGAGGGATGCATGTAGGAGGTGGTACCAGAGGCATACTATATCGAGGGGGGAGGAGTGTGCGAGTACGAGAACGATGAAAATAGTGGTGGGAGTGAGGCATGGACGGTGACAAGAGAAGAGGGGAAGCTTGTGTTTGTGCTAGGCACACCTGGCTAGAGAGGCATATCGATCGATGTGTGCCGTAAAGAAGGAGCTGGGGGCCTACACACACCGTGGGTGAACGACCTAAAGTGAAAAGACGAATTTGCGCGATGGAGCTAGAGAATGCTGAGGGAGGGTGAGAGGGATGCGAGCATGTGCATGCACAAGAGAAAGTTAGCGCTAGCTACAAGAGGGTTGTGTGGGTGTAAAAGACGAATAGAGATCAAATATACTTCATTATAAAAAGCGAATTCGGATATTTGAAGAATTTATCATAGTGTTTCAAACCGACGCATGTGTGAATACATATAACGGCGATACACATGGTGTGGTTATGAACATGTTATACTACATTTAATATATTTTATCTCTACTCTTATGAAAAACGGAGTTGTTGATGATGGTATGCCTGCCATCCTGCATTATAGGCCGTCCGATTTATATCTGGCGGATAGCAAGGAAACTATGATGGTTGAAGTTGGCAACAATCATGATTGTAGACTCTTATTGAAATAGAGTAACGAATTAGAATTTAGTTCGAATTGCAGCGGTAGTATAGACATTTGGAATGCACTAAAATGTTGGTATGAGTAGGTTACATGCATTATACAGCAAGCAAAAAAATTTAATCGGACATAACATGGATTCATACTCCCTCCTTCCATCTATATAGGTCGTAATGAGATTTTTAAGACCGCCTTTGACTATTGACAAGATTAATAGTACATGACATGCACAATGTGAAAATTATATCATTGAAAGAACCTTTCACAGACGAATATAACGGTGTGCTTTTGTGTAAGTTGCATGTCATATATCATTGCTCTAATATTTGGTCATAGTTAGCATCGAAAAACGCATTAGGCCCTATATAGATGGAAGGAGGGAGTAGCTTTGAATAGCATTTGTATAGTAAAACGGGGCAAGACTCTCTCTTTGTGTGGTGTGAATAGTTTTATTTTTTTTCTTTTTGGTTGAGGGAAGTGCGAATTGATTTGGTACGTACAAGTACAATATTACTACACGTTAGGCGTGTCCCTAAAATTCAACCCGCGTCTTGTTATATCCCGAAAATTCAGATATCGTGCTCCCAAAACTGGCGCCTTCACAACCCGCGCCTTGCTATCCCAAAATTACAACGCGCGCGAAAACTCCCTCCAGCTGCCAAATCCCGACATGCGAAATCCCCCTTCTAACCCTGAGCCATAAGTGCCGCTAGTTCAAATCGGTGGGGGGTACTTTTGTAACACACCCTACATTTTGGACAAGCGCGTCCCTAAGTCATGCTTCACCCCCTCCCATCGCCCCCTTTTCGCCATTCGAAATCCCAGGTCGCCATAACCTCTCCGCTCCAGCCGTGAAACCCCACCCTCCTCCGTCCGCCACGTCACCGCTGCCCAGCCAGAGCCTCTTCCCCGACGACGTCGTCCACCGCAACAGCTCGACGTCCCTCGTACACCTCCCCGGATGAGGATCCGTCGTCCATCTCGCCGTCTCGCCGGTTCAGCCGCCCCGTCCTCCACCTCCAAGGAGCTGCTCCGACGATCGCCTCATCTATCGCGGCTGCTCCATCCCCACAGCGCCGCCTTAACCTGCTCCGCCGGAACCGCAGCATCCTCACCGACTCCTCGGACGAAGCCAAGGCCTACTCGGCGCCACCAAAGAGGTTGTACACTCATCGCATTGCACCTTCTCCTTAACTCGACCTCCCGGCGCCGACGGTGCTCCATCCCGCACCCCCATGGAGCGGCTACCTTGAAGCCGGCGTCGCAGGCGACATCTCCACAGCGGCTCTCCCCCAGTGCTAGGGCCCTTCGGCGGCGGCGTCCATACCAGCCGGATCTGCTGCTATTGCTCCGGCTCTCGCTCGCTCGCTCGCTCGCCCAGCTGCTGCTGCTGCTCTCCCTCTCGCTTGTGCTGCTGCTCTGCTCTGATTAAGCCACACTTCAGTCGACTAAATCGACTTTTGGGTCAGTCGATTTTCAGGGGTTGGGAGGGCTCGCCGGAGTTAAGGAAGAACCACCCGCAGCGGTGACTGGGCTCGCCCGAGAGGTACCCCACTATCTATCTTAGGGTTTAGGGTGGGGGCGGGGGCCTAGAAAGCTGGCCGGGGCGGCGGTGGCGAGTTGTTTCGGGACGGCGAGGCGGCGCTGGGGCCGGCGGTTCGGCCGGTGGTGGCTGGCGGCTCAGGGGGGTGCAGGTTGAACATGAACTGCAGGCCCTCCCTAAACTACATGTCAAGTGCCTCTGTGCTACCATTGCATTCAGTTTCGACAGTAGCATTCAGATTCCACAGTAAATTTCAGTTTCGACAGTTAAGTTCAGAGTCAACAGTTTTTACCTCATCTGTTGTAGTCACGTAGTTTTTGGTGATGTTAATTTTACATCCATTTTACATCATCTATTGGCTATGCTGTTAGAATCCCACTTGAGATTCACGATGTCTGTCTTGTGCTGCTTCAGCCTTGACGTCTTACGGCTCGCCGGAGCTGCTCCAACGACAGAACGATCCATCACAACAGAGCAGTGCCCTGGACGCCGTCTACAGATTCCTCAGATCTCCCTCCACACCTCCGACAGCCACCTCTGCCTCAACTGCTTCAGCGACCAACCCAATGATGCTGAGGTGGACACGGCTACGGCAAAGAGGTTGTACACTTGTTGCATCACTTATTACTATACATTCACGTCGATCCATTAGGGCTATTTTGGTTCAACGGAAAAACGTCGATCCACTGGTTGTTACCATCACTCTAAATTTCTGCATGCTCTCCTTACATAATCTCACCATATTTTTTTCGTATGCATGGCAGATATTGTACACAGTCATGCTGAACATGTAGAGAAAAAGAGAAGAGTTTTGCGCGGCAATACAATGTCATGCAGACATCGCTCCATGGTGGGTTCAATGGCAAACCCTCCCCACCCGTCTCCAGATTGTAATCCAGAGGAAGATATCTGTTCTAAGGCGGATTCAGACGCCGCTGACCACTCCTATTTACCCCCAAGGTGTTTGCTCTACCTTGGCATGATGATGTTAGTCATATCATGCATATGTTGCCTTGCAGTGCCTACTTTTGACATCATATATGTCATCTGCTTAGTTTAGACATGTTCTGTAATGCCACCTGTTTAGTTTCTATATCATATATGGGAATTATGCAGTCTCATGTCTTTTAGCCAGCCATAATATATGTGAAATGTGCAATGCCATCCTGTTTAACCAAGCATCATATATTTGAATGATATCTTGCCCATCCTTTTCTTCATTACATTTCCATTTGTCGACAATGTTTGTACATTAAACTACTCTTCCTGTGAATCAGCCATTTGGGTGGGAGATGGAAAAATATGGAGTGAAAACAAGGCCTTCAGAGCAGACAGTGCTACCTGTCAAAGCAAATCTCTTGTTGGGTCCCGATAGCTCCTCAGAGATGGATTCAGAGACAGATGACCAGTCCTATTCCCCCACTGAGGTGTATGCTCTAAGTTGGCACGGTTATACTGCTCATATCATGCATATGGTGTCTTGCATTGCATAGTTTAGACATCATATACACAATATTCAACACCATGTTCTTAGTTCAGACATCATATCGAATGCCCTCTGTTTAGCATATAAATCACATATGTGAATTAAATGATGCGATGCTGATTACTTAGATAACATGTAGGTGAATTATGTCATGCGATCTTGTTTAGTTATTCATCATATCTTTGAATTATGTTATGCTATGCTATCCAGTTTAGATAGACATCTATGTGAAATTATGTCATGATATCCGTTTTAGTTAAACAATATACATGTCAACTATTTCATGCCCTCTTTTTTCCACACTATCTATTGCATCTGTCTCTCATACAATGTCTGTACATTCAACTATGTTTCCTGTTTATCAGCCATTTGAATTGGAGCGGGTGATGCCAGTATCTAGCGGACTAAAAACACGGTCTTCAAATAAAACAGTGATACCTCTTGGTGGAGATAGCACCCCGGTTGTACATGCACAAGAACCAGCCCTACCACACATAACCCAAACGCTTGCAGATTGTACCCCTACTGCGATGGACAAAGAACCAGCTTCACCCAATCTAACCCCAACCCCAGCCGATAGTAACCCAGTTCCTGTTGACACAACACCATCTCCACCACAGAGCTCCCAAACAAGAGCAGTTAGTAAGGCAGCTCCAGTGCCCAAAGGGCCAGTACTATCACGGCGAACCCCAACTCCACCAGTTAGTACGCCTATTCCTGTGGAGGAAGCACAACCAGCTAGTCGTAGTTTAGCATCTATCGCATTTGATGTTGTTAAATTGTATGTGCGTATCTTCCCATCTTGGAAATATTATACTAAAGATGAAGGAAAATGCCAGTTGCAGGTGTTTGTCCAGGAGTTATGTGTAAATAATGTTATTCATGGCAATTACTTTGCTTCGTCCCATACATCCTACCTCCATGATGGTTATAATACAACAAATTTTCCCATTTTTCTCTATAGAGAAGGACCGATTTGGGAACTCAGGATGAGGTAACCTGTGCTAATACCTCTGCTATCTTCAAGAATGCTTGGTGGCAGTATCGGAATTACCTAAAGAAAACGTACTTCACCGGCAAAGAAACTCATCAAATTCCCTTACGTTCTCCTGAGACACATTTACTGGACGATGAGTGGGAACGCCTTGTTCTGTACTGGTCCCAAACCAAGAATGTGGTAAGGTCTATGAGCTCATTTTCTATTTTTTAGTATTATATTCTTGCGTCTTATTGTACTCTGTTCACGTAGAACAAGTGCCTAACCCTGAAGAACAACTGTTCTAATTTAAGATTCCATTGCTATCATAGTTCAAAAAAGCGTTAGGCGTTAATTGTGCGTTTTGCCACCGCCTTGCGCTTTACTGACCAAAGCGCGTGCTTATGCGCAGTTATGCATAGATTATGCGTAGTTATGCGCAATGCGTTTTGCCAACGTCTAGAGCCTAGGCGCGCTTAAGCGCTCGCTTAGGCGCGCCTTTTTTAACTATGATTGCTTTGCTCTTGTATCACTGTATTTACTCATACAAACTTATTTTTAAAGTGAAGGATCCAATCGAAACTCCAATGGCACAGCAGGTATGTTCACGCATGTTTCTTTAACAGGTTTGCTCTTATCAATAGCTCTGTTGATTTCAATTTCAATTGTGTATACAGTTGACTTTCATATCATGCACATTACTAGCATCACAACATAGCCAATAGTGTTGTTGTACATGTAGACCCGTTGTACCCATCTGAAATCTTGTTGTGCCGTGTAGTTTCCCATGCTTTGTATTCTTTCACTGCTGCTTTGTCTTGAACTGATATGATTTGAACCGTGTCTCTATTTTGATTTGGCAAGACAATGCAGTGACCATAGGACATAGATATATGTTTGTTTGATGCTTTTATTATGTACTAGTACTTGGCAATAGAAGACTTGGTAGTTTAATCCTGTCCACCTTACTAATGAACTGGTTCACCGAAATGAGTTTCATATACTAGTACATGCTAAACTTGTTATGTGTCTGCTTGTTTCTTCTTTTAGAATGCTGACAGAATATTGGGGAAGAGTGCCTTATTAAGCAATGGTAAAGGAAGTAATGCAGATAAGGTTCGGGATAGTGACACATCCTTGTTGGTCTCCAACAAAGCTGATAAAACAACTAAGGAAGACTATCTTGAAGACAGCGAGACAACCCCAAAGTCCTGTCTTGGTTTAGTGTTCGAGTTACTGGCCACTACCGCTTGCACAAGCTATTAAACTCACTGTCCGAATCAGTTCGGTTTCTTGAGTCTCAACTACAAGCTGAAAGACATCGATCAGCTGTGCTGCGACAAGAAGCGGAAGGACTGCGGAAGTCCCTGGAGCATTCAGATGCATACTTTCTGGTGCAACAGCAAGTGTTGGAGGATTTTAGCGCCAAACAGGACAAAGCTAATCAGCTTGCTAAGCTTATTGCCAGCATGGTGGATACCCAGGATAACGTTTCTTGAGCTCTTCTGAAGTTGTTTCAGTTATGCTCTTGTTTTGCTGCCGCGTTTATTTGCACTGGTGGCCAATTTTGACGGCCAGTGTATGTAATGTGCTGCTTCGTTCCCTATATTTGCACTGGTGGCGAACTTTGATGCCCAGTGGATGTAATATGTGTAATAGCGGTAATAGGCTAGCGTTAATTGCTTACTTATTTATTTCCTTATTGTCTTGTTTAGTTGTTTGCTTGTAGTCACTGCAGTTCTTTTTCTTTTTTTCTAGTGGCCACAATAGCCAATTTTTGGTAACTAGGCCAAAATAATCATGGAAACACACGGACTGTTGTAACCATGGGCCTCCTGCAGGCCGTATGATCCATGGGCCTTCGTCCGGCCGTAGGATCCATTGGCCTTCTATACGGGCCTTAGGGTCCATGGGCCTTCTACGGGCCATAGGGTCCATGGTCCTTCTAGGGGCCGTACGATCCATGGGCCTTCTACGGGCCGTACTATCCATGGGCCTCATACGGGCCATAGGATCCATGGGCCTTCTACGGGGCGTATCATCATTTCGCCAATCATGGGCCATACTATTCGTGGACCATAACGGGCGGTTAATAGGCCGTATTTGACAACTCTATGAAAACAGCCCAACGGGTTTTTTTTTGACATGAAAACGGCCCAAACGTATTAACGGTCCCCAAACGGGCCGACTGTAACGACAGGCTGAATTTGGCCCACAAGCAGAAAATGACAGTAACGGGCCGTATGTAACCGAATGCTGCAAATGAGCCCAAGAATCAATGGGCCCTGAGAAGGCCGAAAGATAACTTGGGCTGGAAACGGCCCAATGGAATAACGGGCCGTTAATGGGTATAAAGTGATACACTATTCATTACGGACCAGTTTCACCGCGGGCCGTTAATGGGCCAAGAGTTACAAAGGTCCTCATATGGGCCGAAAGAAGTCATGGGCCACACATGGGCCGAAAGTTAAAACGGGCTGAATCATAATGGACGGCCCAGATGACGCTACTGGGCCTAATTCGGATAGGGAGTAACGGGCCCTGGGTTAGCGGGCTGTAAATGGGCTATATGCGAACAGGCCGTTAACAGGCTTTCCGTGGGTCGGGCCGCCACCTTTTAACCAAGTCAAACGGGCCGGCCGTTTCACAGGAATGGGCCTCTGTTGGGCCGTGCCACGTGTCGCCATATCATAGGCACCTTCGGTCCAATGAGAGGATGACATATGTCCCAACGGTGAGCCGACACGTGTTTCCTCCAGCCAATGATGATTTTACACGTGGAAATCCCCATTGGTCGGGGCTGTTAACGGGTTATCGGATCCAAAACCCGACCTGATAGCTTAACGGTGTTCCGTTACGGTGGATGCCACATGTCGGTCACCCTTGACGAAAGCACTTCTGTGACGCACGATTTATCGTCATGGAAGTGGACACTTCCGTGATGATAATTTTGGTAATGTCATGGAACACTTCTACGACAGCACAGGTACGACTATCTTGATTCTGTCATAAATTTGTCATGGATATACACGCATGACAAAAAAACGCGACCTACTATGACAAACACGTATCATCACGGAAGTGTATTTTTTTTGTAGTGCCTGCCGCTGGGCCCCGCGCGTCAGCAACCCAGTGGGCGGGCCCGACCGTTTAATTGGAAACGGCTTCGGCCAGATCCGCCTCCCCTGCGTGAAGGCGCGCCAGCGCGAAGCCGCGTTGGACGTCACCCCCCTCAGCGCGCGCGGCTGAGCTGTTGGGCCGGCCCAGTGGCGCCCTGCCATTAAGCCTCGCCTAATGCGCACTACTGCCGCCCTAGATCCAGCCCCTTTTGGTAAATTCCTTTTCTTTTTATTTTTCTGTAGATTTGTAAAGTCCACAAATAACTAAAATAAACTTCAAATTTGATGATTAGAATTTCTATTGACTCGATAAATCATGCTCTACCTATTGGTGCAACACGCACATTTTTCCAGAAAACCTTTGTTCACACATATTTATTAAAACCCCATTTTCCTATTCTGAGGTGAGCTTTAGAAATTCCCACAGAGCCTATCCTAGGTCCAAATACAGTGATTCAGATTCCTAGATGCATCTAAGTTCATAACTTGGGTTATGAACATTTTTCTTAATACTTTCTGTGCCACACAAAATACCGAGCCATTTCTTCATATTTGTCAACTTTGCAAATTCATAGGAAAATCATTTGAACTCCAAATCCAGTAAAAGCAACTCCTAGATGCTTCTAAAATCATGCCTTGTTTAATGAATGCCTTTTCTCATTTTACAAAAATATATTTCGGTAGACTCCTTGTAGATCCATTAAATCCCTTGATTCCATCATTTTGAAATGCCCAGAATTATCCACTGATCCAATCCCAATGAAACCACTCTAGTTATTTTTCATATAACCAGAAAAGTCCCTATAAAAGTCAAATCCATATTTTTAGAGCAGTTTTTATTTTTGCCTTGTTGTGTTGCTTATTGTGATTGTTTCTGACATTAGTTGACGAAGTAAACGGAGTATTTGGAAAAGGACTAGAAGACTTGAATACTCTAATGAACCAGACAAGCAGCCCTTTGACCATGATGAACCATTTTACATCATACTAGCATTTCATTGCTTCACTGAGTGCATGATATACCATGAATGGCAACCTTGCTAGGCTTGCCTCCATTGCATACTCCATTGATACTTGCATTGTTCATGACTCTACCCTTGCTTAGAGTTGTGTTGGTGGGTTGTAGAAATATGCTATAGTAAATGGCTACGCAAAGTGGGTCAGGGTTATGCATGGAAAGAAACAACTGTGGTTTGACATACTGATGCCCCTGGGAGATGATGATGAACTAGGTCACTACTTGGTGGAGAAGTAATGTACCAAGGCTTGATAAAAGTGTTGTTTACAGAGACGGATTAGATTTAAGATTTGTCGACCGTCCCAACCAAACATGCGCAACCACTCTACCCTTATATGGGAAAGGGCATTATTGATTACCTAGGCCGATACTAGCATGGTGCCCGCATTATTAGTGACGGGGGTGACATGAGGTCACTCTCGGGACGGGGTCGTGCCAGGTAGGGCGGCCATGACTATTTTTACAGGCTACCGGACACACCGTTGGTACCCCGTGCTTGTGGTATGTGATTAATATGGGAGCGTGGCTCCACAAATTTTGAGATGTGAAATGTTGGTCACGGGGGTTGCTACCAATCGAGTGGACTCTATGTTAGTGTCGTCTAGGAAAAGATAGTGATCAGGTGCTTACCCCGGGTACTTGAGGTACCGCAGGTCGTGGATGACACGGAAGTTCCCCGGATCTTGTGGGTAGAGTGTGCAACCTCTGCAGAGTGTAAAACTATTCGAATAGCCGTGTCCACGGTCAAGGACAGTTGGGTGGTGCTGCTTAGACTATGTCCATATGTTTCTGACAAACAACACGGTTTGGTAAATATGTTGACGTGATTCGTGAGGAAGTCACGATGAGCTTGAGCATGAGTTGTTCCTAACTCTTTCTCGATGTTGATGTCTGTAACCTCCTGATACTTGTTGCAGACACTTTCATGTCCTTTATAAATGATGATCACACTTGCATGAGAAAATCTAGCTTTCCACAAAAATGACAAATTAGCAGTAGAGCCTTGCATAATTATTCTGTTATCACTCTTGGGTTGCTTGCGAGTACATTCAAAGTACTCATTGGCTTGCCACTAGTTATTTTATTGGCCAGGCATGAAAGAATAGGATATGATGAAGAATACTTCGGTGACGAACATGCGAGCTAGGACGCTTCCCAGTGAGAATGCCTGTAGGGTTAAGGCAGATGGCATGGGTCCAAGTTATCGACAAAGATTTCCGCTGCGAAGTTATAGTCAAGACTTGACCATAATGGTCATAATTTATATAAAACGGTATGAATGGATGTAAGACTCTTGTTATACAGCTTCTGTGTGTTCAATGAGCATTGATCTCTGGGATCACTGTAGACGTGCATTCGGTGATCACGACTTATGAGTCGGGGTCCCCACACCTATAAAAGCGAGGGACAGAGGAGGGCGGACTCATCCATCTTTGCATTCCTCCTCTTCTTGTCTTTCGCCTGTGCTGGTTATGTCAAAGAGAGGGGCCTGGGGCCAACCCTCGGGCTCCTGCTTGGGGCTAATGTTGCCCCATGTTGGTGCAGACGCTCGGGGATTGATCCTGGTCCTCGGCGCTGCGGACTTCTTGGCTCCTTCGAAGCTCAGCCGGGAGGCAGGGCTGGAGATCGTTGGTAATCCCAGCACTGTCCCTCCTAGAAGTCTTGGGGTTGATGTCGATGAGAGGCACGCCTTCCTGCCCACCAAGGTAGGGAGCAACGCGCCCCAAGCCCCCTGGCTGTTCCAGCTACTTGTTCTTTCTCCGCTGGAGGTGCCAGGCTGGAGTCTTGGCCCTTCCCGGGAGCAGCGGTGGTGAGGAGAAAGTGAGGGAAGATGGAGAAGGCGGGTGGCAGGGGTCAGGTCGGAGTACGAGGGCATGGATGCCTTCGCCTCCGACCGGCGACCTACCGCCTGGTCTTTCCGCTCTTTGGGTGATAGCCGGGGAGGGATGTTCGCTTGGCGCCTTCTCCTCGCCTCTAGCAGTCTTTTGGCTGAGCTTTGGTGGATTACTCCACCGGTGCTCAAGCTGGGGCTTGTTGCTGGCTCTGGAGGTGGCGACCAGAAGGCGCCACCCTGTCCCCCGCACTCCTGCTTCGCAGCCTCGCCACTCCCGGTCATGTAAGGCCATGCCTGACAGGCCCTGGCGAGACCGGGGTGGGCTCCTGCTTGGGTGCTCCTTTTCTCGTCTTTTCCTCCTTCCGCCGCAGTGCCTGAAGGAGGGAAAACGAAAAGAGGGGATCACGGGGCACTTATCTTTTTTCAATCTTAAATCTACCAGCACTTGCCAAATTTTAATTCAAATAATGTAATCCCTCAAGTCCATCTTCGTGTTCTGTAATGCTTGTACTTGTATTAGCATATAAATGAAAAAGATGAACCTTGCCGGGAACCCGTGCATGTGTATGTCCATGCAGAGGTGGAATGCCTCTTTAATGCAAATAAACGAGTTTTCCCCAGGAGGATATCCTACCGGCACCCTCTTTCTCTGCCGGAGAGCTGCTTCTGCCGGGGAATAGACAGAGGGGCCATCCCCCGCCAACTCCTTTTTACCAAAGGCCACTAGACCATCCTGACCGAAGCAACGTTTGAGTCATGGATGGGAGCACCTAAGTCTCAAAAGAGAAGCGAGTTTTCCTCATGCAAAGTTATAGCTTTACAGAACACTAATGAACATGAGGTAAAACTTATCTGTTTTTCTTGCCGGGGATCGCTGTGCCGGGCAATCTTCTCAATCCTTGTCGAAGCCAAGTCCACGGCAGGAACCTGCAACTTCTTATAGATGAGAATGAATGCAGGATGCGATCCTATCTATATGCATATGCAAATGCTCATGAAATGCTTATGCAGTGATCTTGGTGTGCTCGTGCATGCAATCTAAGTTGCCCCCCTACAGTGCTTCTTTATTTTCTCTTGCACGGGGTCATCGCCCGGGCTTCGTCCAAGGGGTTACATGCAGCTGAGGCAAGGCCTGTACAAAAGGGTGGCTGCCGGGCAGGGCCCGATAGCCACGCCTTACGGGTAGTACTTCCGAAGGTGCTCAATATTCCATGAGTTTTGCAAATGATTGCCATCTCTAGTCTCCAGACGGAATGCGCCAGGTATGGTGACTCGTACCACCCGGTAAGGGCCTTCCCACTTTGGTGACACAGTACAAGGTCATACGTGCTCATGAAATGTTTGTACCCTTGGCGGACATACGTGCCTAAGTACAAGGTCACCTTCCTCAAAACACCGAGCATGAACCCTGTGGCTGTGATAGCGATGCAGGGCTTGCTGGTAGCGTGCAGCATGCGTAGCAGCCCGGAGACGGTTCTCCTCGAGTAGCACAGCGTCGTCACGCTGGTGCTGATCTTGCGCTACTTCATCGTAGGAAGCACTCGAGGGGACCCGTAAATGAGTTCCGTGGGGATAACTGCTTCTACCCCGTAGACCAGGGAGAAGGCAGTCTGCCCGGTAGCTCAGTTAGGTGTCGTTTTGAGGGACCAGAGAACTACCGGCAGCTCCTCGATCCACCGCCTGCCGTGCTTCTGTAGCGTATCAAAAGTTCTTGTCTTGAGTGCATGTAGCACTTCAACGTTCGCCCTCTCTGCTTGTCCATTGCTCCGGGGGTGTGCCACAGAGGCGAATGAGATCTTGCATCCGATGGTACGAACATATTGCATGAAGGCGTGGCTCATGAACTGGGTGCCATTGTCGGTGATGATCCTTGCCGGAACTCCAAAACGTCACACCAATTCTTTCAAGAACTTGACAGCAGACTGAGCAGTCACCTTTCTCATGACAGTCACTTCCGGCCACTTTGTAAAAATTTTGATGGAAACGAACAAGAGTTCGAAGCCCCCGATTGCTCGGGGGAAGGGCTGAGGATATCGAGCCCCTAGACCGAAAACGGCCATGATAGAGGGATTGTCTGAAGGGCTTGGGCAGGCAGGTGTGTTCACTTGGAATGGAATTGGCAGGCTTCACATGTCGTGACGAGCTCGAGCACATCTTGGAGGGTTGTGGGCCAATAGAATCCTTGCCGGAATGCTTTCCCAATTAATGCCCTTGATCCAATGTGGGAGCCACACATTCCTCTGTGACTCTCAGCCAGCAGTTCCTTTCCATCCTCCCGGCAGACACACTTCAATCTCACACCATTGGGTCTCCTTCTGTACAGAGTGTCATCGACAAACTGATACATACTGGCCCTCCGGGCTACTTTTTCAGCTTCATCTTGGTTGCCGGGGAGGTCTCCGGTTTGGAGGAAGTGGACAATCTACCAACTTGGGCAAGGCACATTGTCCACTTCCTCCAAACCGGAGAGCTTCCCGGCGACCAAGATGAAGCTGAAAAAGTAGCCCGGAGGGCTAGTATGTACCAGTTTGTCGATGACACTCTGTATAGAAGGAGGCCCAACTGTGTAAAATTGAACTGTGTCTGCCAGGAAGAAGGAAAAGAACTGTTGGCTGAGATACACAAAGGCATGTGTGGCTCCCACATTGGATCAAGGGCATTAGTTGGGAAAGCATTCCGGAAAGGATTCTATTGGCCCACAGCCCTCCAAGATGCGGTTAAGCTAGTCACCAAATGTGAAGCCTGCCAGTTCCATTCGAAGAAAACCGACCTGCCTGCCCAAGCTCTTCAAACAATCCTTCTATCATGGCCATTTTCGGTCAAGGGGCTCGATATCCTCGGGCCCTTCCCCGAGCAATCGGGGGCTTTGAGTTCTTGTTCGTTGATATTGACAAGTTTACAAAGTGGCCAGAAGTGACTGCCGGGAGAAAGGTGACTGCTCAGTCAGCTATCAAGTTCTTGAGAGAATTGGTGTGTCATTGTGGAGTTCCGGCAAGGGCCATTACCGACAACGGCACCCAGTTCATGAGCCGCACCTTCATGCAATATGTTCATGCCCTCGGATGCAAGATCTCATTTGCCTCTGTGGCACACCCCCGAATCAATGGACAAGCTGAGAGGGAAAACGCTGAAGTGTTGCGTGGTCTCAAGACGATAACTAGAAGCACGATAGGTGGTAGATCAAGGAGCTGCCGGTAGTTCTCTGGTCCCTCAGAACGACACCGAACCGAGCTACCGGGCAGACTCCCTTCTCCCTGGTATATGGGGCAGAAGCAGTTTTCCCCATGGAACTCATTTAAGGGTCGCCTCGAGTGCTTGCCTATGATGAAGTAGCGAAAGATCAGCACCTGCGTGATGACGTTGTGCTACTCGAGGAGAACCGTCTCCGGGCTGCTATGCGTGCTGCACGATATCAGCAAGCTCTGCGTCGCTATCATAGCCACAGGGTGCAGGCCCGGTGTTTTGAGGAAGGTGACCTTGTCCTTAGGCGCGTTCAGTCTGCTAAGGGTACAAACAAGTTGTCACCAAAGTGGGAAGGCCCTTACCGGGTAGTACGAGTCACCAGACCTGGCACAGTGCGTCTGGAGACTAGATATGGCACTCAGTTGCAAAACTCATGGAATATTGAGCATCTCCGCAAGTTCTACGCGTAAGGCACGGCTGTCGGGCCCTGCCCGGCAGCCACCCTTTTGTACGGACCTTGCCTCAGCTGCATGTAACCCCTTGTACAAAGCCAGGGTGATGACCTTGTGCAAGAGAAAATAAAGAAGTGTTGCGGGGGGCCCCCGACCAAGACTGCATGCATGTATGAGCATTCCAAGATCACTGCATAAGCATTTCATGAGCATTCGCATATGCATATAGATAGGATCGCATCATGCATTCATTCTCATCTACATGAAGTTGTAGGTTCCTGCCATGTACTTGGCTTCGACAAGGAGTGGAGAAGATTGCTCAGCACTGCGATCCCCGGCAAGCCAAACAGATAAGTTCTACCTCTTGTCCGTTAGTGTTCTATAAGCTATAACTTGTGCATGAGAAAACCCCGCCACTCTTTTGAGACTTAAGTGCTCCCATGCCTGACTCGAACATTGCTTCGGACAGGATGGTCGTAGTGGCCTTTGGTAAAAAGAAGTTGGCGAGGGGGCTGGTCCCTTTGTCTGTAACCCGACAGACATAGCTCTCTGGCAGACAAAAAGGGTGCCGGTAGGATAGCCTGCCGGGGAAAACTCATTGACTTACACTAAAGAGGCATCTCACCTCTGCATGGACATACACATGCACGGGTTCCCAGCAAGGTTCATCTTTTTCGTTGATATGCTGATACGAGTACAAGCATTACAGTACACAAACACGGACTCGAGATATTACATTATTTGAATTAAAATTTGGCAAGTGCCGACATGTTTAAGATTGAAAAAAGATAACTGCCCCGTAATGCCCTTTCTTGTCCCTCTCCTCCTAGGCACGACCGTCGATGGCGAGGAGGGCAAAAGGAGCGCCTGGGCAGGAGCCCAGCCCACCCCCCTCGGGCTCCAGGAGAGGTAGCCCGAAGGGGGCGGGAGCACCGGGGAACGAGTCGATGGAGAGCACGGCGGAGGCGCCCATCGACCACCGCCACCAGGGCCAGCAGGACACGGCAGGGATAACAGAGCTGCAGCTTGAGAGGAAGCCTGCCAGGGTCCAGCTGGAAGACTGCTGGAGGAGCTCGGGAGCACCATCCCCACCTCTGCATCTTAATCCCCGCAAATCCCACTGCCGGGAAGGAGATGCAGATGCAAATGATGGTGCTGCCGCCGAATAAAGATGGTGCGGGCGACGATCAGCTAGAGTCAGAGTCGTTGCTCTCCCGCCCACTGTCGCTTCCGCTCGAGGAGGAGCTTTCGTCGTCGGTCGAGCTCTCCGTGCAGCACCCTAAGCGACCTCCCGAACGCCCGAAGATCTTGACGGAGAGCAGGCCGCTCTCCATTAATTTGAACTGGAGAACGTGCCCCTCTGAGAAGCCATGGGCACGGGCGAAGGTATTCCAGCCACGGTGAAGGTACATGACATGAGGGGCAGGGAAGTCGACATCAACCCACATGCTGCCATTCCCACAGCCCCTCATGTGCTACCTCAGAGCGCGTGGTTGTTTGAGCTCCATCTCCCGCGCAAAGGGAGTTGGAAGGCGAAGATGACCATAGAAGGGCTTGTATAGCCTGATGATGAACTCCTGAGGTTGGTCCCCAACGTGGCCTTCCATCGGGGGAGGAGCCTCCGATGGGGGCGCAGCCAAGGCGCTGCCCCGCCCTCCTCCTCCTCGAGCACCTCGGCAACCTTGACCTCGCCCCCTTCCTACTCCCCTCGCGGCGGGTTCCGCCACCACCGGATCCGGAGGAGGAGGGATGTGCTGTCGAGTAGAAGCCCTCGTCGTCGCCGCTGGGACACCGCCACGCCCTCGCCCTCTCACCATGGCTAGAAGGGAAAGGTTGCGGAGAAGAAGAAGAAGTGAGTGCAGGGAGGCACTACCCTTTCCCCTTTTTATAGGGGGTGAGGCAGGGGGTTGGCTCCTCATACGGGAAATGGGTGCCCCACTCCTCCTATGCTGCCTCTCTGCACCCTCTGTGGCTCTGAGAATCAAGGCCGACCCTCTGCCCCAACCATCAGCGCTCGGTTTTCGGCCATGGCACTCCTCCCCGTGCCCTCCGCATCCACCATCTACCATGCCCAATGCATGCGGAACACGTGGCAGGTGCGTGCGAAACAAGAGGCAAGTGGGATGGCAGTTTCCGCCCCGTGATCATGGGGCGAGGAAGATCCGCAGGCCACGATCAAGATTCTTCCACAACGTTGCGCACGACGCGCGGAGAAACCGAAAATTGGCCCGGAATCAAGGCTAATGAAGAAGCAAAGAAGACCTCAAGAGACCAGCCTCTTCAGCAACCCCGCCTGTGCACTTATTAGGCCCTACCCTGATGACGCTCGGCAGCATGTTTGGGGCAAGCCCGGTGGCTTCTGTCGGTGCAACAAAACCTGGGTCTGCTGCCCAGACTATGCACAGGCACGGGGACAAGATTGAAGCACCAACCCAAGCCAAAATACAAGGAACCAAGATCTCCAAAGAACCAACACGCATATCAGAGGGACCAAGACCAAGCCAAAGAAGCAAGATGCCGTCAGGAGATGGACCTCCTTTGCCGGGCAGGCGAGCTCTGCAAAGGGCGAGGCCACCCCCGGAAGAAAATGTCTAAGACGTCCCGGCAGGGCCTGCCCGGACACATGGAGGGAAAAGCACCTCACCAACTACTCCGTCACAACCCACGTCGTCAACCCGTGCGGTGTCAAGCCACGAAGTGACTAAGTGGCAGCCATTCACCACAGGGCAACCTGTCCCTACAGGAAATACCTGCAGGTGACACACGTCCTACGACGTGTCAAGCGAGCAAGCGTGGAGCTGGCGAGATAGCCCGGCATGCTTCGCAGGGAAACCAACAATGTGACATTGAGCGGTGCATTTAATGCGCCCTGGCTGCATGCAGAGTTAGGTATGATAGCATTGTTTGCTATCTTATCAGTACATAATAACTACTTTACCATTGTGGTAACCCCTTGATCTATAAAAGGAGGCCCATGGCAACCGTAGAATGGGTTAGAAGATTGGATAACTCACACCCCCAAACGCGCGTAGCCACTACCGCCCTGAGGAAACACTTGCCGAGCAAGTGTACTACGCTCCACTACCACCTTCCCACCATCAATCCACCAAAGCAGGAGTAGGGTTTTACGCCTCGCGGCGGCCCGAACCTGGGTAAAAATGCCTACGTGATCTCTGCTGTGCTACCACACATTCGTCTGCTCTTTGTGCAACACGAATCCCCACTGCCGAACCAGAAAGGGGCCTTCAGGTCCCATAGGTGGTCATGGTTTCCCGCGACACCGGTGGTCGTACGCAAGGCTAACGGAAAATGGAGGCTTTGCATAGACTTCACATATCTCAACAAGGCCTGACCCGAAGGACCCATTTCCCTTGGCACGCATCGACCAGATTGTGGACTCCATTTCGGGTTGTGATTTGCTCTCTTTTCTGGTTGCATACTCTTGATATCATCAGATCTTCATGTCCGAGGAGGACGAAGAGAAGACCTCATTCATCACCTCATTTAGTACGTACTGTTTTGTGCGCATGCCTTTCGGGTTAAAGAGTGCTGGGTCCACTTTTGCAAGAGCAGTCCATATTGGTTTTAAAACACAGTTGCACAGAAACATTGAGGCTTATATGGATGATATTGTGGTCAAGACCAAGGACAGATCAACCCTCATCTAGGATTTGGAGGAGACATTTTCTAATCTGCGCAAGATCAAGTTGAATCTAAATCAGAAGAATTGTGTGTTTGGCGTTCCCTCCGGCAAGGTACTTGGGTTCTTCGTGTCCCATCATGGGATCGAAGCCAACCCCGACAAGATCAAGGCTATCAAGAAGATCTAGGCACCTAGGACAGTCAAAGATATGAGGCGTCTGACAGGGTGCGTTGCCGCACTTAGCAGATTAATCTCAAGTCTGTTGAGCGCGCCCTGCCGTTCTTCAAAATTTTGAAGAAGGCAGGGCCCAAGAAGTGGACCCCGGAAGCAGACCTACTTGTCCTCTGTGCCCACTGTGGTTTCTCCCAAACCACAATAGCCGTTGCTGCTATACTTAGCGGCAACTAATCAAGTGGATAGTGCAGCCCTAGTGGCAGAATGGGAAGTAGAGAAAAAAGAGAGTGAGCAAAGCCCGGTATGACCGGATGAGGATCAGGACAAAGAGGAGCACGACAGCAGGGGCAACCCCAAGGATGCGGCAAGGAAGAAAGTGGTGCAGCACCCGGTATACTTCATCATTTTCCTATTACAGGGGCTAGATTGAGGTACTCTGATGTGCAAAAGTTGATTTTTGGCCTCATCATGGCCTCAAGGAAACTGCGCCACTACTTCCAAGCCCATGAGATCATGGTTGTCACCCGTTTCCTGTTGCAAAGGATACTCCAAAACCCTGAGGCTACCAGCAGATTAGTGGAGTGGGCTTTGGAGTTATCCAACTTTGGCCTGACATTTGAGAGCACCTCAACAACTCAGAGCAGGGCATTGGCAGAGTTTATTGCAGAATGGACGCCAACCCCTGATGAAGCAGTGCTAGAAACAGTTACCCCCGACAACGAAGCACCCCAAGAATGGATCATGTATTTCGATGGTGCATTCTCCCTGCAAGGTGCAGGGGCTGGCGTGCTTCTCGTTGCTCCCACTGGGGAGCACTTGAAGTACATCATCCATATGCATTTTCCCCGGGAGGAAGCAACAAACAATACAACAGAGTATGAAGGGCTCCTTGTCGGGCTCAGGATTGCCATAGAATTGGGAATCAAGAAATTGATCATTCGAGGAGATTCACAACTTGTGCTGAGACAAGTCAACAAAGATTACCAAAGACCATTGATGGAGGCATACATAGAAGAAGTGAGAAGATTGGAGGAGCCCTTTGACGGATTGCCAACACAGCACGTACCTAGTGCGGAAAACAGCATAGCTGATCATCTTTCAAAGTGTGCAGCACCCTCATGCCGGGCCATTGGTCCCCATGGTCGAGGAATGCGCTCCCACAGATGAGGAGATGCCCCTAATCCTTGTTAACGAGCCCCAGGCTCCAACTTGGGCAAGGCACATAGTCCATTTCCTACAAATTGGAGAACATCCCGATGAGCAAGAGGAAGCTGAAAGAGTAGCCCGGAGGGCCAGTATGTATTAGTTTGTCGATGACACTCCAGAAATAAGGAGGCCCTATGGTGTGAAATTGAAGTGATCTGTCGGGTAGAAGGAAAGGAATTGCTGGCGGATATACAGAAAGGCATGTGCGGCTCCGACATTGGATCAAGGGAATTAGTTGGGAAAGCATTCCGGCAAGGATTCTATTGACCCACAGCCCTCAAAGATGTGGTCGAGCTCGTCACCAAGTGTGAAGCCTGCAAGTTCTGTTCAAAGAACATCCATCCGCCTGCACAAGCTCTTTAGACAATCCCTTTGTTATAGTCGTTTTCGGTCTGGGAGCTCGATATCCTCGGCCCTTTCCACCGACCTACCGGGGCTTTGAATTCTTGTTCGTTGCCATCCACAAGTTTACAAAGTGGCCGGAAGTAGATGTTGTGACAAAGGTGACTGCTTAGTCAGCTGTCAAGTTCTTGAAAGGATTGGTGTGCCGCTTCGGGGTCCCTATCCGGATCATCACCGACAACAGCACCCAGTTCAAGAGCCGCGCCTTCATGCAATACGTTCATGCCCTTGGAAGAAAGATCTCATTTTCCTCTGTTGCACATCCCAGAAGCAAAAGGACAAGCTGAGAGGGAGAACATTGAAGTGTTCCGGGGACTCAAGACAAGAACATTTGATACGCTGCAAAAGTGCGGCACGCGATGGATCGATGAGCTACCGGTAGTTCTCTGGTCCCTCAGAACGACACCAAATCAAGCTACCGGGCAGACTCCCATCTCCCTAGTTTATGGGGCAGAAGCAATTATCCCCACGAAACTCATTTATGGGTCGCCTCGAGTGCTTGCCTACAATGATGTAGCGCAAGATCAGCACCGACATGAAAACGCTGTGTCTCTCGAGGAGAACTATCGCCGACACGCTATGCGTGCTGCACGCTACCAGCAAATCCTGTGTCGCTATCACAGCCGCACAGTTCATGCCCGGTGTTTTGTGGAAGGCGACCTTGTCCTTAGGCGCGCTCAGTCCACGAAGGGTACAAACAAGTTGACACCAAAGTGGGAAGGCCCTTACTGGGTAGTATAAGTCACCAGAGCTGGCGCAGTCCATTTGGAGACCGGAGATGGCATTCGATTGCAAAACTCATGGAATATTGAGAATCTTCGGAAGTTCTACCCGTAAGGTGCGGCTGTCGGGCCCTACCCGGCAGCCACCCTTTTGTATAGGCCGTGCCTCCGTTGCATGTAACCCCTTGTACAAAGTGAGGCGTAGGCCCTGAGCAACAGAGAGATAAATAAAGTGTTGCGGGGCCCCGACAAGTTGCATGCATGCATAAGCATTTCATGAGCATCGCCTTTTTGTAGATAAGATCGCATCTAGCATCATTTCTCTGACGACCCGAGACCGACGCTCTAGAAGCCTTCCATGTTTTGCGTGTCAGCTGTGATAATTATATGTATGTTGCATTCATCATGTGATCATTTGCATTGCATCGGTAGTCCGCTCCCATCGTTTTCATAAAACTTGCATCTGTTTATAGTTGCCACGTCTCTCCCTTGTCATCACTGGCCGTGTCGAGTCCAACCACACTTGCAACCTTGTTCTTCGTTTTCTCTCTTGCCTAAACCAGAGTCTCTCTGCACAGTGCATCGACCCCTCCTGTGTGTCCGAAAACTTCTCCGAACCCAACCCGGGCAGTCGTTACCGATGGGTCCGGATCATCCCCAAACATCCCTAAAATATCTTTGGTTTCATATTGAATTCAGCTAGTCTATTTTTCTCGACCGCCCGATTACGATCTGAGGGCCTGTATCTACCCCAATTCATCTCTCATCCCTATATATATAAACGCACTAGTTCAAATGAGTTCAACCCTAATTTATAGGAGAGTTGTCCCATCCTTCCCGTCTCGCGCTACCGCCAGCTGCATCTTCCTCGGGATCCCTCCCGATCCAACCACCTCCTCATCTGCTTCCACGTCCAGCCACTACTCTCCGTCCATCCATCCAACCAGCAGCCACCCACCTCCTCCTCTTGATCCATCCTCGTGCCCAGCTTCAGATCGAGCAGGAGCCTCGATCTCGAGCTCCTCTGGTTCTTCCCCAGGCACCTGAGGCCTACCTATTCTCCCCTCGATCCCGAAGGGGTCGTGTAGCTGCTCGAGGCCCCGAGTAGTAGTGCTCGGCCTGTTCCCCTCGCATCGCTGCCGCTGGCAACCAGCTCCACCAAGCCACCCCCGTCTCTGCACCCGTGCTGAGCGCCTCCTCTACTGCGAACTGCCACCTCGCCGTCTTTTGTCCTCGCAATGCTCGCGTCCGAGCAAGAGGAGCTCCCTGCTTGAGCTCGAGCATGCACCAAGACCCATGGCGCCCCTCCCGTGCGCGCCTCCAATCGTCCTCCGCGCCCACAGCAGCTCGAGGGGAGGCACATATTGATCCCGTGCTCCCCTGCCTCCCTCGATCCTGCCACGCCTGACTCCGCCGGACCCTGTTGACCACCTCGCCGGAGCACCGCACCCTCGGAGCCCCGAGTCCCGTGCCCTTCGCCACCTCCCATGCGCCTCTCCTCATGCCTGAGGATGGACGCCTCGCCGTCTTCCTGCCTTGCCTGCGTCCGCGCAAGAGCGGCAGCGCAACCTCGAGCCTCAATCCGACCGTTGCTGGCGCGCCACTTCGGGAGCACAAGCAGGACCCTCGCGCTCCCCTTTGTCTCTCTGCCTTCTTTCCCTTCCCCGTTCTCAACTCTCTCTTTCTCTGTCTCATTTTGGACAGGGAACCGAAGGAGGCCGCCATGGCCTTGAGTTTCACCACCGCCCCGTCGCCCGGATCCGTTGCTCCGCACCCGTCCAAGGCCTTCCTCGCCCAGATCCGCCCAACACTGGCCTGCCTTGCCTCTTCGGCATCACCGAAGCCCCGGCAACCCCACCTAGACCTCCTGCTACCGCCAGGTTGCAGCCGCGCCTCTACTTCCCCTACATCACCCCTGCCTTCCGCGTCATCCTT
Source organism: Aegilops tauschii subsp. strangulata (assembly GCF_002575655.3). Lineage (NCBI taxonomy): Eukaryota > Viridiplantae > Streptophyta > Magnoliopsida > Poales > Poaceae > Aegilops > Aegilops tauschii. Next base: position 215,018,158 of record NC_053038.3, read on the forward strand.
GTTCGAGCAGAGAACGAGCGCACGCTGCCGCCGCGCTTTGACCCGCTCCTCGGTCGCGTCCAGCACGCCAAGGCCCAGCGACTCTACAGTCTCCAGCCGGCCTGTTGGCCCAATGTGAGTAGCCGCCCAGCCCCTCCTCTCTGTTGGCCCTCCATGCACCAGATTCGGCCCGTGTCATGTTTTTTCCCTTTTCTGCGAATTTGCTAATTATCCATAGACTACAGTTTTACAAAAATACCCTCATTGTTCATGCATTTAATAAATCCAGAACCGTGCATCATATGTAAATAATTTATATATGCAAAATGCTTAGAAATTCATCTAGTTTCATAATATGCAACTTTCATCCATGTTAAAAATGTTTAAAATGATGTTTGCCTTTAGTTTGCATAATGACATGTTAAAATGCTTTATTTCATAACTAAATAACCGTAGCTCCGATTTAAGTAAACTTTCGATGTAAATGGGGTAGAAAATGCATAGATTAACATGTTGCACTTTATTTTCCTGCGTAACAACAATAAAATATGGTTTTAGGCAAGAACAATACCAATCCATAATATGCATATGGGGATTTTCCGGAATTGGTGTTTGTGTTTCCGGCCTCATTTAAAATTGCCTAAATAGCTAGTTTACTTATACTTCACCTCTTGCCATGTGTAACAACATTTAATATTGTTGGATACATAAACAAGAGTGAACTAAATAAATGAATGTGGTGTTTCGTCAATATGCAACTCGTTGCGTATTGAGATCCACTTAATTTTTAGTATTGTTTGTTGCACTTTGCCATCCCATGCCACGTTAATCGGACATGCATCATACTTGGTTGCGCATCATGCCATATTTATGCTTGTTGGTTTACCATGTTGTTTGCTTCTTTCTGGTTGTGCTTCTTCTCGATAGTTCCGGTCACGTTGCGATTGTGAGGATTGGTTCGACTACATTGGTTCATCTACTTCATGGATTCAGTCTTCTTCCTAACGGCATTTCAGGCAAGATGACCGTCACCTTGGATCTCACTAATATCTTTGCTATGCTAGTTGTCTCGATGCTATCGCTATGTTGCGCAACCCACCACTTGTCTATAAAGCCTCCCAAATTGCCATGTTAGCCTCTAACCTTTTCCACCATCCCAGCAAACCGTTCTTTGTCTATGTTACCGCTTTGCTTAGCCCCTCTTATAGCGTTGCTAGTTGCAGGCGCAGTTCCGGCTGTTCCATGTCGGGACATGGATATCTTGGATATCATGGGATATCACAATATCTCTTATTTAATTAATGCATCTATATACTTCGTACAGGGTGGAAGGCTCGTCCTTTTGCCAGGTGTTTTGTTCCACTCTTGCCGCCTTAATTTCCGTCATACTGGTGTTATGTTCCTTGATTTTGTGTCCCTAACACAATGAGGGTTTATGGGCCCCTGTTGACAGTTCACTTTGAATAAAACTCCTCCAGCAAGGCCCAACATTGGTTTTACCATTTTCCTAATAACAACTAAAAAGTTGCATAGGGAACTGCCGGCCCCCGAGGTCTCGTAATCAACCCCCGGGCCAATGCTCCTCATGAGTGTTGGTCCAAAACATAGGCACTTGCGGTGCCACCCCTTCACCCGGGGTTTTCGGTTGTTGTACGTAGTGTTCTTCTGGTCGTGGCCTGAGACGAGATACGTGCGGCTACTATCAGGGTGTCGGCACGCCGGGAGGTGTTGCTGGTTTTGTTTTACCATTGTCAAAATGTCTTGTGCACCAGGATCCTGAGTTTGATCGGATGTCCCGCGATGCAGGGTTTAAACTTTCGAGAGCCGTGCCCGCGGTTATGTGGCAGATGAGAGTTTTTAATATCCGGTTGTAGAGAACTTGACATCAGATCCGAAATAAAATACACCAACTGCGTGCGAAACCGTGACTGTCTCTTTTCGGGTGAGTTTGAGAAGAGAACACGATTGGGTTATGTTTGAACGTAAGTAGGTCAGGATCACTTCTTGATCATTACTAGTTTGCGATCGTTGCATAGTTTCTCATCTTATTCTTGTACTCGTAAGTTAGCCTCCATACAATGCTTAGTGCTTGCTGCAACCTCACCACTTATCCATTCCATACCCATTAAGCTTTGCTAGTCTCGATACCCCTGGTAATGGGATTGTTGAGTCCTTGTGGCTCACAGATTACTACAACAACAGTTGCAGGTACAGGTAATCCGATGATCTGACGTGAGAGCGATGCTTGATTGCTTTTGGAGTTCTTCTTCTTGTTCGATCAATGGATTAGGTTCTGGGTCGGGAGCCTCGGACTAGCAGGGTGGATGTCGTTCTTCTTTTTCGTTTGTTTTCATCCGTAGTCAGATCCTACTCTTCTAAATGATGATTGCTGTGTATTGATGAATTGTTGTATTCATGTTGTAGCTTGTGGCGAGTCTAAGACTTTATCTTGTATTCTCATCTATTCAGTACATGGTATGTTGTAATGATATCCACCTTGCTATGCGCTCGAAATGAGATTGTGCCCCGATCATGAATTCATCACGTGATTGGGATAGAATCGCATCTTGGGCGCTACAAGTTGGTATCAAAGCCTTACCGACCTTAGGAGCCCCTTTGATTGATTGAACCGCTGCCGTTGTTGCGTCTAAAAAACTATTTTGAGTCTTAGTTATATCGGAGAGTAGGAATTCTTTTTACTCCTCATCCCCTTCGTCGCTCTGGTGAGGACTCCTGACGTAGATGTTTTCACTTCATCCTCCTCTTTTTCACTCTAAATTTTTTAGGATCACGCGGGTATTGTTGGATCATTGCGATATCATTGTGACGGGAATTCTTTCTTGGTGCCTCCTGACATTTAGGGGTTGTGGCAGTGTCCCGGGGAATTGAGCTCCAAGGTGTTTTCGTCACACTGTTTATCATTTCAGTTCCGGAATACCAGAGGTCGCCGACATCGAAAACGCTTCTATAGTCTTTGTGGTGAGAGTAGTTCGACGACACCCAGTACTGGGGAGAGCGATCAGATGTATTGCCACAACTACTATATCAGATGTTTTTTAAGGTTTGAGGTACATGATTTCTGAGGTTTTCTTGGTTATGTGTTGACGGATGGATACAATTGGAGTGTAGGATTTGTTAGTTGTGTGACATATTTGTGCCTCCCTGTATCCCCAACACTAGGTTGCATAACCAGAAAGTTTCGGGAGTTAATAGGTGGGAATTCAAGTAGTTACCCAGGATTTCTTTTCGACAGATGTATGATTTGAGATCGGGGTCCAACATCTAGTGGTTCATTTTACACGGTCGATTTACAGTGGTCGCGAGGCGTCTTAAAGAGTCCTTGGCTATGCCGATTCGGGGACGGCTCATTTGTCATTCGTGATGTCTGCTACGTCGTGCCTGTGAAGCCTCATCACGAACACTTTGGGCAAAATCTCTATCATATGTTTGTTTCTGGCTTATTTTGCAAGCCAAATCCTTTGTTTTGTTTTGAGTTGTGGTATTCGAGTTGCTTCAATGTCAAGTGTTGATTCCATACCTTTCCTAAGAGGTGTTTGTCGGTGTCAAAACCGGCGGATCTCGGGTAGGGGGTCCCGAACTGTGCGTCTAATGTTGATGGTAATAGGAGACGGGGGACACGATGTTTACCCAGGTTCGGGCCCTCTTGATGGAGGTAATACCCTACTTCCTGCTTGATTGATCTTGATGAATATGAGGATTACAAGAGTTAATCTACCACGAGATCGTAATGACTAAACCCTAGAGGTCTAGCCTGTATGATTATGATTGCCCCTGTCAGAGTTATTGGTCATGGGTAGCCTCATCTGTCCCCCATGACATTTCAAGACATCGGGGCCCACTGCGCCCCTCAAGCCTCAAAGCTCGGTTGCCGCCTTCTCGTAGCCGGCTGGCCCACGCGGCCGGCTGCCGGAAGGCGGAGGACCCCAGAAGACGGCCACGAGGAGGGCCGCCTCCTAGCAGGCGGTCTCTAGAGAGACCGACTCCTAGCAGGCACCCCTAGGCGCCCTCAAAGTCTGCACCCTCTTAAGCACGACGAGACGGGGCGTGGCTACAGCAAAGCCTGCCACCCTTGAATCCAGGGCGGGTCATGGCCACAGTGCGCCGTAGTAGCCGGAGATCTCCTGCACGGCGCGGCACTGTGGCCCCTCCGCCCGTGACATCACCCAAGTCAGAAGGGACCATGCTCCCACGATGGTTAGTCGGTATGGTCTGCAGGCGGCGGGCCAGTCGGACAGGGGGAGGTCGGCACCCAGAGGGCGGCCCTCCCCCTTCCTAGGAGTTTGTGCGCCATTAACCAGAAGAGATGGGGAATGGCTACAGTGAACGCCCGCCAGGCGGCGGGACTGTAGCGACACCTCCCCCGACAAGGCAAGCACCATTAGAAGCACGGCTACAGTGATCAGCAGCCGGCAAGACCCGCAAGCGGCGAGCGCGGCCTGTCGGCCAAGTACAAGACAGCCGGTGGGGCCCCCCAGTCGGCGGGCCCCAGCAGCCAGCGGAGAAGCCGGCTACAGGAGACACTGACGGCCTAGGCCTACACCCGGCCAGTTTACCATTGTACCCCTGGGGGGTAGGCCTATATAAACCCCCCAGGGCACCCATGCAAAGGGTTCAGACCCTTAGACTACCCAACCACACACATAGAGATAGGAGAGAGTTAGCCTTGCCCTTCTTCTTCCTCTAGCGAACAGCTCAAGGAGCAACTTGTAGCTACTTGTTGGGATAGTGATCATGCGGAGACCCCGCAGAGCAGGACTGGGGGTGTTATCTCCTAGGAGAGCCCCGAACCTTGGTAAAGTTCATCGGCGTACATGTCTACGCCTCATTCCGCTTCCTGGCACCGGCGACGTCTTACTATCCCCCACCATGATAAGCCACCCGTTGGCATATGTCGCACCAAAACCCCGACATTTGGCGCCCACCGTGGGGCTAGGTGCACCATCGTCCGAAGATCTGTTCTGGACGGGAACCCTCTTCCTTCCTGGCGAGCGCAGCCAGCCCGGCATGCCTGACAGCGTTTGCGCTGACGCGCTGCATGGCGTGGAGGTTGCTTGCACGGTGAGCTGCCTCGCTGATCTTGTTGGTGAGATCCACCTCTTTAACGAGCCTGCATCCGACACAGGCACAGACGGCCCCGAGAGCCGCCTCGTCAGCTTCCTCGACCAAGTCCACGTTGCCACCGAGCCGGCCTCCGACTTGGAGTCGATCGGCTCCACCGACCCGATGCTCGTCGACTCCGACACGGCGTCACTCGACGCGTTCCCCACCAATGTCGTGGTCAACGACGATCCTCTCCCTCACGCCGACAACGGCGGCAGCACCGTCACGGAGGTGCTCGTCATTAGCCACAATGGAGCTTCCGGTGACAGCAGTCAAGACCCGCTTGAGGCGACGCTACGAGACCTGTCTGCACCCATTGCAGAAGACGCCGACGCCGAGACGCTGGAAGCCCGCCGCGTCCAGCTCGTCGAGAGCGTCGAGAAGCTAGCCAGCATGAGACGCCTCTTGGAGACTTACCAGCGCGAGATGGACCGCGCTGTTGGCGGCACGCCGGCTCCTGGCGGGCCCAGCCGCATCGGCACGGTTCGGCCATTGCCAGCATGATCGGGGCAGACCGCCCTGTCTACACTACGCCCAGGGAAAACACACGAGCTGCCCAGGAGGCAGCAGATGAGCTGGACAACCTCGAGGGCGACGAGCGTCGCCACATGACGGAGCGTGTCCAGCGGCTCATTGACGCGGCTGCCGAGCAGCAAGAAGCCGGCTGCCGCGTTGAGGAGCCCAACCGGTGGAACGACGACCAGCCTCATTGCCGAGAGCACGGCGCGACATCCCGGACGCCGACTGGCGGCGCCCGCGGACGACGAGACAAGGAGCCGGTTGCAAGCCGCAGCTGGGCGCACATCACCATCGAGCGCGACCAAGACGGTCGCCCCCGGGCGGTGGAACGACCAGGCGACTATCAGCCTCCCCTGCGCAGAGACAGGCGCGTCTCCCCACCGCCTGTTGATCACCCGAGTCTCGGTGGCCGCCTTGGCCCCTGAGAAGGAATCGGAGAAAATGATGCCCGCCACCAGATCGACCGCCTCAATTGATCCCTGGCGCTAGAAGAAGAAGACGCACTGGGCCCGCCTTGTTTCGGCCCCCGCATCCGCGACGAGCCCTTCCCCAAAGGGTTCACGCTCCCAAGAGACACGCCCAAGTACACCGGCTCCGTGAAGCCGGAAGACTGGTTGGTCGACTACTGCACGGCCGTCAGCATAGCGAACGACAACAAGCGCGTTGCCGTGAAGTATGTGTCACTCATGCTCCAGGGAACCGCCCGGACATGGCTGAATAGCCTGAAGCCCCGCAGCATCAACAGCTGGGTAGATTTCACTGAAGCCTTTATCCGCAACTTCACCAGCACGTACAAGCGGCCTCCCAAGCCCCGCCATCTCTCCTTGTGCATCCAAGATCCCACCGAATCGACTCGCGACTACCTCACACGTTGGGCCGAGCTGCGCAACTCTTGTGAAGGTGTGCACGAGGTGCAGGCCATCGAGTACTTCACAGCCGGGTGCAGAGAAGGCACCCTGCTGAAGCACCGACTTCTCTGCGATGAGCCGGCAACCCTCGACGAGCTGCTGATCATAACAGACAAGTATGCCACGGCCGACTCCTCCATGAAGACGGAGATTCAAGTTGATGCATCCGGCAAAGTAGCTCCTCAGGCCCCTCGGACTCCGGCTGGTGACACCAGTCGGCGTCAGCAACAAAACAACAACAAGTGCAAGGCGCAACAGCCGGCTCCCACTAGCTGGCAGGTGGCGACAGTCGAAGACCAGCAGCCGGAGGGGCAGCCTCCTCCCAAACGTCAGAGGGGTGGCAAGCCAAATTGGTTGCCCGCCTTCTCCTATGAGAAAACCCTTGATGCGCCCTGCAAGTTCCCCAGCGGCGCGAAGCCGTCCAGCCACATCACTCGGAAGTGTCACTGACTCACCCGAATCTCCAAGGGCGAAGGATTGCTGCCTCCTCCGCCTCCTGGCCAGCCGCCGCCTCCTCCTCTGCAGTAGCAGGTGGCCTGGCCAGTTGCCGCCATCCAAGACGAGTACCCAGAAGAGCAAGGAGCCTATGTCGTCTTCACTAGTGCGGCCGATGACAGGCGCAGCCGTCGCCAGCAGTCCCGAGAGGTGAATGTCATAGCTACTAAAGCCCAGAGTTCATGCACTGGTCAGAAAAGCCAATCAGTTGGAGCCGAGCCGACCATCCGGAAGTAATGCCTTCTCCGGGTTCCTACGCCTTAGTGTTGTAAGCCACCTTTGCTACAGAGAGGCGAGCTGCTCGCTTCTTCTGAGTCCTGATAGATTGCGGTAGCAGCATCAACATCCTGTACCGCGACACCATGGAGAAGTTGAACATCAAGCCGAAGCACCTCCTGCCCAGTCGGACTGTCTTCCATGGCATAGTTCCTGGCCTTTCACACTCACCAATCGGCAAGATCAAGATAGATGTCCTCTTTGGAGACAAAGACCATTTCCGCAGAGAGCCCGTCTGGTTTGAAGTGGTTGACCTTGAGAGCCCTTACCATGCACTGCTTGGCCGACCTGCCTTGGCCAAATTCATGGCGGTGCCGCACTATGCTTACCTCAAGATGAAGATGCCAAGCACCAAAGGGGTTATCACTGTCTCCGGATATTACCAGAAGTCGTCCGCCTGTGCGGCCGCTAGCAGTCGGCTATCCGAGTCCCTTGTGATCGTTGTGGAGAAGTGCCTCCTTGGCCGGGTTGTGGCCATGGCCGGCAAGCAGCTGGACATGTCCTCTGATCCCAAGGAGTCGGAAGCTGAAGGCTCCTTCAAGCCGGCTAAGGAGACAGAGAAGATACCGTTGGACCCAGAGCACTCGGAGAGGTACGCTGTCATAGGTTGAAAGTGCGTTATATCGACTAGAGGGTGGTGAATAGACGATTTTTATAAATTCTTCACTGAGGAATTTGCGGGTGAGGAAATTCTTTAGCGAAGAACTACTTGCAGCGGAATAAGTACTCAAAAGTAAACATAATAGAACACAAGCATGGTCAACATTATGAAATGAAGACAAGCACAGAGTACAGAAAGCGTAAACACAGGATAACACAGGATGAAGACAAACGGACTGAAGAAATTGAACTGAGGAAATTGAGAAACTCTTCAGTCAAAGTCTTCAAACATAGATATGAACAAGTGCACAACACAGTTGTGAGGAAATGAAAGAGTTGAGGAAATAGAACCAGTAAGCTTGGTGAAGACGATGATTTGGTAGACCAGTTCCAACTGCTGTCTCAGTTGTACGCCTGGTTGGAGCGGCTAGGTATTTAAACCTGAGGACACACAGTCCCGGACACACAGTGCTCTCCGTATTCTCCTTGAGCTAAGGTCACACAGAACTCGCCCAATCACTCGTGGTAAGTCTTCAGGTGACTTCCAAACCTTCACAGACTCGGTCACTCGGCGATCCACAATTCCTCTTGGATGCTCTAGACCATGACGCCTAACCGTCTGGAAGAAGCACAGTTTTCAAAGGAAACAAGCGTCGGATCCACACATGATCAATCTCTTCAGTGATGCTCAATCACTTTGGCTTTGTAGGTGTTTAGGTTTGGGTTTCCTCACTCAATGATTTTCGCTCAAAGTCCTTGGAGGATGGGATGCTCTCAAATGACAAGTGTCAGTTTCCCTCGGAGCAGCCAACCAGCTAGTGGTTGTAGGGGGCGGCTATTTATAGCCTAGGGAGCAGCCCGACATGATAAGACATAAATGCCCTTCAATGATATGACCATTAGGAGGGTAGATAGTTTGGGACAGCTGGCGTGTAGCACAGCAACGATCGGATATTTGAGGCTCAAATTCCTCAGGGCTATCATGTACCTCACTGTGTAGGCAATCCGCACTGGCGAATTCCTAACTCCTTAGTCAGAACAAATTCCTCAGAGACCAGAAGAACTTCGTCTCTGTCACTGAATAATATGACTGAACTGCATGAGATTTCCAATGGCTTCACTCAAAGGGATTGGTAGGTGTAGGATTTTGAGTTGAGCATCACTTGGAAAATTTTCCTTAGTATTTCCTTGACCCTCTTTAACAGTACGGTGTTTCCTATGACTCAAGAAAGAGAAAATGAAACTACGAAAACAAAAGTCTTCACGCTTCATGTTCCTCGTATGAATACCAAGTCTTCAGGGTTACACCAATTTCTTCACTTTCAAATCTTCAGAAAGTCTTGAGAAATCCAAAGTCTTCAGACGAAGAACTTCATTTTTAGGGGTCGACTTTCTCTGTAAATATCAAACTCCTCATAGACTTATAGACCTGTGTACACTCATAAACACAGTAGTCCCTTAACCTATAAGTCTTCAATACACCAAAATCACTAAGGGGCACTAGATGCACTTACAATCTCCCCCTTTTTGGTGATTGATGACAATATAGGTTAAGTTTTCAACGGGGGTAAATATATGAAGTGTAAATGCTGATATTGAGGAATTTGATTGCAAGATATAGAAGAACTCCCCATGAAGATGTGCATAGTGAGGAATTTGCTTTTGAGCCAATGCACACTTGAAGAATAGAATCATGGGAAACTCCCCCTATATCTTGTAATTCATACACGCATTTAACATATAATATGGAGAATTTGAAATGCATGATTAAATATGGTGAATGAAGTAATTCAGCATGCATGCATTAACATTAGTGAGGAATAAGCATGCAGAAAATCACAGCAAAAGTATCAGGCCACCATAGAGTTTAAGTTTACAACTCGATCCAGCAAAGTCATCAGAAGAACGAGAGTTGTAACTTAGCAAAAAAACGCCCATATAAGATAGACCCGTTTGAAGACTAACTCAAATTTCTCCCCCTTTATCATCGAATGACCAATAGGATCGAAAAATGAGGACTAACGCCCCTGAAGAATATCATGTTGATGGAGGAGCGCCAGCATTGTTGGGGTCATTTGTCGTAGTAGGGCCTGCCGCAGTGTCGTCCAAGTCTTCATGCTCGTCGGTGTCGCGCGATGAAGAATATGAGCTGGCCACCAAGGAAGGAACCTTGACCTTCTTGTATTTCTTCGGTGGAGGTGCAGACCAGTCAAAGTCCTCCTTGAGACCCATTTGCTTCAGATCTTCTTCACCATACATATTGGACAGAATAGCCCAGGTGCGACCGAAGACTTTATGGAGGCAGTAATGGTTTTTCTTCACTGCATTATGTGTAGCAGTCATGTTGTGAAGAATAGAACCAAACTAACGCTTAACCCATTTATGGTTTCGATCCACCTTCTGGTGAAGACTAAGAAGCAGCTCATGGCCAGTCATCACACGTGGAGCTGTGGCTTGAGGAGTAGACTTGGGTGCATTGGCAGCAAAATCATGAGTGGCAGAGTCATCATTGGTGGAATAAGATGCAGCTTTGCGAAACTGACCATCCAATGGACGAATGCCTTCATCAATAACAGCAGGTGCCTTGCCCTTTTCATCAGCTGAGGAATAGGTCCGCTTGAGGACTTCGATTGGGGGCAAGTAGCTGAGGTGATTCTGAAAATCAGCCTTGTAGTTGAGTGAAGACCTTGTTGTGAGGAATCTCATAATCCAAGGAGCATAAGGCTTCAGCTCAAACGGAGAGAGGGCGACATTAGCCGGATTCCTCATGAAGAAATCATGATAGTTGACAGGGATGCCATGCATGATGTTGAATAGCAGATTCTTCATGATGCCAACGACTTCTTCATCATTCGAGTCGTGACCTTTGATTGGACTCACAGTCTTTGTCAAGATGCGATAGACTGCTTTGGGCACATAGAGCAATTACCTCACGAGGAATTTGGTCCGTGGGGTTTGACTAGGTTTCAGAGGCTTCATAAGAACTTGCATATAATGGGCAGTCAGTTCAGGCTCTTGGTACAGGCAATGAGCTCCTTGAGGTGGAGGACTGATGGGCTGGGAGTGAAGTAATTCAGAGGCCGGTGCCTTGTAGTGAGTGTTTTCGGTCATCCAGTCCAAAACCCAGGAGTTTACATCGTCAGCATCTGCTATGATGTGTAGTGTTGCGTAGAATTGAAGAATGAGCTCTTCATTCCAATCAACTATGTCTGTGCAAAAGTTGAGGAGGCCTGCGTCATGAAGCACACTGAGGACAGGTGAGAAGCATGGCAATGATTCCATGTCCACATGAGGAATATGCTCGTGGTCGAAGACTTTGTCCTTATTGAAGAGCAGTGAGGAATAAAAATTGGCCTGGCTGGCAGTCCAGAAATGCTTCCTTCTAAGACGAGATATTCTTCACATCTGATGCAGATTGAAGGATCGGAGCTGGGGTAGGCGCAGGAGGAGCAGAGGAATTTGGTTGAATTTCTTCAGGCACAACTGATGCAGTTGCCCTGACTTCTTCATTTTCTTCAGGCGCACCACTCGTGGATGCCCTGGCGATTTCTTCAGTGGCTGGAATGCAGTCATCAGCCATGGTGCTTTGAGTTTCTTCAGCAGCCTGATTGTCATCAGCGGTGCTGGCATTTTCTTCGGTCGGCTGAGCAGATGCTTCAGCCTGAGGATTTTCTTATTGCATCGGAGCTGCAACATTGGACGTGAACTTCTGTGTTAAGTTCACAAACCTAACTTTGGTTCCAAGCCAGTCAGCGTTGTAACGATCAAATTCATCACTCAGTTGCTTGATCTCAGCTTGCAAGGCAACGAGTTCTTCGGGGGAAAGCTTCAGAACATTTTGCTTCAGAAAACGATGTTTCTTGTACTGCGCTTTCTTCACTCTTCTTCCTTGTTCAAATTTCCATTTATCTTCTTCAATGAAGGCAATCAAAACATGACTTTGACCAGGAGTGAGGTTCATCTCCGGCAAAGGCGTGTTGGGATCCTTGTGCCATAGGTCAATGAAGTCCAGGATCAGCTTCGGATCCAGAAGAAGAGGCACATTGCTGCCTTTGGCTCTAGCAGCCTTGACCTGCCTATCTCTGATGATTTCCGCAAGTTCTTCACCATCAGCTTCGTCTTCATCAGACGCCACTTGGTAAGCGACCTGCTTTTTGTGAGGACTTGGTCGAGTGCCTCGTCGAGCAGTGGCCTTTGTCTTCAGCAGAGAGGGGCCAGTTGAGAAAATTGGTGCAACTGAGGAACTAGCAGAAGCTCCTGAGGCAATAGAGATGCCTGTTGTCCTTTGGCACGTGGCAAGGTGCACAGGTGCAGAGGATTTGGTCGGAGCAGCTGAGGACTTTGGCGGAGGAGCTGAGGACTTTGGAGCGGGAGTAGCATGAGGAGTTGGCCGTGAGGGCTTTGAAGATTCTGGCCGTGAGGGCATTGCTGAGGAACTGGGCCGTGAGGGCATTGAGGGTGAAGCACTTGGCTTATGAGCAGGCTTCTTTGCCATGGCCTTCTTCGGCTTGCTAGCAGAGGCCTCAGAAGTGGCAGCAGCAGCAGCAGCAGAGTCTTCGTTGAATTTCCTCACTGCTTCTCTTGCTTGTCTGGCCAATTTGTCCTAGCGCTTGGCCCATTCATCAGGATAATCATCACCATGCTCGAGGCTCATGGGATCTGCTTCTTGGCCAGGTGCCAATGGAGGTCTTGGGCATGGAGGATTAAGAGTGAATTTCTTCATATACTTGGGAGTAACATACCTGTACTCCCTCCACTCTCTTGCCCATCGCCTCTCTATCCGTTGTATGTGCACCTTGCGCTGATTTTTGTCCTCCTTGCCAAACTTGGCCTCATCAGGAGCGCAGTAATCCTTGTATATGTCATCAGGGGATTTCAAAGGCATTGTTGACCTCAGGCCTCTTTCCTCCCTTCTATGGCTTCTTTCTATCAGCCATTTTCTTCAACTGAGGAATTTGGACAATCGAATTCTCTGAAGATGTATGCAACTTTTCTTCGAGGAACGCTGCAAATGAATTAAGTTGATGAGAACCTAGTGATTCAGCAGCTGACATGAGTACCTGTGAACAGAGTATAGTTGCGAGGAATTTGGAGAGGTCATATGCGTTCTCAGAAGGTTTTGTAAAATGAACAAGTTTGAGGAATTTGACCAGATGAGTCTTGAAGAATTTCACTAAGCGTTCTTTGTCTTAGGTTCTAGAGTTGTATAGATTGAGAATCCACACAATTGAGGAATCTTGAAGAAAAATGTAGCTTAGAGAAATGAATCAAGAACAGATGACATGTGAGGTGTTCAGTGTGTGAAAATTTGAAGAAAAACACCTTTGAAGATTTTGTAATAATCATTTGAATCAAAGAGGGCAGTAAAAGTATCTTTTATTTACCCTGGACGAAGAACATGATGAACTGGGAAGTGTAGATGTGAAGTTTGTCAGTTCAGATCTTCCACGCCCTAACTTGGCTGAGGAAGACAGCTACGGCGGCGGCGGAGTGAAGAAATCCGCGGTCGGCGTGAGTACGTCGGCGACGAGGTCGAGGCAGTGAAGCTCTTCCTCACCGGCGTCGATGAAGTAGCGGCGGCGCTAGGGTTTGAGAATCTCGAGCTGGCGTGAAGTTGAGCGGAGTAAAAAGAGAAGTGAGGAAGGGTGTGGCACCCCAATCCGCATGGAGCAGGGGGCCTTCGCATGTCAGCCTAGGATAACACCTGACGCACGACAGGTCCATAATACAGCATTCCAGGTACAATAATATTCATCAAATACATGTATATGAGATTACATCCTTGATGAATACAACCATCTGGCATAGCCCTACGGCTATTTGAATGGCAGCGGAAGTCTATTAAAAAGGCGGCGGAAGTCTTGGTTTGGCAGCATAACAACTCTGGCTGGGCTCCACAACTCATAGGACTGGCAAGATTACGGCCTAGCATGACAGATCAAGCGAGCAATACGGGTACGGCCTACAAAACTGGCATGACACGCCAGGTCAGTACATTTAATGTACTTGCAAGACACCCAAATACATAGCATCCAAACAAGCTGCAGACAAAGCAAGAACCGAGCGCATGCAACACCCTATCTCATATCAATTACTAAACATGGCATGATAAAAATCAACTAAGCATGAACAAAATCATAACATCTACTAACATGGCAATGACATGGCATATCAGAAGATGATTATAACATTGTAATAGCAAAACATAGAATTTTATCTCAATCATGGCATAACTTAACATGTTAATCAAAGCATAGCATGGCATCAAGAAACTATGCTGAAAATAAACTACCAATAATATCCAATGCAGACATAGCATGTTAACATTATGCAATCATCTTCTATTCTATCATGGTTCTTTAAATGCAAATAATGATATATTATTCCAGCAATGCAATCAAACTTGTGCACCGAGTCCCTCGGACTCTCTTACCAACGGGTTGCCTCGCAACCGAACGGTGATCTTTTCGGCGATCACAACCACGACCACACTTGGTCTAACTCTCATCGAGACCTTGTCTCATGACTATCTCATAGTCCAAGTCACCATATTCTCGTTATCACATATTTATTTACCAACTTAATTACTTCAGGTTTATCCTCCATTTCGATCAAGACCTGATAGTGGGACCTACTACGAACTGTTGCTATCGATATACTTTATACACTCTGCAGAGGTAGCACACTGTACCCACACCACGGAACCCATGGCCACGTCATCCCATTCGGGTGGACCAACGGCATTCCGACGAAACCAACCTACTGCCATGACGCTCTCCCGGCCACTCCGACCCAATCCCCAACGGGCTGGTCCTGGGTGGCCCCGTGTCTACCAAAAACACCCAGACCACCGTCGTGGTCAACTCCCACTCGGGGACTGGTACCAAAAATCTCAAAAACGAGCACACAAGGTTATGTCCGCTTACCTTATCAGGGTAAGCACGCCCATAACCTTCCCTAGTGGGATGCACCAGCGAGAGGTCACGACAATAGCTCGCATTAAGGCCTCCCATAAGGCAAATGTGGCTACACTGAAAAAGTTCGGTTTGGCGGCACTATGACTCGATCCCATCAATGACGGAGGAGGTTTGTTATTATTAAGTCATTTTATTTCCTTCTCCATCATCATGAACATAATTAACATGAGTGCAACATGCCACATACAAATGCACGAACAAAATATTGAACTCCTCAAGTGCACAACTATAACATAAAGGACATGACAATAGTATATCAACGGTGCATTACAATCCTCATAACAGTTTATAACGATGACATGCAAATAAAGTAGAGTAGTGGCATGGCATTATTAATAATAACATTCTAATTAACATGGCAAAGGTATCATGAAACACAAGCATGCAAGATAGGTATAAAGAAATAACTGCCGATGAAAACGATATAAAACAACTACAACTACACACACACACACAAGGTGCAAGCAAAGTCAACATGCAAGTTCGGGGCTCATGATAAGAGGTTGGCTTGCCTGGGGGTCGACAAATACTCCGGGAAGGAGTGCGAAATGATCGCGAAAAGATTTGCCGGAAACAGTTCCTTCTCGGAGGGGGCTGTTTACGGGCAAGGGCAAAAAGGTCATTTTCACTGTGTGAAAATGTTATGAAAATGACATCAACAGAACGGGCTCTACGAAACGAAGACGTGGGCTTTGGATTCACCTCATTTGGAGTTGTGGGTAAAAAGATATGACCGTTTAACTATCAGGGACCAATCTGTAAAGAAAATCGTTACAAACGGGGCCCTAGCAGAAAAATAGATCGCGTCTTTCTTAGAAATATGCTTTCCAGAAAGGAAAGAGCATTCTAACCCGAAGAAGAAGAAGAATACGCTTTCGGTGATTGAAAGCGCATTATCCAGCAAGACGCTTTCGCGTGGGGAAAACGACTTCGCGCCTGGGGCGCGTCCACTTATCCAATGTGGCGCTCCCCATCTCGTCGATAGGTGGGGCCCAGATGCAGGGTCAATGCGGGCGGGGCCCGCCTGGCCTTCTTCTTCCTCACGCTCGGGGTCGAGCGAGGCAGCGGGAGGGGATCGCCACGACGGCGATCGCCGGCGCGTCCAGCCACCTCTCGCGACGGCCGACCTACCCACGAGCTCAGGAGAACGAGGTGCATCTTCTGGTGGGCTCGGTTGCCGGCGAGGAGCATGGGAGAAGAAGCAGCAGGGCACGCGGCGGAGAGGGGCTTCAGGCTCTGGTGGGCATGGGGTTCTAGTGGGGGAAGCGGAGGGGCGGCGAGCCAGGGAGGATCGACGGGGAGTGGCGCGTCCATCCATGGGCTGAGACTGGGCAAGGGACGGCCGGAGAGAGAGAATGGCCGAGGGGGATCGGCGGCAGCCATTCGGCCATGGAGGGGCATGTGGAGCTCCGAGGCGAGTGGAGAGGCTTTGAGAGGCGTTGTGGCTGCGGAAGAGCTCAAGGGCTCTACTTATAGCCGCGGGAGAGCTCGGGAAGGGGGGGCGAGGTGGCACGCGGTGTGCGACGTGTCCGTGCACCGGCGAGGGCGCAGGCGTGGCCAAGGCTCACGGGGAGGCACGGGAAGGCGACGAGGGGGATCAAGACGAACGCCAAAGGGTCACGGAGACGAGGAAGGCGTGCGGACGAACGGAGGAAGAAGACATCGGCGAGGAAGACGAAGATGCATAGGAGCGCACTATTCCGGTTGTTGGCACGGCTCTCCGGAGAAGAAAGCAAAGGGGGGCAGCGGTCCAGAGGGAAGACGACGACGAGGGGGGCTACTGGACATTAATGGCGAGGCTAGAGGCGGTCGCAGCAGCGCTGCCGACGAGAACAGTGGCTAGACCACCGTTTTGGCTGGCTGCCCTCGTAGTCACCACTAGCATGGCGCGCTCTCGGGTTTTTACTGATGTAAGTTCATGTCTACTGCGTAGTCCTTCCAGAGTGGAGTATTACCATGGTAAAGAAATGGCAGAGACCAATTGAGCTAAGTAAACCAAGCTGCACAAGTTTGCTGTTGCAAACTTGGCAACATCCTAGAGATTAAACAAAAGAGGGTAAATGGTAAACTTGATGTCCGGGAGGCTTGGGGTAGAAAGGACTACGGTCCTGGGAGTTTTGAGGTAAAAGGGACAACTATTTACCATAGTTGTTGTACAACCACCAAAACTGACACAGAAACTTAATCATGATGAAACACTCACTAGGAGTGATGGATTGGGCTATAACTTGGCAAAGCCTGATGATTTGACCATACCATGATGCTGTAAAAAGTTCATACCAAATGGACTCACCAAAATGGTACTTCCTTCACAGCTATCATTTCTATCCAAAAACTTCAGAAAAATCCTCAGGGCAATTGGTCAAGTGAAATGATCGAGCCACAATCTTGTGGAGATAGGTTATATGAGTAGGAGAAGGCCTGGAAAAATTATCAGCCATAATGGAGCAAGATAAAATACACTTGCTTCACAAACTGAAAATTTGGACAGAAAACAAGAATTGCTCATGTGCTCACATAGTTCAATGAAATGAACTGAATTTGGGTGGAGGATAATGATTTGAGATATTTGAGAGGATGGAAAAGTTTCATCCCATTTGGAAACACTATGAAGGTACTTCCTTCACAAACTTGTGTTCTGGTCAGAAACATTGAAAAATTGCACAGGGAGCTAGGGTGAATGGATTAAGCTCATCTTTGGTATCCATGGGTTATTTAACAATGTTAAACACGCTGCCAAATTGCAGCTCAATTGTAATTAGGAATAAAGCACTTCCTTTGCAAAATTTCAGAGAAGGCAGAAACTTGCATTGGATCATGTGCCCAATTTTTGAACTGAGGAACATGAGATGAGGATGGAACTAGTGATTATATAGTAAAGACAAGCTCCACAATTTATGTGGGAATTTTCTCTGCTATAAAAATAGTAGTTCCTTTGGAAAATGGCAGAAATGCAATATTGGCATTAAATAGGAAAAGGAAATTTTCCTTATTTAATTATGGCCAATATACTTGCCAGAGCTTGGATTAGGCATAAGTATCAACTCCACCAATTCTCATGAATTTAAGAGATGGCTAGCTATGCCTTTGGATTTTATTCCTCAGAAAGGCAAGAAAAGGAATAAATCATAATTCAAAAAGATTGCATTGGACTTAGCAATATTTTTGCATATCCAAGGTTCAGAAAGATAGAATGGTCTCTGGGAACAATTGGCAGGATCAACAGATCAAGGAAAATGATGGCTACTTTGTAAGCACAAAGGACATATCCAAATTCCAAAAATTTGGAATTAGGGTTTGAAAGGATTTGAGCTGATGCAAATGAGGTCTTGCCCACTGAAAAAGACATGAGCAAGGTTTTGAAAGGTTGGAAATGACAAAATTTCTCAGAGTCATCCAACAAACTCAGGAGAAAATTTTGAAAGTGAGTGCCAGGAGAGAATAACAGCACAAAAATTGATAACCCTATTTTGGGGCTGTTACAAAGGGGAGGGGTATTTATAGCCATGGTGAAAAACTGTTCGCCCGAAGAAATTGGACGAACGTGCCCCTGACCCTTCTCATTCGCTTGACATGTGTCACCCACGTACTGAGAAGTGGAGATCGTGTGAAATTGTGGGTGAATAGATAAGTATTATCGCGGGATGTGGAACGGTTTGAGCGGCACAACCAATTTTTTTGGATAAGATAAGTTTTAACGTTGCGTTCGCAAATTCTTCAGCTGACAAGGACACAGTGAAGATTTTGAACGAGTTTCAAATAGAACGCACATGAAGAATTTGTGAATAGATTGGGTTGAGTATAGCATAGAGGGGGAAGGGTCCGATCACATTCACTTAGCAGAAAAAGCACCTTGAAGAAATAGCAATAAGTGAATGCTGTAGGGACATAAACTCATATATATATATATACATATATATATATATATAGCCAATGAAGAAAAACGACGGAAATGGTGAAGATAATGCAAAGTTGAAGAACATGAACAACTGAGGAATTTAAAAAAAAACTGAGGAAAAACTCAAATTGAAGATTTTCAACTTTTGGTGGTGGCGTAACCCACCGTATAAGAATGATGATTTCAGACACCGCGTACAATTGTCGTAGGGCTCTGAGAATCAAATTCTTCGTTAATTTCTTCACACTTAGATTGTTAGTCTTCATTGATTGAAGAAAAACTTTTCTTCATGTGTAGTACATCTAAGTCATCAATTTTGCATAAGTGTTAGGATGACTGTCCTCTTCAAAGAACATTCGAAGATTCTAGGATATTTAGCTCACACCGCAACTTGCTAAATCTCTTCTCATCCAAGGGCTTTGTGAAGATATCGGCTAGCTGTTCTTCAGTCTTCACATGCTCAATAGAAATGTCACCCTTCAACACATGATCACGAAGAAAATGATGACGAATCTGAATGTGCTTGGTCTTCAAGTGCTGAACTGGGTTATGAGCAATCTTGATGGCACTCTCATTGTCACAATAGAGAGGCACATTCTTCACGTTGACGCCGTAGTCCTTGAGAGTTTGCTTCATACACAGCAATTGAGCACAGCAAGAACCAGCAGCAATGTACTCAGCTTCAGCAGTAGACAGTGATGCGGAGTTCTGTTTCTTCGAGGACCAACAGACCAAAGATCGTCCGAGGAAATGGCATGTGCCTTATGTTGACTAGCAGTCCACACGATCACCAGCACAGTCAGAGTCTGAATATCCAATGAGATCAAAAGCCGAGCCATTGGGGTACCATAATCCAAGTGTTGGTGTGTGAGCTAGATATCGAAGAATAAGCTTCACAGCCTTATGGTGTGATTCCTTCGGTGTAGCTTGAAATTGGGCACACATGCAAACACTAAGCATAATATCTCGCCTAGATGCACATAAATACAATGGAGAAACAATCATCGAGCGGTATACCTTTTGATCAAAGTCAATAACATTTTCATCAGTGCATAGATGGCCATTTGTGGGAATTGGAATTTTGACCCCTTTGCAATCTTGCATGCCGAATTTCCTTAGTGCATCCTTGAGGTACTTCTCCTGAGATATGAACATGCCATTGCACTGTTGACGAATTTGAAGACCTAAGAAGAATTTCAATTCTCCCATCATAGACATTTCATATTCCTCTCTCATCATATAACCAAATTCGTCAGTGTAACGTTGGTTAGTACAGCCAAAGATAATATCATCAACATGTATTTGGCACACAAACAGTTCACCATCATAAGATTTAGTGAAAAGAGTAGGGTCAAGTGAACCGGGTTTGAACCCTTTCTTCATGAGGATTTCCTTCAAAGTATCATACCACGCCCGAGGGGCCTGCTTGAGGCCATAGAGGGCCTTATTGAGTCTGAAGACTTTGTCAGGATGCTTTGGATCTTCAAAACCTGGGGGTTGAGCAACATATACTTGTTCCTCAAGCTTACCATTGAGGAATGCACTTTTCACATCCATTTTATATAAGGTGATATCATGATGGTTAGCATAAGGAAGTAATATGCAAATAGCCTCAAGTCTAGCAACAGGTGCAAAAGTTTGATCGAAATCAATTCCTTCAACATGTGTGTAGCCTTGAGCTACAAGCCGTGCCTTATTCCTCACCACAAGGCCATTTTCATCTTGCTTCTTGCGGTAGATCCACTTTGTGCCAATGATATTGTGCTTGCCAGGATCTGGACGTTTGACCAGTTCCCAGACGTTGTTGAGCTCGAACTGATGTAGTTCTTCTTGCATAGCTTGAATCCACTCAGGCTCAAGAAATGCTTCATCTACCTTAGTGGGCTTTGTGATAGAGAAAAAGCAAAGTGCCCACAAAAGTTAGATAAATGTGAAGCTCTTGAGCGTGTGAGAGGACCTGGTGCTTCAATGTCATCGATGATCTTCTCACGTTCTGGAATGAATTCTTCAGCAGATTCTTCGGTATGGATGACATCCTCAGTAGCCTTGAACTTGATAGTTTCCTCAGGTGCTGGTTCATCATAAGAATTTGTGAAGATATACTCTGTTGATGATGTGACACGCAGTATCAATTGCCTCAATCCAGAAACGACGAGTCGTCTTGTATTCATCAAGCATAGTGCGAGCCATCTCAGCAAGAGTCCTGTTCTTGCGCTCCACGGCGCCATTCTGCTGAGGAGTATAAGGAGCAGATAACTCATGAGAAATACTGAGTTCATCAAGATCGTCGTCAAGACCAGAGTTCTTGAAGTCAGTTCCATTGTCACTTCTGATGTGCTTGATCTTCACACCAAAGTTGGTTGAAGCCCTCGAGGAAAATCATTTGAAGACTTCCTGCACTTCATGTTTGTAAGTAACAATGTGTACCCTTGTGTAACGAGAGTAATCATCAACAATAACAAAGCCATATTGAGATGCATCATTTGAAACTGCAGAATAATGATTAGGACCAAAGAGATCCATGTGAAGCAATTCAAATGGTTGAGTAGTGGTCATGATAGTCTTCGCTGGATGCTTGGCTTTGGTCATCTTTCTAGCTTCACAGGCTCCGCATAAGTGATCCTTGAGGAATTTGATATTCTCAATGCCAATGACATGCTTCTTATTTGCAAGCGTGTGCAAATTCCTCATGCCTGCATGACCAAGTCGTCGATGCCATAGCCAGCCTTCTGAAGCTTTTGCAAGTAGGCATACGGCTGGTTGTGGTCCTATAGAGAAATCAACAATATACAAGTCTCCTCTCCTAAAGCCTTTGAAGATTTTGGAATTGTTAGCTTCCATGATCACAACACAACGATACTTGCCAAAGACAACAAGCATATCAAGATCACAAAGCATTGAGGCAGACATGAGGTTGTATCCTAAGGACTCGACAAGCATGACTTTGTCCATGTGTTGATCCTTTGAGATCGCAACCTTACCTAGGCCCAATACCTGACTTTTGCCTTTGTCAGCGAAGATGATATGCTTCATATGCGATGGAGATAAGGGAGCATCCATCAATAGATTCTTGTCACCAGTCATGTGATTTGTACATCCACTATCGAGGACCCACTCAGTGGCTTTAGGTTGATCATCCTGCAGATGAATTAGTGCAACTTACGAACTCATATACTTCATCGGTGAAGAATATGACATCACAATTCATGAGATCAATTTCATCAAGCAATAGAATAGATAAAGCAGTATGAGGACGTGAAAAATGAAAGTTCATTTCTTCATGATTAGCCTGCATCCTTTCAGGCACTTTTTAGGTCTCCAGCAAATTTTTCAGACATTTTAGCACGTCTGGAGACCTGACCCTGCATAAGAGATTAGTTCTTTTTCTTCACCACCCACATCTGAAGTGGTGGCAAAGAGTTCATCACTCTCCGAGCTCCATGCGAGAAGGGTGGCATAGAATCCAAACCAATTCGTTTCGCATAAGAGGAGTTAGGGTAAGCATATGAATAAGCAGAGAAATTCTTAGATGACTTATGAACATAATGGTTAGAAGAGTAATGCTCATATTCATAGCCCTTAGCTCTTCCCTGCGAAACAGAGGTGTTAACACAATGATAATCATATGAGGACTTTGATCCTTTTGAGGAATTTGATCCACGTGAGGAATTTGGTCCGTATGAGGACTTGGATCCATATGAAGAATTTGGTCCAAATGAAGAAATTTGATCTGGGGTTCCTATTTTTCACAGGTGGTGTCATGATGACATTCACCTGAAGATTTTCAAGGCAGCTTTTGGGGACCCAGATTTTCTTCATAGGGGAACCGTTCCTACAGTTAGTGCCAACATATCTAGCAAATACTTCACCATTCTGATTTTTGAACGGTTTATAGTTGGAGTCAAATGACTCATCAGAAGAATGAGGGGATTCACACATAAAGCCAGATAAATTGGATGGATCAACTGGAGGTCCCTTTGCAGCAACCCATGAGGTTTTGGGGTACTGCTCAGGCTTCCAATAAGTACCATCAGCATTGAGTTTCCTCTCAAAGGAAATACCCTCTTTCCTAGGGTTCCTGTTGAGGATCTGCTTTTTAAGCACATCACAAAGAGTCTGATGCCCTTTGAGGCTTTTGTACATGCCTGTCATGTAAAATTCCTTCAGCCCTGCATCATCAGTGATACTAGCAATGTCCTCAGGGGAGGAATTAGTGATAGCAGAGATAGATGAAGAGTTTGTAACATTAGAAGCATTGGAACAATCAGGTGAAGAATTAGCAGATTCACGTTCAATGCACTTCAAACATTGAGGAACAAATTCTTCCTATGCAGCGCTGATCTGTTGAGCTAGCAATGAATCGCGCTCCTTCTGAAGATCTTCATCACTCACTCTTAGCTTTTCAAGATCTTGCTTTCTCTGAAGAAATTCATAAGAAAGCTTCTCATGATCAGATAAGAGAGTGTTATGATGACCTTGAAGGGTGCCAAACCTAGTCTGAAGTCTCTGAAGACTCTCAGCCATAGCTTTCGACGGATCCATTTCTTCACCCAACATATCATCGCTCTTATTTAGCATGTATTGAACTTTTTCCAAAGCTCTTTGTTGTTTAGTGGGAAGGGAAGCAAGTTTGACATAGCTGGGTCCAAATTCGTCATCACTGGATTCAGATAGATAGCACTCAGTTACCTTTGCATGTTTTGCCATAAGGCATGGTGTAGAAGATGATGATTCTGGTTCGAATGTCATCGCTTTGAGAGATTCCTTCAAGTCCTCAAACCAAGGATCATGACGTGTTCGACGACCTTCATAGACCTGAGAGAGACGGTCCCAGATATGCTTCACATGATCGAGATGCATGATGTTCCTAAACTGATTTTGAGACAGACGGGAGCAGATGACGTCCTTCGCTGTGAGGTTGGAAGGGTGAACTTGCGAATGTCATCAGCTTCTGCCATCTTGCATAGATCGGTAAGACCAATCTCAGTGACGGTCCACAGCTCACTATTCATCTCCATGAGACGCTTCTTCATCATGGCCTTCCACTTGGGATACTCGTGACCGTCAAAGATGGGGCAAGACACAGTCTTCATTCGCGTTGTCGACATACCTAAAACTCCAGGCGGTTAAACCAAAATCACACAGAACAAGGGAGTACCTTGCTCTGATACCAATTGAAAGTGCGTTATATCGACAAGAGCGGGGTGAATAGGCGATTTTTATAAATTCTTCACTGAGGAATTTGCGGGTGAGGAAATTCCTTAGCGAAGAACTACTTGCAGCGGAATAAGTACTCAAAAGTAAACATAACAGAACACAAGCATGGTCATCATTATGAAATGAAGACAAGCACAGAGTATAGAAAGCGTCAGCACAGGATAACACAGGATGAAGACAAACAGACTGAAGAAATTGAACTGAGGAAATTGAGAAAGTCTTCAAACACAGATATGAACAAGTGCACAACACAGTTATGAGGAAATGAAAGAGTTGAGGAAATAGAACTAGTAAGCTTGGTGAAGACAATGATTTGGTAGACCAGTTCCAAATGTTGTCTCAGTTGTACGTCTGGTTGGAGCGACTAGGTATTTAAACCTGAGGACACACTGTCCTGGACACACAGTCCTCACCGTATTCTCCTTGAGCTAAGGTCACACAAAGCTCGCCCAATCACTCGTGGTAAGTCTTCAGGTGACTTCCAAACCTTCACAGACTCGGTCACTTGGCGATCCACAATTCCTCTTGGATGCTCTAGACCATGACGCCTAACCGTCTGGAAGAAGCATAGTCTTCAAAGGTAACAAGCGTCGGATCCACACAGGATCAATCTCTTCAGTGATGCTCAATCACTTTGGGTTTGTAGGTGTTTGGGTTTGGGTTTCCTCACTCAATGATTTTTGCTCAAAGTCCTCGGAGGATGGGATGCTCTCAAATGACAAGTGTCAGTTTCTCTCGGAGCAGCCAACCAGCTAGTGGTTGTAGGGGCGGCTATTTATAGCCTAGGAAGCAGCCCGACATGATAAGACATAAATGCCCTTCAATGATATGACCGTTAGGAGGGTAGATATTTTGGGACAGCTGGCGCGTAGCATAGCAACGGTTGGATATTTGAGGCTCAAATTCCTCAGGGCTCTCATGTACCTCACTGTGTAGGCAATCCGCACTGGCGAATTCCTAACTCCTCAGTCAGAACAAATTCCTCAGAGAACAGAAGAACTTCGTCTCTGTCACTGAAGAATATGACTGAACTGCATGAGATTTCCAATGGCTTCACTCGAAGGGATTGGTAAGTGTAGGATTTTGAGTTGAGCATCACTTGGAAATTTTTCCTTAGTATTTCCTTGACCCCCTTTAATAGTACGGTGTTTCCTATGGCTCAAGAAAGAGAAAATGAAACTACGAAAACAAAAGTGTTCAGGCTTCATGTTCCTCGTATGAATACCAAGTCTTCAGGGTTACACCAATTTCTTCACTTTCAAAGTCTTCAGAAATCCAAAGTCTTCAGATGAAGAACTTCATTTTTAGGGGTCGACTTTCTCTGTAAATATCAAACTCCTCATAGACTTATAGACCTGTGTACACTCATAAACACATTAGTCCCTTAACCTATAAGTCTTCAATACACCAAAATCACTGAGGGGCACTAGATGCACTTACATAGGTGCAAACCTCGACAGCAAATAGGAAAGCGAGCTCGTCGATTTCCTCCGTGAGAATCAGGACATCTTTGCATGGTATCCCAAAGACATGCCGGGTGTTCCGACGGATCTCGCCGAGCACAAGCTACACGTTCGACCTGACGCCAAACCGGTCAAGCAACCCCTCCGCCGCCTGTCGGAGGAGAAGAGAAGAATTGTTGGTGAAGAGATAGCCCGGCTCCTAGCAGCCAGCTTCATTATGGAAGTATTCTATCCAGATTGGCTGGACAACCCAGTCCTTGTACTGAAGAAGAACAACAAGTGGCGCATGTGTATTGATTATACCAGCCTCAACAAAGCTTGCCCCAAAGATCCATTTGCCTTGCCAAGGATTGACCAAGTGATCAACTCCACAGCCGGATGCGAGCTGTTGAGTTTTTTGGATGCATATTTAGGGTACCACCAGATCAAGTTGAACCTGGCTGATAGGCTGAAGACCTCTTTCATCAGACCATTCGGAGCCTTCTACTACCTGACGATGACGTTCGGCTTGAGGAATGCCGGCGCCACATTTCAGCGTTGCATGCAGAAGTGCCTCCTCAAGCAGCTCGGCAGAAACGCCCACGTCTATGTGGACGATGTTTTGGTGAAGACGGAGAAGCGTGGGACCCTCCTAGAAGATCTCAAGGAGACTTTCGAAAATCTGTGCTGATTTCAGATCAAGCTCAACCCAGAGAAGTGCGTGTTCGGAGTACCAGCCGGCCAGCTCCTCGGCTTCCTGGTCTCCGAACGCGGCATCGAGTGCAACCCTGTGAAGATCAAGGCCATCGAGAGGATGGAGAAGCCTACCTGACTGAGAGATGTCCAAAAGTTCACCGGCTGCCTGGCGTCCATCAGCCGTTTCATCAGTCGGCTAGGCGAGAAGGCACTTCCCCTGTACCAACTCCTGAAGAAAACCACTCACTTCGAGTGGAATGACAAGGCGGATGAGGCTTTTCTCTAGCTCAAGAAGATATTGACCACGCCACCTGTCCTGGCTGCGCCGGCTGCTAAGGAGCCCATGCTCCTCTACATCGCCGCCACCAGCCGGGTGCTCAGAACAGTCATAATAGTTGAGCGCAAGGAAGACGTCAAGGTTCTGTCGGTCGAGAGACCGGTGTATTATCTGAGTGAAGTGTTGTCGGCTTCCAAGCAAAACTACCCCCACTACCAGAAGATGTGCTACGGCGTGCACTTTACCGCCAAGAAGTTAAAGCCATATTTTCGAGAGCACCCCATCACGGTTGTTTGCACTGCCCCGCTTGCTGAGATCATAGGCAGCCAGGATGCTTCAGGACGAGTGGCCAAATGGGCCATCGAGTTGGCTCCCCACACCATCCTCTACCAGCCTCGCACCACCATCAAGTCCCAAGCGCTGGCCGGCTTCCTCGTCGACTGGGCCGAGACCAAGTACCTGCCGCCAGCGCCGGACTCCACCCACTGGCGGATGCACTTTGATGGTTCGAAGATGCGCACCGGTTTGGGAGCCGGCATCGTCCTCACCTCTCCCAAAGGCGGCAAGCTCAGATACACACTACAAATCCATTTTGCCGCCTCCAACAATTTGGCCGAGTATGAGGCACTAGTACACGGACTCCGGCTTGCCAAAGAGCTCGGCATTCGCCGGATTCTGGGCTACGGTGACTCTGACTTGGTGGTCCAACAGCCGTCTGGCGGCTGGGTGAAGGAAATATGCCCTAGAGGCAATAATAAAGTATTATATATTTCCTTATATCATGATAAATGTTTATTATTCATGCTAGAATTGTATTAACCGGAAACATAATACATGTGTGAATACATAGACAAACAGAGTGTCACTAGTATGCCTCTACTTGACTAGCTCGTTAATCAAAGATGGTTATGTTTCCTAGCCATAGACATGAGTTGTCATTTGATTAACGAGATCACCTCATTAGGAGAATGACGTGATTGACTTGACCCATTCCGTTAGCTTAGCACCCGATCGTTTAGTATGTTGCTATTGCTTTCTTCATGACTTATACATGTTCCTCTGACTATGAGATTATGCAACTCCCGTTTACCAGAGGAACACTTTGTGTGCTACCAAACGTCACAACGTAAATGGGTGATTATAAAGGTGCTCTACAGGTGTCTCCAAAGGTACTTGTTGGGTTGGCGTATTTCGAGATTAGGATTTGTCACTCCGATTGTCGGAGAGATATCTCTGGGCCCACTCGGTAATGCACATCACTATAAGCCTTGCAAGCATTGTGACTAATGAGTTAGTTGCGGGATGATGTATTACGGAACGAGTATAGAGACTAGCCGGTAACGAGATTGAACTAGGTATCGAGATACCGACGATCGAATCTCGGGCAAGTAACATACCGATGACAAAGGGAACAACGTATGTTGTTATGCGCTCTGACCGATAAAGATCTTCGTAGAATATGTGGGAGCCAATATGGGCATCCATGTCCCGCTATTGGTTATTGACCGGAGAGGTGTCTCGGTCATGTCTACATAGTTCTCGAACCCGAAGGGTCTGCACGCTTAACGTTACGATGACAGTTTTATTGAGTTTTGATGTACCGAAGGAGTTCGGAGTTCCGGATGAGATCGGGGACATGACGAGGAGTCTCGAAATGTCCGAGACGTAAAGATCGATATATTGGACGACTATATTCGGACTTCGGAAAGGTTCCGAGTGATTCGGGTATTTTTCGGAGTACCGGAGAGTTACGGGAATTCGTATTGGGCCTTAATGGGCCATACGGGAAAGGAGGGAAAGACCTCAAAGGGTGGCCGCACCCCTCCCCATGGTCTAGTCCGAATTGGACTAGGGAGGGGGGGCGCCCCCTTCCTTCTTTCTCCATCCCCCTTCCCTTCTCCCTCTCCCACAAGGAAAGGAGGAGTCCTACTCCCGGTGGGACTAGGACTCCCCCCTTGGGCGCGCCACCTCCCCTTGGCCGGCCCTCTTCCCCTTGCTCCTTTATATACGGGGGCAGGGGCACCCCAGAGATACAACAATTGATCTATTGATCTCTTAGCCGTGTGCGGTGCCCCCCTCCACCAAATTACACCTCGATAATACCGTTGCGGAGCTTAGGCGAAGCCCTGCGTCAGTGGAACATCATCATCGTCACCACGCCGTCGTGCTGACGAAACTCTCCCTCAACACTCGGCTGGATCGGAGTTCGAGGGACGTCATCGAGCTGAACGTGTGTAGAACTCGGAGGTGCCGTGCGTTCGGTACTTGATCGGTCGGATCGTGAAGACGTACGACTACATCAACCGCGTTGTGATAACGCTTCCGCTGTCGGTCTACGAGGGTACGTGGACAACACTCTCCCCTCTCGTTGCTATGCATCACCATAATCTTGCGTGTGCGTAGGAAATTTTTTTGAAATTACTACGTTCCCCAACAGTGGCATCCGAGCCTGGTTTTTTGCGTTGATGCTATGCACGAGTAGAACACAAGTGAGTTGTGGGCGATATAAGTCATACTGCTTACCAGCATGTCATACTTTGGTTCAGCGGTATTGTGAGATGAAGCGGCCCGGACCGACATTACGCGTACGCTTACGCGAGACTGGTTTCACCGTTCGGAGCACTCGTTGCTTAAAGGTGACTGGCGGGTGTCTGTCTCTCTCACTTTAGTTGAACCGAGTGTGGCTACGCCTGGTCCTTGCGAAGGTTAAAACAGCACCAACTTGACAAACTATCGTTGTGGTTTTGATGCGTAGGTAAGAACGGTTCTAGCTAAGCCCGTAGCAGCCACGTAAAACTTGCAACAACAATGTAGAGGACGTCTAACTTGTTTTTGCAGGGCATGTTGTGATGTGATATGGTCAAGACATGATGTGATATAATTTGTTGTATGAGATGATCATGTTTTGTAACCGAGTTATCGGCAACTGGCAGGAGCCATATGGTTGTCGCTTTATTGTATGAGATGCAATCACCATGTAATAGTTTTACTTTATCACTAAGCAGTAGCGATAGTCGTAAAAGCAATTAGTTGGCGAGACGACAACGATACTACAATGGAGATCAAGGTGTCGCGCCGGTGACGATGGTGATCATGACGGTGCTTCGGAGATGGATATCACAAGCACGGTGCTTCGGAGATGGAGATCACAAGCACAAGATGATGATAGCCATATCATATCACTTATATTGATTGCATGTGATGTTAATCCTTTATGCATCTTATCTTCCTTTGATTGACGGTAGCATTATAAGATGATCTCTCACTAAAATTTCAAGATAAAAGTGTTCTCCCTGAGTATGCACCGTTGCGAAAGTTCTTCGTCCTGAGACACCACGTGATGATTGGGTGTGATAGGCTCTACGTTCAAATACAACGGGTGCAAAACAGTTGCACACGCGGAATACTCAGGTTAAACTTGACGAGCCTAGCATATGCAAATATGGCCTCGGAACACAGAGACCGAACGGTCGAGCGTGAATCATATAGTAGATATGATCAACATAGTGATGTTCACCATTGAAACTACTCCATCTCACGTGATGATCGGACATGGTTTAGTTGATTTGGATCACGTAATCACTTAGATGATTAGAGGGATATCTATCTAAGTGGGAGTTCTTAAGTAATATGATTAATTGAACTTAAATTTATCATGAACTTAGTCCTGATAGTATTTTGCAAATTATGTTGTAGATCAATAGCTCGCGTTGTTGCTTCCCGGTTTATTTTTGATATGTTCCTAGAGAAAAATTATGTTGAAAGATGTTAGTAGCAAAGATGCGGATTGGATCCGTGATCTGAGGGTTATCCTCATTGCTGGATAGAAAAAGTATGTCCTTGATGCACCGCTTGGTGACAGACCTATTGCAGGAGCAGATTCAGACGTTATGAACGTTTGGCTAGCTCAATATGATGACTACTTGATAGTTTAGTGCACCATGCTTAACATCTTAGAATCAGGACTTCAAAGACGTTTTGAACATCATGGAACATATAAGATGTTCCAAGAGTTGAAGTTAATATTTCAATCAAATACCCGAGTTGAGAGATATGAAGTCTCCAACAAGTTCTATAGCTAAAAGATGGAGGAGAATCGCTCAACTAGTGAGCATGTGCTCAGATTGTCTGGGTACTACAATCGCTTGAATCAAGTGGGAGTTTATCTTCCAGATAAAATAGTGATTGACAGAATTCTCTAGTCACCATCACCAAGTTAGTAGAACTTCGTGATGAACTATAGTATGCAAGGGATGACGAAAGTAATTCCCGAGCTCTTCGTGATGCTGAAATCGACGAAGGTATAAATCAAGAAAAACATCAAGTGTTGATGGTTGACCAGACCACTTCAAGTGTTGATGGTTGACGAGACCACTAGTTTCAAGAAAAGGGCAAAGGGAAGAAGGGGAACTTCAAAAAGAATGGCAAGCAAGTTGCTACTCAAGTGAAGAAGCCCAAGTCTGTACCAAAGCCTGAGACTAAGTGCTTCTACTACAAAGGGACTGGTCACTGGAGGCGGAACTACCCCAAGTATTTGGTGGATAAGAAGGATGGCAAAGTGAACAAAGGTATATTGGATATACATGTTATTGATGTGTACTTACTAGTGTTTATAGCAACCCCTCAGTATTTGATACTGGTTCAGTTGCTAAAGAGTAGTAACTCGAAAACGGGAGTTGCAGAATAAACAGAGACTAGTAAAAGGCGAGGTGACGATGTGTGTTGGAAGTAGTTCCAAGATTGATATGATCATCATCGCACACTCCCTATACTTTCGGGATTAGTGTTGAAACTAAATAAATGTTATTTGGTGTTTGCGTTGAGCATGAATATGATTTGATCATGTTTATTGCAATACGGTTATTCATTTAAGTTAGAGAACAATTGTTGTTCTGTTTACATGAATAAAAAAACCTTTTATGGTCATACACACCAACAAAAATGGTTTGTTGGATCTCGATCGTAGTAATACACATATTCATAATATTGAAGCCAAAAGATGCAAAGCTAATAATGATAGTGCAACTTATTTCTGGCACGGCTGTTTAGGTCATATTGGTGTAAAGCGCATGAAGAAACTCCATACTGATGGGATTTTGGAATCACTTGATTATGAATCACTTGATGCTTGCGAACCGTGCCTCATGGGCAAGATGACTAAAACGCCGTTCTCCGGAACTATGGAGAGAGCAACAGATTTGTTGGAAATCATACATACAGATGTGTGTGGTCCGATAAATATTGAGGCTCGTGGCGGATATCATTACTTTCTCACCTTCACAGATGAGTTGAGCAGATATGGGTATATCTACTTAATGAAACATAAGTCTGAAACATTTGAAAAGTTCAAAGAATTTCAGAGTGAAGTTGAAAATCATCGTAACAAGAAAATAAAATTCCTACAATCTGATCGTGGAGGAAAATAATTGAGTTACGAGTTTGGTCTTCAATTAAAACAATGTGGAATAGTTTCACAAATCCGTGCCACCTGGAACACCACAGCATAATGGTGTGTCCGAACGTCATAACTGTACTTTATTGGATATAGTGGAATCTATGATCTCTCTTACCAATTTACCACTATCGTTTTGGGGTTATGCATTAGAGACAGCTACATTCACGTTAAATAGGGCACCATCAAAATCCGTTGAGACGACGCCTTATGAACTGTGGTTTGGCAAGAAACCAAAGTTGTCGTTTCTTAAAGTTTGGGGTTACGATGCTTATGTGAAAAAGTTTCATCCTGATAAGCTCAAACCCAAATCGGAGAAATGTGTCTTCATAGGATACCCAAAGGAGTCAGTTGGGTACACCTTCTATCACAGATCCGAAGGCAAGACATTCGTTGCTTTATGGATCCTTTCTAGAGAAGGAGTTTTTCTCGAAAGAAGTGAGTGGGAGGAAAGTAGAACTTGATGAGGTAATTGTACCTGCTCCCTTATTGGAAAGTAGTTCATCACAGAAATCTGTTCCTGTGACTCCTACACCAATTAGTGAGGAAGTTAATGATAATGATCATGTAACTTCAGATCAAGTTACTACCAAAGAACTTGATGAGGTAACTGTACCTGCTCCCTTATGGAAAGTAGTTCATCACAGAAATCTGTTCCTGTGACTCCTACACCAATTAGTGAGGAAGTTAATGATGATGATCATGTAACTTCAGATCAAGTTACTACCAAAACTCGTAGGTAAACCAGAGTAAGATCCACACCAGAGTGGTACGGTAATCCTGTTCTGGAGGTTATGTTACTAGACCATGACGAACCTACAAACTATGAAGAAGCGATGGTGAGACCCAGATTCCGCAAAATGGCTTGAGGCCATGAAATCTGAGATGAGATCCATGTATAAGAACAAAGTATGGACTTTGGTTGACTTGCCCGATGATCGGCAAGCCATAGAAAATAAATGGATCTTCAAGAGGAAGACGGACGCTGATAGTAGTGTCACTATCTACAAAGCTAGAATTGTCGCAAAAAGGTTTTCGACAAGTTCAAGGTGTTGACTACGATAAGAGAGTTTCTCACTGGTATCTATGCTTAAAGGGTGTCTGAATCATGTTAGCAATTGCCACATTTTATGAAATCTGGCAAATGGATAAACAAAACTACATTCCTTAATGGATTTATTAAAGAAGAGTTGTATATGATGCAACCAGAAGGTTTTGTCAATCCTAAAGGTGCTAACAAAATATGCAAGCTCCAGCGATCCATCTATGGACTGGTGCAAGCATCTCGGAGTTGGAATATACACATTGATAAGTTGATCAAAGGATATAGTTTTATACAGACTCGCGGTGAAGCCTGTATTTACAAGAAAGTGAGTGGGAGCACTACAACATTTCTGATAAGTATATGTGAATGACATATTGTTGCTCGGAAATAATGTAGAATTATTCTGCAAAGCATAAAGGAGTGTTTGAAAGGAGTTTTTCAAACAAAGACCTCGGTGAAGCGGCTTACATATTGAGCATCAAGATCTATAGAGATAGATGAAGACGCTTGATAAGTTTTTCAATGAGTACATACCTTAAAGGGATTTTGAAGTAGTTCAAAATAGAACAGTCAAAGAAAGAGTTCTTGCCTGTGTTACAAGGTGTGAAATTGAGTAAAGACTCAAAGCCCGACCACGGCAGAAGATAGAAAGAGAATGGAAGTCATTCCCTATGCCTTGGACATAGGTTCTATAAAGTATGCCATGCTGTGTACCAGATCTATTGTATACCCTACACTGATTTTGGCAAGGGAGTACAATAGTGATCTAGGAGTAGATCACTGGACAGCAGTCAAAATTATCCTTAGTGGAATAAGGAAATGTTTCTCGATTATGGAAGTGACAAAAGGTTCGTCGTAAAGGGTTACGTCGATGCAAGTTTTGACACTAAATCTAGATGACTCTAAGTCTCAGTCTAGATACATATTGAAAGTGGGAGCAATTAGCTAGAGTAGCTCCGTGCAGAGCATTGTAGACATAGGAATTTGCAAAATCCTTACGGATCTGAATGTGACAGACCCGTTGACTAAAATTATCTCACAATCAAAACATGATCACACCTTAGTACTCTTTGGGTGTTAATCACATAGCGATGTGAACTAGATTATTGACTCTAGTAAACCCTTTGAGTCTTGGTCACATAGAGATGTGAACTATGGGTGTTAATCACATGGTGATGTGAATTATTGATGTTAAATCACATGGCGATGTGAACTAGATTATTGACTCTAGTGCAAGTGGGAGACTGAAGGAAATATGCCCTAGAGGCAATAATAAAGTATTATATATTTCCTTATATCATGATAAATGTTTATTATTCATGCTAGAATTGTATTAACCGGAAACATAATACATGTGTGAATACATAGACAAACAGAGTGTCACTAGTATGCCTCTACTTGACTAGCTCGTTAATCAAAGATGGTTATGTTTCCTAGCCATAGACATGAGTTGTCATTTGATTAACGAGATCACCTCATTAGGAGAATGACGTGATTGACTTGACCCATTCCGTTAGCTTAGCACCCGATCGTTTAGTATGTTGCTATTGCTTTCTTCATGACTTATACATGTTCCTCTGACTATGAGATTATGCAACTCCCGTTTACCAGAGGAACACTTTGTGTGCTACCAAACGTCACAACGTAAATGGGTGATTATAAAGGTGCTCTACAGGTGTCTCCAAAGGTACTTGTTGGGTTGGCGTATTTCGAGATTAGGATTTGTCACTCCGATTGTCGGAGAGATATCTCTGGGCCCACTCGGTAATGCACATCACTATAAGCCTTGCAAGCATTGTGACTAATGAGTTAGTTGCGGGATGATGTATTACGGAACGAGTATAGAGACTAGCCGGTAACGAGATTGAACTAGGTATCGAGATACCGACGATCGAATCTCGGGCAAGTAACATACCGATGACAAAGGGAACAACGTATGTTGTTATGCGCTCTGACCGATAAAGATCTTCGTAGAATATGTGGGAGCCAATATGGGCATCCATGTCCCGCTATTGGTTATTGACCGGAGAGGTGTCTCGGTCATGTCTACATAGTTCTCGAACCCGAAGGGTCTGCACGCTTAACGTTACGATGACAGTTTTATTGAGTTTTGATGTACCGAAGGAGTTCGGAGTTCCGGATGAGATCGGGGACATGACGAGGAGTCTCGAAATGTCCGAGACGTAAAGATCGATATATTGGACGACTATATTCGGACTTCGGAAAGGTTCCGAGTGATTCGGGTATTTTTCGGAGTACCGGAGAGTTACGGGAATTCGTATTGGGCCTTAATGGGCCATACGGGAAAGGAGGGAAAGACCTCAAAGGGTGGCCGCACCCCTCCCCATGGTCTAGTCCGAATTGGACTAGGGAGGGGGGGCGCCCCCTTCCTTCTTTCTCCATCCCCCTTCCCTTCTCCCTCTCCCACAAGGAAAGGAGGAGTCCTACTCCCGGTGGGACTAGGACTCCCCCCTTGGGCGCGCCACCTCCCCTTGGCCGGCCCTCTTCCCCTTGCTCCTTTATATACGGGGGCAGGGGGCACCCCAGAGATACAACAATTGATCTATTGATCTCTTAGCCGTGTGCGGTGCCCCCCTCCACCAAATTACACCTCGATAATACCGTTGCGGAGCTTAGGCGAAGCCCTGCGTCGGTGGAACATCATCATCGTCACCACGCCGTCGTGCTGACGAAACTCTCCCTCAACACTCGGCTGGATCGGAGTTAGAGGGACGTCATCGAGCTGAACGTGTGTAGAACTCGGAGGTGCCGTGCGTTCGGTACTTGATCGGTCGGATCGTGAAGACGTACGACTACATCAACCGCGTTGTGATAACGCTTCCGCTGTCGGTCTACGAGGGTACGTGGACAACACTCTCCCCTCTCGTTGCTATGCATCACCATAATCTTGCGTGTGCGTAGGAATTTTTTTGAAATTACTACGTTCCCCAACACTGGGACGCCAAGGATGCGAATATAGGAAGCTACCGCTTCCTCGTCCAGCAACTCAGCGGATATTTTGAAGGGTGCGAGTTCCTTCACGTGCCATGAAACGACAATGAGCCACCCGATACCCTGGCACGGATCGGCTCCACCCGTCAAGTAATACCAGCCGGCGTCTCCCTCTAGTACCTCCACAAGCCGTCGATCAAGCCTTCTCTACAATCAGAGTCTATCTTCGTGCCGACTACTCCAGAAACAGTCGGATCCGAGTCAAAGGCTGCAGCAGTCGGCTCGGGGACTTCTGTAGGCGGCTCGGGGACTGCAGCAGTTGCACCCGGCCCGGGGACTTCAGATCCTGGCCCGGGGACTACAGCAGTCGGCTCGGGGACTTCAACGACACAGCAAGCGGCAGCCAACTCCAACCCGCCACCTCCCAACCCAACCGCCCTCGTACAAGTGGCCATAGTGCCGGTAGAAGAAATTTAAGCACCATCACAGGCAGAGCCCATCCTCAAGTTTCTGGTGAACAAAGAGCTGCCAACCGATGAGATCTCGGCCCGATAGGTGCAACGTCGGGCAACAGCATACACCATCGTCAACAGGGAACTTGTGAGGCGCAGTGTCACTGGTGTGTACCAGCGCTGCGTAGAGCCGGAGAAGGGCCAAGCAATCCTCAAGGATATCCATCAAGGAAAGTGTGGCCAGCATGCGGCCTCAAGATCACTTGTGGCCAAAGCTTTTCGCCACGGTTTCTTCTGGCCAACTGCTCTAGAAGATGCCAAAGACTTGGTCAAGAAATGCAAAGGGTGCCAGAAGTTCAGTTCCAAGCAACATCTACCGGCTTCTGCACTCAAGACCATTCCCCTTGCCTGGCCTTTTGCCGTCTGGAGATTGGACATGGTGGGATCGTTCAAGACAGCACGCGGCGGCATGACTCATCTTCTTGTTGCCGTGGACAAATTCACCAAGTGGATAGAAGCAAACCTAATAAAGAAGTTGAACGGTCCGACTGCTGTGACTTTCATTGCAGACATCACCACTCGGTACGTGAAAGTGCTAGTTATCAACTAGAGGGGGGTGAATAGACAATTTTTATGAAAGTCTTCAAAACATGGGAGTTTTGAAGACAAACAATAGAAATGAACCTATTGACATGCAGCGGAAGGTAGACTACACTAGACAAACCATAGTCAAGTATTCAATGAAGTGAAAGCACGAAGACAATTAGCAACTAGGTAGTATGGATCAGGATGGAAGATAGTGTGAAGCCAAACAACAATAGTCATCACACAGTGAAGTCAAACAGATAATGCAAGCAGGCAATGACTTCACAAGGACAAACTGTAAGTAAAGAGAAGTAAGAGATAGAACCAATTGCTTGGTGAGGATAGTGATTTGTTGGACCTGTTCCAGTTGCTGTGACAACTGTATGTCTGGTTAGGGAGGCTGAGATTTAACTCAGAAGACCGCGTCTTCACCTTATTCCCGTTGAGCTAAGGACACTTAGTCCTCGCCCAATCACTCTGGTAAGTCTTCAAGGTAGACTTCCAAACCTTCACAGACTTCGTTCACCGGCAATCCACAATGACTCTTGGATGCTCAGAATGCGACGCCTAACCGGCTGGAGGATTCACAGTCCTCAAGTGTAACAAGTCTTCAGATCACACGGACAGAAAGACTTCTGTGATGCCAAACACTCTTTGGGCTTTGGGTGGTTTGGGCTTTGTCCTCGCAAGGATCTCTTTCTCAAATGCTTCGGAGGTGGGTTGCTCTCAAACGACAAAAGCCGTGCACTAACTCTGAGCAGCCACCAATTTATGGTGTAGGGGTGGGCTATTTATAGCCAGGAGGCAACCTGACCTGATTTGTCCGAAATGACCCTGGGTCACTAAGGAACTGACATGTGTCCAACGGTCAGATTTCAAACACACGCGGCAGCTTGACCTGGGCTACAAGTAAAGCTGACTTATCCAACTCTGGATAAGATTTGCTCTCATTGTCTTTGCTCGAAGACATAGGATTTGGTTGAGCATCACTTCAGTCACTCTGACTTTGTTCACTTGGACCCCACTTAACAGTACGGTGGTTCGTATGACTCAACAAAGAAGAAAAGGAAACTATGAAACAACTATGCCTTCGCCCTCCATAGTCTTCATGCGATGTCTTCTTATGTCATAGTATTCAATGTGAATATCTTCATAGACCACCATTATCTTCAATGTCTTCACACATTTTTAGGGGTCATCTCCGGTAGGTAAACCGAATCAATGAGGGACTACAACCTGTGTTATCCTGCAATTCTCACAAACACATTAGTCCCTCAACCAGGTTTGTCGTCAATACTCCAAAACCAACTGGGGTGGCACTAGATGCACTTATAATCTCCCCCTTTTTTTGCGATTGATGACAAACTGGTTGAAGTTTTCAATGGGGATAAAAGTATGTGAAATTGTAAGGTTTAAGGTATTGTCTTCATAAGTAGCAACAGGTTCCCCCTGAAGATGTGCATATAAGTAGTTTGCGTTTGACTGCAAATGCACATGGCAGGTTTTTGTTTGTGGATGTTCTCTTCAGCTCATGAAGACAATTCAACATGCATGAAAAGATATAACGAAGATAATGACATGCATAATGGAAAATGGACATCTGCGGAATGACTTCGTGCGGAATTTATCATCGCATCACGTATTCGACAGAAAAGGTAGCAGACGACCATCAGGTTTAAGTGTTACAACTCAAAGAACCAAATGTATCAAAACAAGAGTTGTAACCACTTGGCAAAATATAAAGCAACCACCCATATGGACCCACTTGAAGACTATCAACTCATATGCTTCTCCCCCTTTTGTCAGTAAGGACCAAAAAGGTTTGAAGACATAGAGCCTCTACTAGTTACCATGAGGAGTAGGTGAAGGTGCAGGGTTGACGTTGGAGTCCGGTGGTGCAGAAGAACTTGGTGCAGTGTCGATGCACGCCGAAGTTGTAGTAGGTGAACTAGCATCATCTTCGTCATCGATGACTCTGGCATTAACAGTGGCCGCCGAGGAGGAGTACTCAGAGTCTTCGAGTGAGGGAGTCCGACGCAAGACATCGTTCCTGGGAGGAGTGGAATCAAATTTGAATCTCTCTGTGAAGCCATCTTGTCGAAGATCATCTTCAGAACTGAGTAATGTCAGACTCTTCCACGACCGCCGATAGGTTTCATGAGTGACAAATGAATTCTTGGTGGCTAGATTGCGAATGCGATTGACATCCACCAAGAGACTCTGCGTCTGACGCTTGAGCCAGTCATGATGCTTATCTTGTTTCTGATGCAAGTCCATGAGAAACTCTCGGTCATTGAGTACACGAGATCCCTTTCGAGGCCTTTGAGCAATAGTGCTTTCAGTGGCTTCAGTATGGGACGATGAGGTGCACGTGTATTTCCAGCCAAAGGATTAACACGAGTTGCAGCAAGAACTCCTTCAATAGGTTGAGTGAAACTTTGACAATCGACGTTGTGAAGATAAATTGGCTCCTTGGCAGGCTCTGGGTATATGGCTTCGACAGACATATCAACCTCTGGCAAGAATATGAGATGGTTGCGCGCAGAGGGCTGATAGTTGATAGCAGAGTGAAGCTTGATGAGGCGCATTACCCATGGAGCATAAAACTTCAGACCAAATAGATCAGAGCCAGATGCAGCAAGTTGTCTGATGAATAAATCCTGAGCATTGAAGCTGATACCATTGAGAATATAGAAAACCAATGTCTTCATTGAGCCTTCAAGCTTTGCTGCAGAAGAATGTCCTTTGACGGGCCATAGAGTTCACCTTATAATATGATAGATGGTGCGGGGCAGATACTCTAGGTCTTCAACAAAGAATTCCTTTTGATATTCAGCATCTTGTGGCAGTGGCTTCATCATGCTCAGCATTTGGCTCATATTTGGCTCAGGCTTCTGGAATATGCATTCCAAAGCATTGCGCTGAAGCTGACAACCAGGTTCATACAGTTCACCTGGAGTGGACAGGGCAGTAAGCTCAATGATATCAAGAGCTTTGGCTTCATGGTGTACATTGCCTGTCATCCACTCAAGGACCCAAGTCTTCGGATCCCTGTTGTAGCCGCGAATGTGAAGAGTAGCATAGAATTGTAACAGAAGCTCTTCATTCCAATTTTCTTTGTTGGTCACAAACTACAGAAGGCCAGCATCTCTGAAGCAGTCGAGGGCTTCTTCCAAGCAGGGCAGGCCAGCAATGGCTTCGCAGTCTAGATGCGTATGGGGAAAAATGCGCCCTTGATTGTATAAGACACAAGAATAATAATTGCTATGCTGATAGCTCCAGAACTGATCAGATTAATTTCTTGGCCTTGAATACAGGTTTTGGCACTATCAAAGAAGGTGATGTGTGCTTTGAAGCCATTCGCATTGAACTATCCTGCCAAAGACGCAGTACCTAGAAACCTTGGCAGCCGGGGCTTTGGCTTCTGAACCTGAGGCCTGTGCTCCACATGGTAGTCAAACTGTGGTCCGGGAGCAGGCAGAGGAACCAGAATAGGCCACTGAACAGTGACAAGCTGGCCGCGATCAAATGCTTGCTCAATGGTGTGAGGCCTTGGAGGCGGTACAGGAGCATTGGCATTGACATGGGCTTCAGACTGCACATTGGCTTCAGGTGCATCAGTGGCTTCAGGCACCATATTCACTTCAGGAGCCACATTAGCTTCAGCCATGACAACGTCATTGGCTTCAATAGTGTTGTTTGTGGCCGCCTCGGTATTTTCAACCTCCACTTGAGTAGCTGGAGGGTAGGGCACAGGGGGTGTAGCAGCTCTTTCTTCATCTTGTGGTTCTTGATTGTCATCGGCTGATGCAGCCGGAATGCCTTCAACAGCTTTTGCTTCAGACGCAGAGACGTTCATAGTTGGAGTGGCGTCAGGAAACACTTCTCGTGCCACTGAGTTGTTTTGCACTGCTCCTTCTGGAACGCTTGGCAGAGTGACTTGTGGCCTTGGTCCTTTGCGAAGCCTGCGGAATGTGGGCGACGCTTTTGGAGGGGGAGTTGGCTTGACCACATAGTCATCATCGTCAAGCACCGGAGTGGTGACCTGAGGTGGGGGAGTACTGGGTGAATCTTGACTTGGAGTTTCTTGTTGAGGGTGATCAGCCCACGATGCATCATGAGCGATTGGCGTCAAGGGACGTCCAATGCTGATGAGTTCGCTGTTAGTGAGAACAGGCGATGATACCATTTGGTGCTCGATCCGAGGAAGGACTTCATCATCATCTACATTGTCTTGTGGACAAATGTCTTTGGCTGCAATGGGGTCAACCGCTGGAACTTCTTCAGCTTCAGGAGCCTTTGTGGAAGCAGTTGTGAACTACTAGCTGACGCTCTTGGTGTTCGGATGCAGGATGAGCAACTGAGATGGGCTCGACAAAAAGGGGCTCTGAGGGAGCAGCCCGATCTTTCTTCCAAGACTTGGTCTTCCGCTTCTTGGTATGTGGTGCATCATCAGTGGCATTCTTGTTCTTGCGCTTCCTGGCTACGGCCTCAGATGTCCTTGTCTTCTTCAGTTCCGAAGTAGATGTGGGGACCTTAGGCTTCGAGCCTGTCATGCTGGCAGGGAAGACAATGCGAGGTGCTTCCCACCCTGATGCTTCAGCTTGGGCCACAGCAGGCTTCTTCTTTTTGGCAGCCATCTTGGGGTCGATGCCTGGACGCCCAAGAGCCTTGCGCTTTTCTGCTTCATTGTGAGCTTGAACACATTTTGCAGCGAGGTGTTTCATTCGCTCTCTTGAACCTTTTGCTTCTCCACGTTTCTTGTGAAACACCTCCTTGAGGTCATGCAACGTCTGCTTGAAGTTCTGAACATCAGCCACGCTGAGCTTGGCCATGTGCTTCTTCAATTGAGCCTTCTCATAGTCAATCTTGTTCATCAGCTCGACTATCTTCTGAGCAAGAGCTAGCTCATTAGCTATGGCCCCATGGAAAGAGACACTGATGCCAATTGGAAGCTGAAGATCATCAATGTTGAGGCTAGGGTTGTCAAACCACTCATCAATGAAGTTATTCAAGATGTCCACATCAAAGAGGGGAAGATCGTTGAAGATCTCCGCCTCCTGCTTGCTCTTTATCAGCAGCTCAAGAGCATCATCACCAAGATTGTCGTCACTTGACATATCAATGGTTTCATTCTCGTTCCTCAGAACGGCAGCTGGGGTCAGTGCTTGCCCAGAACTCTGGATGGACTTCTTCTTGGGCTTATCTGTCTTCTTGGAGATACGAGAAAGATCTTCAGATTGCATACTGGATGGAGGCGGAGCAGTTGCCAATGGCTTCGCACGCGAAGCGCTTGGTGTAGTAGAGGGATTTTTTGCCTTTGTTTTCCTTTGCTTTTGTGGCTTGGGTGGAGGTGGTGCTTCATCAGAATCAGCATCATCCGCAGACTGATCCATGACTGCCCCCTGAATAGCAATGTGAGTGAGAAGACCTTTGAGGATGTAGAAGGGCCCGATGATATTGGGTTCAGCATCACGGGTGCCATCAGCCCGAGGAGCAGATGGACCGGGGTTGAAGTTGAGTCCAAATGCTTTCTTGTTTTTCACCGCGGAATCCTTGGCAAACTTGTAGTTGCGCTTGAACAGATTGTTGTCACGACACCATAGCAGAGAACATGGGTCAGCATTCTCTGGCTGTGGTCCGCGAACCATGCAAGGATAGAAACCTTGAGCAATGGCTTCAGTTCTGGACTTGGGTGGAAGATTTTTTATGAGAATATCTCCCCATGGTCGCTTGATGGCATTCTTCTCTGCATACTCTTCAGCCCAGTATCTGCGAATCCATTGGATTCGAGTCTTGCGTTCGCCATAGGTTTCTTCAGGGTCTGTCTTGTATAACTCATAGAGATATGGTGGCAAATCTTTGGATATGTTCCCACGGTGTTGTCTGCTGCCCTTTCTTGCTGACTTTTCTGTGGCCATGAAGTTCAAACTGAATGGCTTCAGAACTTGCAAAGGCTTCCGTCTGCTGGTCAGACAGGAACTGGCTTCAGGAGAATTGATGCGACGCTGTAAGAATCCTGCAAATGAATGCAGACTATGAGAACCAAGGGATTCTCAAACGGACATGTACCTGTGACAGCATTAGAGGTGCGAGGGAAGGGGAAGAGGTCATATGCATTCTTAGAAGATTTTGAAGATAAATCAGTTTGAAGACATTGACCTCATAGCGTGAAAACATTCACTTATTTGTTGAGAGTTGGTTCCAGATTTGTATGAATCCAAGAATAGGTAAAAGTGAGGAATCTAACTTGTTGTGAAGCATAAGTGAATATACTAGGCATGATATGAGATACAGAACAGGATAGATTCAATTTTGTAGGCACAAAAACCACTTTTGATGGAGAAGGATGAATCTATCGGATCAAAAAGGCAGTAGAAAGTAAGTTTTAATTACCACACGAAGAACTGCTAGACAGAGCGGAGTGGGAGGCCGAGCAGTTCAGTCTCCCGTGCCCTAACTTGGCGACGGAAGACACCTACGGTGGTGGCGGAGGAGACGAGGTCCGCGGCTGGCGTGAGGCTGGCGTCGGTGAGCTCGCGGCATGTAAGCGCTTCGTTGCCGGCGTCGTCGAGAGCTAGCGGTGGCGCTAGGGTTTGTCCGAGGAGTAGAGGTGGGAGAAGGATTTTGACCATGATGTGATGTGTATTTATAAGGAAAGGACAACACAACACAATTACGCAGGTGCCCCTGGCGGTTCACATCTGAAGGACACGTGGCAAACATGCAACACATTGGAAGTTGTTCCATGTTCTCACGCACGCCTGGACTGTCTGGTGGTCGTTCCGGCTTCTCCAGGTTTCAGGCAATAAGGGTATAGCATTTAAAAGAGATTCAATTTTTGTCTCTATAACTTCTGTTGACAAGGACGCAGAGAAGACATTTGACAGTTTCAATAGAATGCATATGATTTGGATAGATAGAATTTGAGGTAGAAGCATAGAAGAGGTTGGGGTCCGATCACATTCACTTAGATCAAAAGATTCAAGCATGAAGACATAGCTATAAGTGAATGCTGTAGAGGACAGAACACAATTATATGTATATATCAGAATGAGACCAAATCAACATTGTGAAGATAAACATGAAATCAATGTTGAAGACAAACCAAATGCGAAGATTTTGCAAATGTAACGCCAAATGAAACACTTCAAACAAAAGTTTGGTGGTGGCGTTACCCACCGTATAGGAAGTATTAGACCCAGACACGGCGCACAATTATCGTGGCGCTCCGAAGTCAAATTCCGCATTAATGTATTCACACTTAGAGTGTATGTCTTCATTGATTGAAGATATACGTTACTTCGTGTGTTGCACCTCTAAGTCATCAATATGCATAAGTGTTAGGATGTGTGTCCAATCATAGGACATTTGAGGATTCCAAGATATTTAGCTCACACCGCAACTTGCAAAACTTTTTCTCATCCAAGTGCTTTGTGAAGATATCTGCCAATTGCTCTTCAGTGTTGACGTAAATGATATCAATATCTTCCTTCATGAAATGATCTCTGAGAAAGTGATGACGAATTTCAATGTGCTTTGTCTTCGAGTGCTGAACTCAGTTGTTGGCAATCTTGATGGCGCTTTCATTGTCGCAGTAGAGTGGCACATGCTTCAGATGGACACCATAGTCCTTGAGAGTTTGCTTCATCCAGAGAAGCTGAGCACAGTAAGATCCAGTAGCAATGTATTCAGATTCAGCAGTGGAGAGAGATACACAGTTATACTTC
Source organism: Aegilops tauschii subsp. strangulata (assembly GCF_002575655.3). Lineage (NCBI taxonomy): Eukaryota > Viridiplantae > Streptophyta > Magnoliopsida > Poales > Poaceae > Aegilops > Aegilops tauschii. Next base: position 215,062,779 of record NC_053038.3, read on the forward strand.
TTTGAAGACCAACAAACAAGTGATCATCCCAAAAAGTGACATGTGCCTGATGTGGACTTGCGATCAACCTTGTCACCAGCATAATCAGCATCTGAGAATCTAACTAGATCAAACTCTGAGCCCTTTGGATACCATAATCCTAGTGTTGGGGTGTAAGCCAAATATCGAAGAATTCGCTTCACAGCTAAGTGATGTGATTCCTTCGGTGCCGCTTGGAGCGGTATACCTTTTGATCGAACTCTTTACCATTGGCGTCGGGACTCAGATGACTCTTGGCTGGCATTGGCGTCGTGTATCCCTTGCAATCTTGCATTCCAAACTTCTTCAGGAAATCTTTGAGGTATTTCTCTTGAGATATGAAGATGTCGTTGCTCTGCTGACGGATTTGAAGACCAAGGAAGAACTTCAGCTCACCCATCATGGACATCTGATATTGCTCTTGCATCATGTGTCCAAACTCATCCCTATATTTCTTGTCAGTGCAGCCGAAGATAATGTCATCCACATAGATTTGGCACACAAATAGTTCTCCATCATATGTCTTCGTGAAGAGTGTAGGATCTAGAGAACCAGGTTTGAAGCCTTTGCTCTTCAGGAAGTCTTCGAGTGTGTCATATCAAGCACGAGGGGCTTGTTTGAGGCCATACAGTGCCTTGTTGAGCTTGTATACCATATCAGGATGTTCTGGATCCTCAAAACCAGGAGGTTGTGCAACATACACTTCTTCTTCAATCTTGCTATGAGAAAGGCACTCTTCACATCCATTTGATACAGAAGGATGTTGTGATGGTTGGCATAGGCTAGCAGTATGCGAATGGCTTCAAGCCTAGCCACCGGAGCAAATGTTTCATCGAAGTCAATTCCTTCAACTTGAGTGTATCCTTGAGCAACGAGATGAGCCTTGTTTCTGACAACTTGACCATGCTCATCTTGCTTGTTGCAATATATCCATTTGGTGCCAATGATGTTGTGCTTGCGAGGATCAGGACGCTTGACTAATTCCCACACATTGTTCAGCTCGAACTAACGAAGCTCCTCTTTCATAGCTTGAATCCATTCAGGTTCCCTGAAGGCTTCAACAACTTTCGTGGGTTCATATATTGAAACAAATGCAAAGTGCCCACAGAAATTTGCTAGTTGTGTCGCTCTTGAACGAGTGAGTGGACCAGGTCCATTGATGCTATCAATTATCTTTTCAATATGAACTTCATTTGCAACACGAGGATGAACTGGACGAAGATTTTGCTCTTGCTGATCATTGTCTTCATCATGAGTATTGGCTTCAGGCTGATTATTATCTTCAGGTTGATTAGGCACAGAAATAATAAGTTTCTCTTCAGCCTATGCCTCAGAAGGTATGATTTCTCCAGTTCCCATAAGCTTGATAGATTCACCAGGTGGAACTTCGTCTAGCACATTTGGCAGGTTCTCTCTTTGCGAGCCGTTAGTCTCATCAAACCGCACATCCACAGTTTCAAGCACTTTATAGTGAAAGAGGTTGAAGACTCTATAGGAGTGCGAACCCTTTCCGTAACCAAGCATAAAACCTTCATGTGCTTTCGGCGCAAATTTTGAAGTGGGATGTGGATCCTTGATCCAGCACCTAGCACCAAATACTCTGAAGTAACTTACATTTGGCTTCTTACCAGTCAGGAGCTCATAGGATGTTTTCCTCAGGAGCTTGTGAAGATAAACACAGTTGATGACATGGCATGCAGTATCAATGGCTTCGGGCCAGAACTTCCTTGGAGTCTTGTATTCATCAAGCATCGTCCGAGCCATCTCAATGAGTGTTCTGTTCTTGCCCTCCACGATGCCATTCTGCTGAGATGTTTATGGAGCAGAGAACTCATGAGTGATGCCCAATGTATCCAGGTAAAGGTCGAGGCCGGTGTTCTTGAACTCTGTGCCGTTGTCACTTCTGATGTGCTTGATCTTGATGCCATAGTTTGTCATGTCACGATTGACGAAGCGTCCGAAGACATCCTGCAATTCATTCTTGTAGAGGATTATATGCACCCATGTATATCTTGAATAATCATCAACAATGACGAAGCCATAGAGACAAGCAGTGGCAGTGAGAGTAGAGTAGTGAGTAGGGCCAAAGAGATCCATGTGAAGCAGCTCGAAGGGTTGAGATGTAGTCATGATTGTCTTCGAGGGATGCTGGACCCTTGTCATCTTTTCAGCTTCGCAGGCACCGCACAGATGATCCTTCTTGAACTTGACGCCCTCGGTGCCAACGACGTGTTTCTTCTTCGCGAGTGTACAAGTTCCTCATTCCCGCATGTCCTAGCCTCCGATGCCAGAGCCAGCACTCTGAAGGTTTTGCTAGAAGACATACGGCCAACTGTGGTCCTCCTGAGAAATCTACCATATACAGATCATCTTTCCGATACCCTTCAAAGACTAGAGACTTGTCAGATTCCATTCGAACAAGACAACGATATTTTCCAAATATCACAATCATGTTTAAGTCACAAAGCATTGAGACAGACATTAAGTTGAAACCTAGGGATTCAACAAGCATCACTTTATCCATGTGCTGATCCTTTGAGATTGCAACTCTACCTAGACCCAATACCTTGCTTTTACCAGTATCAGCAAATGTGATGTGACTCTTGTTAGATGGACGTAGTGTTGAATCCATAAGAAGACTCCGATCACCAGTCATGTGGTTAGTGCATCCACTGTCCATAATCCATTCTGAAGACTTTGGTGCCATACCCTATAGTGCAGTTAGGGGGATAGGCTTCACCAAGGGTATTGTGAAGCATAAACATTTGACGAACAAGCGGATTATCAAAGATTAGATCCAGGTTAGGACTGATAGGATGACTGGCAAGAGATTCAGGAACAAAATACATAGTAAGACCATTTGAGCATTTTATCTTGCTCCCCACAAGATGTTTTAGGTCCCCAGCAATAGCATCGGACGCCTTTGATTTCCCGCTGGAGACCTTTCCCTGCAAAAGAGAGTTAAGTTTTCTTAACCACCCACATTTTCAGGGGTGGCTTCGAAGCAATGAGTCTAAGTGCAGCATCTAAGAACTTCGGCTTTGGAGCCCTAGCAAATATCCTTGCAGGAGGTGAAAAATACTCATATGAATAAGCAAAAAAGTTCTTAGTTTTATGAACATAGCGGTTTGAAGAAACACGCTCATATTCATAAGCCTGAGTATGATTTCCCTGCAAAACATTGGCATTAGGGTGGCTCTGGTGAGTCCTCTGTCTGTATGAAGCCTTTGGACCATATGAAGCCTTTGGTCTGGGGTTTGCCTTCTTCCCTTGTGGTGTCATGATGACATTCACAGGAAGATTCTCAAGACAACTTTTGGGTACCAAGATCTTCTTCATAGGTGGCCCATTCCTGCAGTTAGTACCAATATACCTGGCAAACACTTCACCATTCTGATTCTTAAATAGTTTATAGTTTGCATCAAAGGATTCATCAATGATAATGGGGTTAGTACAAGTAAAGCCAGATAAGGTGGATGGATGCACTGAAGGTTCCTTTGTAGCAACCCATGTGGTTTTGGGGTACTACTCAGGCTTCTAGTAAGAACCATCAACATTCATTTTCCTCTCGAACCCAACACCCTCTTTCCTAGGGTTTCGGTTCAGATTCTGCTTTTTGAGGACATCACATAATGTCTGATGCCCTTTGAGGCTTTTGTACATCCCTGTCTCAAGCAATGTCTTCAACCAAGCATTTTCATCAGCAATAGTAGTGGTATCCTCAGCAGAGGGGTTAGTTACCACATCAGCAGTTGAAGATATTGCAACAGTAGCAGCAGTAGAACATTCAGCAATAGAGGTAGCGTTATCACGCTCAAGGCATTTTAGACATGGTGGATCAAATCCTTCCTGAGCGGGACTGATCTGTTGAGCGCGAAGTGACTCGTTCTCCTTTTGAAGATCTTCATGAGCCGCGCTCAATTTCTCAAGCTCCTGCTTCCTTTGAAGATAATCGTAGGAAAGCTTTTCATGAGTTGTTGAGAGCGTATCATGACGACTTTCAAGTTCCTCGTACTTAACATGAAGGTTTTTGATGTCTTCAATTAAGGAGTGAGATCGGGTCATTTCCGCGTCCAACAGATCATCGCTTTTGCCTAGCAATTTTTGAATATGTTCCATAGCTTTCTGTTGTTCAGTTGCAATTTTAGCAAGTGTTTTGTAGCTAGGTTTGGATTCGCAATCAGAGTCATCTTCACTTGATGTTTGAAAGTAAGCATCGCGTGAGTTTACCTTGGCACCACGTGCCATGAAGCAGTAGGTGGGAGCAGAGTCGTCCTTGTCTTTAGCATCAGCGTTGGTGATGGAGCCATTGTCTTCAGTGTTGAAGATGAACTTGGCAACGTAGGTTGTAGCTAGAGCCAGACTGGCAACGCCAGAGATGGACTCCTCCTCACTCCACCTCCGCCTCCTCAGAAGCAGACTCCTCCTCTGAATCCATCTCCTTGCCAACAAAAGCACGAGCCTTGCCAGATGAACTCTTCTGATGTGATGAAGACTTCGATGAAGACTTGGAAGAAGACTTTGAGGATTTCTTCTTCTTCTTGTCATTAGAATCATATTCCTTGCACTTCTTCTTTTTCTTGTTCTCATTATCCCACTGTGGACACTCAGAGATGTAGTGACCAGGTTTCTTGCACTTGTGGCATGTTCTCTTCTTGTGGTCATGAGTAGAAGCTTCATCATTTCTTGAGCTGGATCGTGAAGACTTTCTGAAGCCTTTCTTCTTAGTGAATTTCTGGAACTTCTTCACAAGCATATCAAGCTCCTTTCCAATTTCTTCAGGATCACCAGAACTGCAGTTAGATTCTTCTTCAAATGAGGAAACAGCCTTTGCCTTCAAAGCGCGAGTTCGGCCATAGTTGGGGCCATAGACATCTCTATTCTCGGATAGCTGAAACTCATGTGTGTTGAGCCTCTCAAGTATGTCAGACGGATCGAGAGTCTTGAAGTCAGGGCGTTCTTGAATCATCAGGGCTAGGGTGTCAAACGAGCTGTCAAGTGATCTCAGGAGTGTCTTGACGATTTCATGCTTGGTGATCTCAGTGGCGCCGAGTGCATGAAGCTCATTTGTGATGTCAGTGAGGCGATCAAATGTGAGCTGGACATTCTCATAGTCATTTCTCTTGAAGCGGTTGAAGAGGTTGTGAAGAACACTGATCCTTGAGTCTCTCTAGGTTGAGACGCCTTCCTTGACCTTGGAGAGCCATTCCCAGACTAGCTTCGACGTTTCTAGAGCACTCACACAGCCATACTGTCCTTTGGTAAGATGACCACAGATGATGTTCTTGGCAGTAGAATCCAGTTGAACGAACTTATTGACATCAGCAGGGGTGACACCTTGACCCGTCTTGGGAACACCATTCCTGACGACATACCATAGATCGACATCAATGGCTTCAAGATTCATGCACATCTTATTCTTCCAGTAGGGGTAATCAGTCCCATCGAAGACAGGGCACGCAGCGGAGACTTTGATTATCCCTGCAGTCGACATAGCTAAAACTCCAGGTGGTTAAACCGAATCACACAGAACAAGGGAGTACCTTGCTCTGATACCAATTGAAAGTTCTAGTTATCGACTAGAGGGGGGTGAATAGGCGATTTTTATGAAAGTCTTCAAAACATGGGAGTTTCGAAGACAAACAATAGAAATGAACCTATTGACATGCAGCGGAAGGTAGACTACACTAGACAAACCATAGTCAAGTATTCAATGAAGTGAAAGCACGAAGACTATTAGCAGTTATGTAGTATGGATTAGGATGGAAGATAGTGTGAAGCCAAACAACAATAGTCGTCACACAGTGAAGTCAAACAGATAATGCAAGTAGGCAATGACTTCACACGCACAAACTGTAAGTAAAGAGAAGTAAGAGATAGAACCAATTGCTTGGTGAGGACAGTGATTTGTTGGACCGGTTCCAGTTGCTGTGACAACTGTACATCTGGTTAGGGAGGCTGAGATTTAACTCTGGAGACCGCATCTTCACCTTATTCCCCTTGATCTAAGGACACTTAGTCCTTGCCCAATCACTCTGGTAAGTCTTCAAGGTAGACATCCAAACCTTCACAGACTTCGTTCATCGGCAATCCACAATGACTCTTGGATGCTCAGAACGCGACGCCTAACCGCCTGGAGGATTCACAGTCCTCAAGTGTAACAAGTCTTCAGATCACGCGGACAGAAAGACTTCTGTGATGCCAAACACTCTTTGGGCTCTGGGTGGTTTGGGCTTTGACCTCGCAAGGATCTCTCTCTCAAATGCTTCGGAGGTGGGTTGCTCTCAAACGACAAAAGCCGTGCACTAACTCTGAGCAGCCACCAATTTATGGTGTAGGGGGTGGGCTATTTATAGCCAGGAGGCAACCCGACCTGATTTGTCTGAAATGACCCTGGGTCACTAAGGAACTGACACGTGTCCAACGGTCAGATTTCAAACACACGCGGCAGCTTGACCTGGGCTACAAGTAAAGCTGACTTATCCGACTCTGGATAAGATTTGCTCTCATTGTCTTCGCTCGAAGACATAGGATTTGGTTGAGCATCACTTCAGTCACTCCGACTTTGTTCACTTGGACCCCACTTAACAGTACGGTGGTTCCTATGACTCGACAAAGAAGAAAAGGAAACTATGAAATAACTATGTCTTCGCTCTCTATAGTCCTCATGCGATGTCTTCTTATGTCATAGTCTTCAATGTGAATATCTTCACAGACCACCATTATCTTCAATGTCTTCACACATTTTTAGGGGTCATCTCCGGTAGGTAAACTAAATCAATGAGGGACTACTACCTGTGTTATCCTTCAATTCTCACAAACACATTAGTCCCTCAACCAGGTTTGTCGTCAATACTCCAAAACCAACTGGGGTGGCACTAGATGCACTTACAGTACGGCGTACCGCACAGCGTCATCACCAACAATGGCACAAATTTTGCCAAAGGCGCCTTGGCCCGTTTCTGTGCGATGTAGGGCATCCGACTAGAATTAGCGTTCGTTGCCCACCCACAGTCAAACGGCCAGGTCGAGCGAGCAAATGGCCTCATTTTGTCCGGAATCAAGCCCCGTCTGGTCGAGCCTCTGGAGCATTCGGCCGGCTGCTGGCTCGACGAGCTACCGACCGTCCTCTGGAGTCTGTGCACCACTCCGAACAAGTCAACCGGCTTCACACCCTTCTTCCTCGTATATGGTGCCGAGGCTGTCATCCCAACTGACATCGAGTTCTACTCACCTCGCGTCACCATGTAAACGGAGGCGGAGGCAAAGGAAGCACGAGAACACGACGTTGATCTGCTGGAAGAGGGCCGGCTGTTGGCACTCAGTCGGTCCGCCATCTACCAGCAGAGTCTACGCCGCTACCACAGCCGGAAGGTCAAGCCAAGATCCTTCCAAGAGGGAGACCTTGTGCTCCGGCTGATCCAGCGAACAGCCGGCCAGCACAAGCTCTCGGCCCCTGGGGAAGGCCCTTTCATCATCAGCAAAGCCTTGGGCAACGACTCCTAATACCTGATCGATGCCCAGAAGCCCAGGGCGTGCAAGAGGGACGACTCCGGCAAGGAAACAGAGCACCCATGGAATGCAAATCTCCTTCGAAGATTTGACAGTTGATGCAGTATGTACCATGCTACCTTTTGTATTAAGTACGAAGACTTCAGGTCCCTCGAGGAACACTCGAGGGCCACCCCTTTTTATCTATATGATAAGTATTATGCCTATGAATGTGTTATTTCATTCCTCCGCCTGAAACCGGGTTCGACTAGTCGACCCGGGGACTTGCCGCCTTGTGCTATGTCGGTCTTTCCTGCAGTCCGGACAAGTAATGTGCAAGCACATAAGCCCTCTCTTGCCACAAGCCACACAACTCGCAGAGCGGCTGTTCGCTTCACAAGAGTTAAAGGCAAGAAACAATGCTCACATGAAAAATGGCTAAGGACCAAAAAATCGACATAGGACAAGCCGGCCCTTCGCCTTGCCGACCGGCTGCTGAGCAGCCGGCAAGCCGGCTTCCTACTTAGCTTGCAATGTTCCAATCGGCCAAAGTACTTGTCCTCCCACAATGGTGAGATACTTGACCAGGCCGCAGTCCGTAGAGCGGCTGTCCGGCTAGCAAGTAGGAAACCATGGGAGGGCGGCAAAGGAAAAAGGCAAGGAATAAAAAGCAGGGAAAGTCGGAACTCGGCAAAAGAACAGTTTGCGCAGGAAACAATTTACATACCAAAAGGCCATCGACCAATATTCAACATAGTTTGAGTACACCCCGCGGGTGGAATTGTGCAAATTTAACAAAAGTTTGTCGAGAAAACTACTAAGCAGGAAAAGCTAGATAAATCGGCGGCCTAGACCAAAGGGGCTGCAGGCGAGTCTGGCAGGTTGGTGGAGTCGGGGGCGCCGGCTAGTGGATTGGCCGGCTGGTGAGTCTCGGCTTGGCCGCTTTCAGCAACAGTCGGCGTGCTTGCACGCGGCTAGGTGCTGGAGGCGCGGTCGAGTTGAGGCTGGCCGCCCGCTCCGACCTCCAGCGCGCCATCTTCATCATCCTGGTGTTCCTCATCTTCCCCTTCATCGCTGGTGGAGATCTCCTCTGCCGAGTCTTCGCCATCATCCGGGTTCAGTCCGAACCATTCTGGAGGTGCCTCGATGCCGTTCTCGTTCAGCTCAGGGACGAAGTCACCGGTGTTGGTGTACTTGGCGATCGCTGCCGCGCGAATAGTGAGGTCGCGCTCCACCGCTGCCAGCTCGGCGCCGGCTTCCTGCCGAAACGTGGCCAACTGGGCTAGATCTAGCCCAGGATACCATGCCTTGGCGAACTCCAAGGCCCGCCGCACCCCTGCTCGGGCCGCAGAGCCCTTCCACGCCTCAAGACGGCCGGCGACCACTTCCAACCAGTCGGCGGTCCGACTGGGCGTGCGTGGGGCTTGCCTGTCTGGCCAGAGGGCGGAGACTGCCTGAGCCCCAACACGCTGCAGCCGGCGGAGCATCCGGTGGGCCGGCTGGACACGAGCTTGAATGCTAAGGAGCTGCTCGCCAAGGGTCAGAGGGGCGTCGGCAGCAATCTTCGCGCCCTCCGCCCTTCGCTCCTCGCGGCGAGCCTCGGTGGCTTGGTTGGCAACGACGGAATGGCCGGGGAAGAAGTTTGCACAAGCGAACAATAAGTCAGGAGTCAGAAGCTAGAAGCCGGCTCGCTCGACAAGACGGCAGTTGAGAAAAGAGAAGAAAGCTCACTGTCGACTATGTCTTCGATCTGGCCGTAACCAGCGGTCAGTGCCGCCTCCGTCTCAGCCCAACCCGTGCACTCGATCTCGAACTCGACCAAGAGCTTGGCTTCGTTGTCCTCCGCCTGCTTCAGGGCCGACTTGTGAAGCTCCACCTGGTCCTTCAGTTCCTTGACCAGGCTGTCGCGCTCCTGGGCCACTCTGTTGCACTTGTCCTCCTTGGCATGCAGTGCGGTGTTGGCTTCGCCCAGTTGCTATTGCAAGGACAAGAAAGAAAAGATATCAACAATCAAGAAGGAAGAAAAGTAATTATTGGAAGATCCGACCCGACTGCACAGAAGTTGGCTCGCATCTCGGGGACTACAGCCCGCGGGTGCGCTGACGCGCCCCCGCGGAGAAAAGAAGATGGAGTGCTTACTCCGGCTTTCCGTCAAATCGGCGGTCCGTCGGTCCAGCTGCTGGACATTGGCGTTCAAGGTGGCCGCGTGGATGTTTTGGTTGTCCTGCAACAAACCAACAGAAAAAGAAGTGAGCCAGAGCTCAGAACTCACCATGAAGTTCCAAGCCGCCTGCTCAGCAGCCAGCCCAGAACTCGGAGACTACACCCAGTGGGTGCACTGTCGTGCCCCCACCGAAGATTATAGGAATCAAAAGCAAAAGGAAAGTTACGTACCCGGATGGTGGCCCGCGTCTTTATGAACTCCTTCATGCACTTCGAGAGGGCGGCGGCTTCGGACTTGAAATCAGCCTGGACGTCTTGCGCCGCCTTAATCAAGGCGCTTGTCCCGCCCCTGTGCACCCACTCCATCGGCGCGGCGCTGGTTGCGTCGGCTTCAGGGGTCGACGAACTGGCGCTCCTGACCTCCAGCGGCCTCGGCACCGATGCCGCCTTCTCCGCACGGCGGCGCACTGGAGTGCGGGCCATGGGACCCGAGCCCGCCACGAGCTCGCCTCCGGCTGGCATCACTAATGGGGCGGCCGGCTGGCTGCCCTGTGCATCCGCACTCGGCGGTCGTGGAGGCACCTCCACCTCTGGCAAGACGGCGTCAGCGTCTTCCCTCTCCCTGACCGGCTGCTCATCGCCGGCTCCTCCAGTCGGCGCTGAGAACTCTGGCGCTGGTGGCGCAGAGCGCAGGGGGGTGATGAGTTGCCGGATCTGCTGGCGCGCGGCGTCCTCTGCCCTTTTCTTCGCCACGGCGTCGGCTTGGGCCTAGGCTCCAGCGTCCGCGTCCGCTTGTGTCGCCTTGGCTTCTTTCTCCTCCCGCACCTCCCATGCGCTCCTCTCCTGCGCCTCCCGGAGATCGGCGACTAGGTCTATGCGGCGGTTGTTGGTGGAGCCCTCCGCCGCCCTGACGACGGAGGCAGAAGTCGACCGCTCAAGAAAGAGCGGGGCCCTGCTCAAAAGAAAGAGTAGAAAGAAGATTCAGAAGGAGTCATCAAGACAAAAAGAATAAAAGAAGACATGCGAAAGGATGAAGACTTACGCCAAGACCATAGGAGGCTGCTTGGGGGCTTTCTGGAACTTGGCCGCCTTCACGGCGGCCTCGCGTCGCTTGGTCGCGGCGGCCGTGTTCTTGGCCGCGGTGGCCGAGTGCTTGGGCTTCTTGGGATGGCAGCCGAATAGCAGCACGCCTCAGCGTTTCGACCCGCCACCTGGTGCGGTCGGTGCGGCCGAGGAAATCGGGCCCGCCCTGTCGGCAGGTGGCAGACGGCGCGCCACCTCCTCCTGCTCTTCTTCCTCCTCGTCGTCATCCGAGCAGTCCTCCACACCTCCTGCTCCTGGGGAGCCGCCTGCTCCACCACCACCGCTGGTGGCGTCGTCCTCCGGGGCGGCCGCCCCCATGTCGGGGTCCGCCACATCGCTCACTTCCTGGTCCGGCATGAATTCGATGTTGGCCTCCAGCTGGAGGGGGAGGACCTGCATAATGGTCGAGTTGGTCAGCCAGCAAGAGGAAGCCTGCAAGAGAGAACCTGGCAAGAGAAAAGCCGGCAAGAGAGAAGCTGGCAAGAGAGAACCCAGCAAGAGGAAAAGAAAAGAATCAAGAGCTTACCATAGGCAGCGGATCTGCGCAGGAGTACGGCCGCTAGCCGAACCGCCACTCCTCCGGCTCGATCTTGAGGTTGGCAATCTCATTCACCAGATAGGCCACCTCGGTAGTCGGCATCTCCGTGGTGCACATCCGGCATGGGTCGCGATGCCCACTCATCTGGCTTATGATGTGAGGCCAGCCTTGGAGCGGGAGGACTCGGCGCACCATGAAGGCGACTAACAAGTCGGACGGCTTGAGGCCCTCTGACTCCTTCATCACGTTGAGGCGGGCGATGGCGGCGGAGGCATCGAAGCCCCAGTTGGTGTGGGGCTCGACAGGCAGACCGGCCACGTATTCCGGCAGGTTGATGAAGTCGATCACCGGGTCGACGTTCTTCACGTAGAAGTACGACTTCTGCCACAGCTTGACCAACTATATCAGCTTGATGGCTGGGAAGGCTTTTCTAGCACCCGGGCGTCGCACAACAATGAAAGCCCCGCATTAGGCCGCCTCCTCCCTCGCGGAGGTGCCAAGCTTGGTGTAGAAGAAGGCTCCCCAGAGCTCGAGGGTGGGGAGGATGCCAAGATAACCCTCACAGAGGGTGACGAAAGCCGACAGCAGCACCACCGTGTTCGGTGTGAGGTGGTGCGGCTGGAGTAGGTAGAAAGACAGGAACGAGCGGAGGAAGCCGCTCGCCGGCAGGCCGAAGCCACGGAGGAAGTGCGAGCGGAAGATGACGCGCTCGCCTTCCTCCGGCGCCGGCGAGCTCTCGTCGGCAGGCGGCACGTGCATCTTGATGTAGCCCACGCCGGGTAGCTGCCGCGTGTCGCGGAGGAAGGTGAGATGGTCTTCATGGACGTTAGAGTCGTCCCAGTCGCCGGAGCGCTCCATGACGGCCCGAGCTCGACAAAGATGAACGGCGGTGACGAGCGCGCGAGCCCGCGGTGGAGCGGAGAGAGAGCTCAGGAAGAAGAAGCTCGAAGGCGACGGCGAGCCGCGACAACACTCGACGGAGCACGAGTGCGGTGGCGGCGAAGGAAAGGAAGAAGCAAGAGGAGACGACGGAGAGGAGAGGGTGCGTGCCTTTGCCGCTCCTCTCCTCCCCCGATTTATAGCCCCTGGCGGTGAAGCTGAGGAGGTGGGGCGTGGGGTCGTGGGATTAACTGCGCCCACGTCCCCATGACCCCGCATTTACCGAGCGGTAAATACACGTGGTAATGGCGCGTGGGATCCCAGCCGCCCCACCTCGACTGCAGTGGATCCGCGCGCGCGCCGAGGCCTGGTAGTGGCGGGCTCGGCCTGCAGCACATCCTGTCATGCTCGTGGGCTGGCAGGCCGGCCTGGCTGGCTGACGCCGCGTGGCGTGCGAGCGGCAGGCGGCAAGCCTAGATGCCTAGCTAGCACGCCACCGGGTTCCCGCCTTGGCGGTTCAAAATTCATCAAGCGGCCGTCTGCCGCATCCGACTCCTAGTAGTCGGCATACCAGAAGACGGACAAGACAAGCAAACAAGACTACTCAGAGTAGGAAGCTGCAGGGGCACCCCGCCTTGTCAGCCGCGGCACCCCACCAGCTTCGAGGACTACTGTAGGAGTTATTGGCCATGGGTAGCCTCATCTGCCCCCCATGTCATTTCAAGACATCGGGGCCGATTGCGCCCCTCAAGCCTCAAAGCTAGGTTGCGGCCTTCTCGTAGCCGGCTGGCCCACGCGGCCGGCTGACGAAAGGCGGAGGACCCTAGAAGATGGCCACTAGGAGGGCCGCCTCCTAGCAGGCGGCCCAAGGCGTCCTCAAAGTCTGCACCCTCTTAAGCACGACGAGACAGGGCGTGGCTACAGCAAAGCCTGCCAACCTCGAATCCAGGGCAGGTCATGGCCACAGTGCGCCGTACTAGCCAGAGATCTCCTGCACGGCGCGGCACTGTGGCCCCTCCGCCTGTGGCATCACCCAAGTCAGAAGGGACCATGCTCCCACGACGGGTTGTCGGTATGGCCTGCAGGCGGCAGGCCCTACCTGCCCGTGAGAAACCAGAAGGCGGCCAGCCTCAGCCAGTCGGCTAGTTGGGAGGTCGGCACCCAGAGGGCGGCCCTCCCCCTTCCTAGTAGTTTGTGCGCCATTAACCAGAAGAGATGGGGAATGGCTACAGTGAACGCCTGCCAGGTGGCGGGACTGTTGCCACGCTTCCCCCGACAAGGCAAGCATCATTAGAAGCATGACTACAGTGATGAGCAGCCGGCAAGACCTGCAAGCGGCGGGCATGGCCTGTCGGCCAAGTACAAGACAGTCGGCGGGCCCCAGCAGCCAGCGGAGAAGCCGGCCACGAGAGACACTAACGGCCTGGGCCTACACCCGGCCAGTTTACCATTCTACCCCTAGGAGTAGGCCTATATAAACCCCCAGGGCACCCATGCAAACGGTTCAGACCCTTAGACTACCCAACCACACACATAGAGAGAGAGGAGAGAGCTAGCCTTGCCCTTCTTCTTGCTCTAGCAAACAGCTCAAGGAGCAACTTGTAGCTACTTGTTCAGATAGTGACCATGCGGAGACCCCGCAGAGCAGGACTAGGGGTGTTATCTCCTAGGAGAGCCCCGAACCTGGGTAAAGTTCGCCAGCGTACATGTCTACACCTCATCCCGCTTCCTGGCACTAGCGACGTCTTACTATCCCCCACCATGATAAGCCACCCGTTGGCATATGTCGCACCAAAACCCCGACAGCCCCTATGGACTAAACCCTCCGGTCTATATAGACACCGGAGGGGCCTAGGGTTATACAGATTCGGCTTACAGAGGAAGGAATCTTCATATCTGAACGCCAAGCTTGCCATCCATGCAAAGGAGAGTCCCGTCCGGACATGGGAGGAAGTCTTCTATCTTGTATCTTCATGGCCCATCAGTCCGGCCCACGTCACATAGGCCGGACGTCCGAGGACCCCTTAATCCAGGACTCCCTCAGTAGCCCCCGAACCAGACTTCAATGACGATGTGTCCGGCGCGCTGATAGTCTTCGGCATTGCAAGGCAGGTTCTTCCTCCGAATACTTCAAAGCGTTTGACCTGAAGAATTATACTCGGCCTTCCATTTAATGCCATACCCATCGGCTTCTGCGCCTTCATTGCTTCGGCTTCCACGTGTCGAGCGAACATGAAAGGTCAGAGTATTTTTGCACATAATACCCTGGCTATGTAAGAAAGGCGTATATTTAAGTGGATTGGATCTCAGATGCCATCTCACACCAGTCGGAAAATCCTTAGAACTTGCTAGGAGAAACCATTCCGGCATGGCTAGAGCTCCCAGTTCTTCCTCCCGCCCCCATGGCTCCGAAAAAGGCGATTGGGAGAAATGTTCAGTATCCCATGACCAGCTGAGTAAGCTTCAGACGTAGGGATTCCTTCCCCCCACGGATCTAGTCCCCATCCGGGCAGGATTAACCTCCTTTACAGGCGCAGCCCTGGCGGAAAATTTCCCTAATCCAAACAGGGGGAGCGAGTGTGCTTCATATCCTTCTTAACAAGATGTGTCGGGTTTCCAATCCACCCTTTCCTCCGAGGCCTCCTGGAGTACTACGGCCTCCAACTGCACAACTTCACTCCGGCCTCCATCCTACATATCGCGGGTTTTGTCGCTCTTTGCGAGTTATTTCTAGGCTGCGAGGCTCACTTCGATTTGTGGAGGAAACGTTTCCGCCTCGTCCCTCGTACCCAAAAGGGATCAATTTTCGAGGTGGGCGGCGCTGAGATATGGCGCATAGCCGGGACTATATACTTGTTCATTCAGCACACCGAAGAAGGCATCCGAAGAGTGGCCCTCGGAGTGGTTTTATATTGAAGATGTCGCCTTCCCCGATCCAGTCCGGATGGGCCTTCCCGAATTTTCCAGCGCTCCGTTGAGGAAACGCCAAAGTTGGCGTCCTCAGAGCCTCGAGGAGTAGGATAGCGCAGAAGTCCAACAATTAATGGACAAGATAAGGACACTCGACCAGTCCGGATTGTCAATAATCGAGGTAATGGCAACTTCCATAGTGCGGGGTGTTCAGCCACTCCAGTTCAGAGGGCTCCCTATGTGGCACTACAATGGGGAAGATGACGCCTCACGCTGCGAACGGAAAGGTCCGGACACTCCCGCCGCCCTGGCCACAATATTGGCTGATCTATATAGAGGGGAGAAAGAGGAGTTTACTCGCCTTAAGCGCCAAGAGGGATTCTCCATGTACAATCCCCCTAGCTGGGTGAGCTTTAATACCACCTCCTTACTCAATCCTTTCCCCGGGTCATGTCTAATTGACATTTACCCGTCCATTTTTAATAGGAATGGCAGAAGGCTATCGCGGGGATTTATAGCCCCGCTCCACAGCCAGAGGACCATAACCGAGACCTCGATCTCGGATTTGAAGAGGATACAAACATATTTGTAGAACTCCAAGAGGGAGTCTTCTACCAGGCGAGCTATGACGACACCGAAGTGGCCATCATGGCCGATTATCCTGGGCTCCTTCCCGCCACACATGTAAGTAGCCAGGAGACATCTCCCCCGAAAGAGCTTCCTCATTATACCTCACCCACCGCACTGTCTCGTGCTCCAAAGGGGAGGCGCTCGGCGCGTCATGCTGCACCAGAGGCGTCTCATAAGAGAGCGGTGCCTACGCCGGGCGGGTCTTCGAAGAGGAAGGCAAACGACAATGCGGCCGAGCCTTCATCAAAGAGGTATGACTTCAAACAAGCTCCCTGGCAGGCACATCGAGCCATGACATTGTCTGCTGTGTTTTGTCAGGAAGAGTGTTCACCGGACTATGTATGGGGATCTGCCGGTCGTGCCTCCGTTAGTCAAGTTCCAGACCCTGCCTCTAGGGCGGGGGCTGCCACGGGAGCGACGTCGGATTGTCCTCCTTCAGAGGATTCGGATAATGTATCCATCACGAACTCTGAAGTGGAGAGTGCCATGAATCATCGGCGTCGGAGGGCCTCTCTCCGCGACCCCGGATTTGCTAAAGAGGCATTCGACGCCTTCAGCTCGGCTGATGCGTACATCCGAGCCGCTCAGGAGAGGCTTACCAGAGCCACTGACCAGTATTTAAAAGATAAGCGGGTAAGTACGCATTGTACAGATCTGGTAATCATGTACCAGTAGCCCCCGAGACTTGAAACAGTTGAAACAACCGATTTAAGGATCATTGTATAATCAGGTACTCACAGAGAAGAACAACATGCTGTCTCATGAGCTGGAAAAGTGCCGGACTCAGCTAGCTGTTGTTAGCGCCGAACTGGAGAAGTCCAAAGAGGCACCGCCTGGTAATGTTCCCCTCCATCCAGAAAAAGTATAATCATGTACCAGTAATGTTAATACTGTTGCATTTCTGATGACAGGATCAGCAGATCAACTGAAAGAGGAACTGAAAGTCACGCAGGCGGGGGAACAAGAGGCCAAAAGGCAACTGGACGCAGGCGAACGTGTGCTGACACGGGTCAGGGATGAAAAGAACAAGTAGCTGGATTCCAACACCCTGTTGGGCGAAGAACTAAAAGATGTGCGAGCCCAGCTAGCTGACGCCGTCATGGAAAATAGGAGGCTACGAGGCGGCATATTCAGTATGCTTTTGAACTTACCTCCGTGTAATTCAGTGAAAAAATGAGCTGACAGATTTATATCTGCAGGTATGCTGACTGGCCGTCCCGAAGAGGAAATGTCCAGATCTCAAGGCGATCTGCTACAAGAGCTGTCCCAGGTGTGCGAGCGATCTCGGCAAGCAATGCGGAGCGTTGCCAAGGCTTTGTGGCCATCCACATCCCCTCTAGGAAGTATGGAGGAGCTCGTGAAGCTATTCCAAGGAGCTCGGCGGCGCTTTCGATTATGAAAGATATCAGCCTGCCGAGAAGGTGCGCGAGAGGCCTGGGCCATGGTAAAAACATGGTACACCAAGCATGATCCGAATCATATGGCCCAGGCCGGACCTCGGGGGTCAGATGGACAAGAGATTCCAGTTAGTTTGGTATATGACCAAGTAAAGATAGCCACCAAGTTTTCCCAACAGGATTGTAAGCTAGACAGCCTGTTAGACAGCATAGAGGAAGAGGTTTTTTAGTCCAAATGACTATGTACTTCAATTAACAAATTTGTCCCTAGCCGGATTGTAAAACGATTGTCATGGAAGACCTTTTCGCTTCGACCTCTGGACCTGAAGGTGCAGAGTGTTTCCGAATAACGAATCGGCAATATAGACCGGGGTATGCGTGGAAACTAGGCGTAGGTGTCATAGTTGCTTGAACAGACAAGTTGTATCCATCTAGCTATGTTATATTACATGTTGATTGTAAGAAACATCTTCCAGGGAGAATAGTTCCGTTAAGGGTTCCTTTCCCTGGGTGAACATGCGTTAGTATGCATGTCCGAACTGTGATTGAAAAATCGCTGTATACATGACATCTGGCGGTTCATAGTGTAATTAGGGTATAACGTCTTTCGTCCAGCGACCAAATATTCCCTTAAGAACGCTAGCTTTCGGCTTCACCCAGTCTGAGGTACAAGTCCGGATGACCCGGGTGTAGCAATTGCAGAGGTGCTCCCTTTATGCCCTTGCCGAACAAACGGGAACGTAGGGCATAAGCACAGGAACCAGGCAACCCAGCTTGGCCAAAGCTTAAGTCATAACGGTGCATATAATGGCGAAGAAAAGGTACATATGAGGAAAGGACACATATGTGGTGAGCTTGATGCTCGTAATAATAAGCTTCTGTAAAAGAAGCCCCCATGTATTATGCGCGTATACATTTAATGATGTGTACGTCATAGGTGTGTGGTTTGTCCGTACAAGAGCTATAGAGCTAGAGAAAAAGTTAAAGAGATAAAAATGGAAACAAAAGGGGGAAGGAGACGAACAAAGAGTCGAGCTCTAGGCGTAGAATCTTCGGAGTCTGGCAGCATTCCATGGGTTCGGCTCTAAGCGATTATCCGATGCATCACGCAGGCGGTACGCTCCTCCAGTAAGAACTTCATCTATGATGAAGGGACCCTCCCACTTGGGCTTGAGTTTGTCCTTTTTCTTCTCGGGCAAGCATAGAACGAGTTCACCAACATTATAAGTCTTGGCCCGCGCTTCTCTGCTTTGGTATCTGCGAGCTTGTTGTTGATAGAATGCAGAATGGGCTTTTGCAATGTCGCGCTCCTCCTCCAGGGCATCTAGACTGTCCTGTCGATCAAGGTCGGCCTCTCTCTATCTTCATACATGCGCACTCGAGGTGAGTCATGAATAATGTCGCAGGGCAAAACGACCTCTACGCCGTACACCATGAAAATGGTGTGTATCCGGTAGTGCGATTGGGCGTGGTCCGCAGCCCCCAGAGTACAGAGTTCAGCTCCTCAACCCAGTGCTTGTCTGATTCTTTCAAAGACGGCACTAGTCTAGGCTTGATGCCGCTCATGATAAGACCATTAGCTCGTTCGACTTGCCTTTTTTTGTGGGTGATAGACGGAGGCATAATCAAGCTTAATGCCCATGTTAGCACACCAAGCTTTCACTTCATCGGCTGTAAAGTTGGAGCCGTTATCAGTGATGATGCGGTGTGAGACACCATAACATTGCACGCCACCGGATATAAAGTCTATCACTGGTCCAGCTTTGGCCATTTTAACTGGTTTCGCCTCTATCCACTTGGTGAATTTATCTACCATGACCAGCAGATATTTTTTCTTATGGCTTCCTCCTTTAAGGGGTCTAACCATATCCAGCCCCCAGACCACGAAAGGCCAAGTAATGGGGATTGTTTGTAGAGCGGTAGGCGGCATATGGCTTTGATTGGCGAAAAGCTGGCATCCGACACAACGTTGGACAAGGTCCTGTGCATCAGCTCGGGCCGTCGGCCAAAAGAAACCTGTACAGAAGGCTTTACTTACAAGGGCCCGAGCCGCGGCGTGGTGACAGCCGAGACCAGCATGGATTTCGGCAAGGAGCTGTCGTCCCTCTTCTTCGGAGATACACCTTTGAAGGACTTCGGTAGCGCTTTTCTTGTAGAGCTCTCTGTCATGGACCTTGTAGGCTTTCGAGCGCCGAACAATGCAGCGAGCCTCATTCTGGTCCTCAGGGAGCTCTCGCCTATTATGGTAGGCCAAGAAGGGTTCGGTCCATGGGGCGATTACTGCCATTATTAGATGGGCTGATGATGTTATTTCGGTGCCTGAGCCCCCGATGATATCGGTATTGTGTTCGGAATCTGGGGGTGTAATCGGATCCGGTCTGGTGTTGCTGCTCTCACCCTACCATGTACTTGGCTTCGACAAGGAGTGGAGAAGATTGCTCAGCACTACGATCCCCGGCAAGCCAAACCGATAAGTTCTACCTCTTGTCCGTTAGTGTTCTATAAGCTATAACTTGTGCATGAGAAAACCCCGCCACTCTTTTGAGACTTAGGTGCTCCCATGCCTGACTCGAACATTGCTTCGGACAGGATGGTCGTAGTGGCCTTTGGTAAAAAGAAGTTGGCGAGGGGGCTGGTCCCTTTGTCTGTAACCCGACAGACATAGCTCTCTGGCAGACAAAAAGGGCGCCGGCAGGATAGCCTGCCGAGGAAAACTCGTTGACTTACACTAAAGAGGCATCTCACCTCTGCATGGATATACACATGCACGGGTTCCCAGCAAGGTTCATCTTTTTCATTGATATGCTGATACGAGTACAAGCATTACAGAACACAAACACGGATTCGAGATATTACATTATTTGAATTAAAATTTGGCAAGTGCCCACATGTTTAAGATTGAAAAAAGATAACTGCCCCGTAATGCCCTTTCTTGTCCCTCTCCTCCTAGGCACGACCGTCGAAGGCGAGGAGGGCAAAAGGAGCGCATGGGCAGGAGCCCAGCCCACCCCCCTCGGGCTCCAAGAGAGGTAGCCCGACGTGGGCGGGAGCACCGGGGAACAAGTCGATGGAGAGCACGGCGGAGGCGACCCGTCGACCACCGCCACCAGGGCCAGCAGGACACGGCAGGGATAACAAAGCTGCAGCCTGAGAGGAAGCCTGCCAGGGTCCAGCTGGAAGACTGCGGGAGGAGCCCGGGAGCACCATCCCCACCTCTGTATCTAAATCCCCGCAAATCCCACTGCCGGGAAGGAGATGCAGATGCAAATGATGGTGCTGCCGCCGGATGAAGATGGTGCGGGCGACGATCAGCCGGAGTCAGAGTCGTCGCTCTCCCGCCCGCTGCCGTCGTTGTCGCCATCACTGTCCTCCTCGTCGCTTCCGCTCGAGGAGGAGCTTTCTTCGTCGGTCGAGCTCTCCGCACAGCACCCTAAGCGACCTCCCGAATGCCAGAAGATCTTGACGGAGAGCATGTCGCTCTCCATTAATTTGAACAGGAGAACGTGCCCCTCCGAGAAGCCATGGGCACGGGCAAAGGTCTTCTAGCCACGGTGATGGTACATGACATGAGGGGCAGGGAAGTCGACATCAACCCACATGCTGCCATTCCCATAGCCCCTCATGTGCAACCTCAGAGCACGTGGTTGTTCGAGCTCCATCTCCCGCGCAAAGGGAGTTGGAAGGCGCAGATGACCATGCAAGGGCTTGTATAGCCTGATGATGAACTCCCGAGGTTGGTCCCCAACGTGGCCTTCCATCAGAGGAGGAGCCACCAGTGGGGGCGCAGCCAAGGCGCCGCCCCGCCCTCCTCCCCCTCGAGCACCTCGGCAACCTCGACCTCGCCCCCTTCCTACTCCCCTCGCGGCGGGTTCCGCCACCACCGGATCCGGAGGAGGAGGGATGTGATGTCGAGTAGAAGCCCTCGTCGTCGCCGCTGGGACAACGGCACACCCTCACCCTCTCACCATGGCTAGAAGGGAAAGGTTGCGGAGAAGAAGAAGAAGAAGAAGTGAGTGCAGGGAGGCACTACCCTTGCCCCTTTTTTATAGGGGGTGAGGCAGGGGGCTGGCTCCTCATACGGGAAATGGCCGCCCCACTCCTCCAATGCGGCCTCTCTGCACCCTCTGTGGCTCTGAGAATCAAGGCCGACCCTCTGCCCCAACCATGAGCGCTCGGTTTTCGGCCATGGCACTCCTCCCCGTGCCTTCCGCATCCACCATCTACCATGCCCAATGCATGCGGAACACGTGGCAGGTGCGTGCGAAACAAGAGGCAAGTGGGATGGCAGTTTCCGCCCTGTGATCATGGGGCGAGGAGGATCTGCAGGCCACGATCAAGATTATTCCACAGCATTGCGCACGACGCACGGAGAAACCGAAAACTGGCCCTGAATCAAGGCTAATGAATAAGCAAAGAAGACGTCAAGAGACCAGCCTCTTCAGCCACCCCGCCTGTGCACTTATTAGGCCCTACCCTGATGACGCTCGACAGCGTGTTTGGGGCAGGCCCGAGGGCTTCTGTCAGTGCAACAAACCTTGGGTCTGCTGCCCAGACTATGCACAGGCACGGGGACAAGATTGAAGCACCAACCCAAGCCAAAATACAAGGAACCAAGATCTCCAAAGAACCAACACACATATCAAAGGGACCAAGACCAAGCCAGAGAAGCAAGATGCTGTCAGGAGAAGGACCTCCTTTGCTGGGCAGGCGAGCTCTGCAAAGGGCGAGGCCACCCCTGGAAGAAAACGTCTAAGACGTCCCGGCACGGCCTGCCCGAACACATGGAGGCAAAACCACCTCACCAACTACTCCGTCACAACCCACGTCATCAATCAGTGCGGTGTCAAGCCGCGAAGTGACTAAGTGGCAGCCATTCACCACATGGCAACCTCTCCCTACAGGAAATACCTGCAGGTGACACACGTCCTGCAACGTGTCAAGCGAGCAAGCGTGCAGCTGGCGAGATAGCCCGGCATGCTTTGCCGGGACACCAACGATGTGACATTGAGCGGTGCATTTAATGCGCCCTGTCTGCCCCAGAATTAGGTATGATAACACTGTTTGCTATCTTATCAGTACATAATGACTACTTTACCATTGTGGTAACCCCTTGATCTATAAAAGGAGGCCCATGGCAACCGTAGAAAGGGTTAGAAGATTGGATAACTCACACCTCCAAACGCGCATAGCCACTACCGCCCCGAGGAAACACTTGCCGGGCAAGTGTACTACGCTCCACTACCACCTTCCCACCATCAATCCACCAAAGCAGGAGTAGGGTTTTACGCCTCGCGGCGGCCCGAACTTGGGTAAAAATGGCTACGTGATCTCTGCTGTGCTGCCACACGTTCGTCTGCTCTTTGTGCAATGCTAATCCCCACTGCCGAACCAGAAAGGGGCCTTCAGGTCCCATAGGTGGTCATGGTTTCCCGCGACACCAGTGGTCGTACGCAAGGCTAACGGAAAATGGAGGCTTTGCATAGACTTCACATATCTCAACAAGGCCTTACCCGAAGGACCCATTTCCCTTGGCACGCATCGACCAGATTGTGGACTCCATTTCGGGTTATGATTTGCTCTCTTTTCTGGATGCATACTCTGGATATCATCAGATCTTCATGTCCGAGGAGGACGAAGAGAAGACCTCATTCATCACCTCATGTAGTACATACTGTTTCATGCGCATGCCTTTCGGGTTAAAGAGTGTTGGGTCCACTTTTGCAAGAGCAGTCCATATTGGTTTTGAAACACAGTTGCACAGAAACATTGAGGCTTATATGGATGATATTGTGGTCAAGACCAAGGATAGATCAACCCTCATCTAGGATTTGGAGGAGACATTTTCTAATCTGCGCAATATCAACTTGAAGCTAAATCCGAAGAAGTGTGTGTTTGGCGTTCCCTCCGGCAAGCTACTTGGGTTCTTCGTGTCCCATCATGGGATCAAAGCCAACCCCGAGAAGATCAAGACTATCAAGCAGATCTAGGCACCCAGGACAGTCAAAGATGTGAGGCCTCTGACAGGGTGCGTTGCCGCACTTAGCAGATTCATCTCCAAGTCTGTTGAGCGTGCCCTGCCGTTCTTCAAAATTTTGAAGAAGGCAGGGCCCATGAAGTGGACCCCGGAAGCAGACCTACTTGTCCTCTGTGCCCACTTTGGTTTCTCCCAAACCACAATAGCCATTGCTGCTATACTTAGCGGCAACTAATCAAGTGGTTAGTGCAGCCCTAGTGGCACAACGGGAAGTAGAGAAAACAGAGAGTGAGCAAAGCCCGGTAGGACCGGATGAGGATCAGGACAAAGAGGAGCACGACAGCAGGGGCAACCCCAAGGATGCAGCAAGGAAGAAAGTGGTGCAGCGCCCAGTATACTTTGTCATTTCCCTATTACAGGGGGCTAGATTGAGGTACTCTGATGTGCAAAAGTTGATTTTTGGCCTCATCATGGCCTCAAGGAAACCGCGCCACTACTTCCAAGCCCATGAGATCATGGTTGTCACCTGTTTCCTGTTGCAAAGGATACTCGAAAACCCTGAGGCTACCAGCAGATTAGTGGAGTGCGCTTTGGAGTTATCCAGCTTTGCCCTGACATTTGAGAGCACCTCAACAACTCAGAGCACGACATTGGCAGAGTTTATTGCAGAATGGATGCCAACCCCTGATGAAGCAGTGCTAGAAACAGTTACCCCCGGCAAGGAAGCACCCCAAGAATGGATCATGTATTTCGATGGTGCATTCTCCCTGCAAGGTGCAGGGGCTAGCGTGCTTCTCGTTGCTCCCACTAGGGAGCACTTGAAGTACGTCGTCCATATGCATTTTTCCCGGGAGGAAGCAACAAACAATACAACATAGTATGAAGGGCTCCTTGCCGGGCTCAGGATTGCCATAGAATTGGGAATCAAGAAATTGATCATTCGAGGAGATTCACAACTTGTGCTGAGACAAGGCAAGAAAGATTACCAAAGACCATTGATGGAGGCATACATAGAAGAAGTGAGAAGATTGGAGGAGCGCTTTGACGGATTGCAAACAGAGCATGTACCCAGTGCGGAAAACAATATAGCTGATCATCTGCAAAGTGTGCAGCACTCTCCTACCGGGTCATTGGTCCCCACAGTCGAGGAACGCGCTCCCGCAGATGAGGAGATGCCGCTAGTCCTTGTTGGCGAGCCCCAGGCTCCAACTTGGGCAAGGCACATAGTCCATTTCCTACAAATTGGAGAACATCCCGATGAGCAAGAGGAAGCTGAAAGAGTAGCCCGGAGGGCCAGTATGTATCAGTTTGTCGATGACACTCTAGAAATAAGGAGGGTCAATGGTGTGAAATTGAAGTGCATCTGTCGGGAAAAAGGAAAGGAATTGCTGGCGGATATACACAAAGGCATGTGCGGCTCCGACATTGGATCAAGGGCATTAGTTGGGAAATCATTCCGACAAGGATTCTATTGGCCCACAGCCCTCAAAGATGTGGTCGAGCTCATCACCAAGTGTGAAGCCTGCCAGTTCCGTTCGAAGAACATCCATCTGCCTGCACAAGCTCTTCAGACAATCCCTTTGTTATGGTCATTTTCGGTCTGGGAGCTCGATATCCTCGGCCCTTTCCACAGAGCTACCAAGGGCTTTGAATTCTTGTTCCTTGCCATCCACAAGTTTACAAAGTGGCCGGAAATAGATGCTATAAAAAAGGTGACTGCTTAGTCAGCTGTCAATTTCTTGAAAGGATTGGTGTGCCGCTTCGGGGTCCCTGTCCGGATCATCACCGACAACAGCACCCAGTTCAAGAGCCGCGCCTTCATGCAATACGTTCATGCCCTCGAAAGAAAGATCTCATTTGCCTCTGTTGCACATCCCAGAAGCAAAAGGACAAGCTGAGATGGAGAACACTGAAGTGTTTCGAGGACTCAAGACAAGAACATTTGATACGCTACAAAAGTGCGGCACGCGATGGATCGATGAGCTGCCGGTAGTTCTCTGGTCCCTCAGAATGACACCAAATCGAGCTACTGGGCAGACTCCCATCTCCCTAGTTTATGGGGCAGAAGCAATTATCCCCACGAAACTCATTTATTGGTCGCCTCGAGTGCTTGCCTACAATGATGTAGCGCAAGATCAGCACCGACATGACGACGCTGTGCTTCTCGAGGAGAACTGTCTCCGGGCCGCTATGCGTGCTGCATGCTACCAGCAAGCGCTGTGTCGCTATCACAGCCGCACGGTTCATGCCCGGTGTTTTGTGGAAGGCGACCTTGTCCTTAGGCGCGTTCAGTCGACGAAGGGTACAAACAAGTTGACACCAAAGTGGGAAGGCCCTTACTGGGTAGTGCGAGTCACCAGAGCTGGCGCAGTCCTTTTGGAGACTGGAGATGGCATTCGATGCAAAACTCATGGAATATTGAGTATCTTCGCAAGTTCTACCCGTAAGGTGCGGCTGTCGGGCCCTGCCCGGCAGCCACCCTTTTGTATAGGCCGTGCCTCTGTTGCATGTAACCCCTTATACAAAGTGAGGCGCAGACCTTGAGCAACAGAGAGATAAATAAAGCGTTGGGGGGCCCTGACAGGTTGCATGCATGCATAAGCATTTCATCAGCATCGCATGTTCATGTAGATAAGATCGCATCTGGCATCATTTCTGTGACGACCCGAGACCGACGCTCTAGATGCCTTCCATGTTTTGCGTGTCAGCTGTGATAATTATATGTGTGTTGCATTCATCATGTCATCATTTGCATTGCATCGGTAGTCCGCTGCCATCGTTTTCATAAAACTTGCATCTGTTTATAGTTGCCACGTCTCTCCCTTGTCATCACTGGCCGTTCCGAGTCCAACCACACTTGCAACCTTGTTCTTCGTTTTCTCTGTTGCCTAAACCGGAGTCTCTCTGCACAGTCCATCGACCCCTCCCGTGCATCCGAAAACTTCTCCGAACCCAACCCGGGCAGTCATTACCGATGGTCTGGATCATCCCCAAACATCCCTAAAATATCTTTGGTTTCTTATTGAATTCAGCTAGTCTATTTTTCTCGACCGCCCGATTACGATCTGAGGGCCTGTATCTACCCCAATTCATCTCTCATCCCTATATATATATATATATATATATATATATATATATATATATATATATATATATATATATATATATATATATATAAACGCACTAGTTCAACTCTAATTTTTAGGAGAGTTGTCCCATCCTTCCCGTCTCGCGCTGCCGCCAGCTGCATCTTCCTCGGGATCCCTCCCGATCCACCCACCTCCTCATCTCCTTCCACGCCCAGCCACTACTCTCCGTTCATCCATCCAACTAGCAGCCACCCACCTCCTCCTCTCGATCCATCCTCGTGCCCAGCTTCAGATCGAGTAGGAGCCTCGATCTCGAGCTCCTCTGCTTCTTCCCCAGGCGCCCGAGGCCTACCTATTCTCCCCTCGATCCCGAAGGGGTCGTGTAGCTGCTCGAGGCCCCGAGCAGTAGTGTTCGGCCTGTTCCCCTCGCGTCGCCGCCGCCGGCAACCAGCTCCACCAAGCCGCCCCCGTCTCTGCACCCGTGCTGAGCGCCTCCTCGACTGCGAGCCGCCACCTCGCCGTCTTTCGTCCTCGTAACGCCCGCGTCCGAGCAAGAGGAGCTCGCTTCTTGAGCTCGAGCACGCACCAAGACCCATGGCGCCCCTCCCGTGTGCGCCTCCACTCATCCTCTGCGCCCATAGCAGCTCGAGGGGAGGAACATATTGATCATGTGCTCCCCTGCCTCCCTCGATCCTGCCGCGCCCGACTCCGCCGGACCCTGTCGACCACCTCGCCGGAGCACAGCACCCTCGGAGCCCCGAGTCCCGTGCCCTTCGCCGCCTCCCGTGCGCCTCTCCTCATGCTTGAGGATGGAGGCCTCGCCGTCTTCCTGCCTTGCCTGTGTCCGCACAAGAGCGGCAGCACAACCCCGAGCCTCAACCCGACCATCGTTGGCGCGCCACTTCGGGAGCACCAGCAGGACCCTCGCGCTCCCCTCTGTCTCTCTGCCTTCTTTCCCTTCCCCATTCTCAACTCTCTCTTTCTCTGTCTCATTTTGGACAGGGAACTGAAGGAGGCCGCCATGGCCTTGAGTTTCACCACCGCCCCGTCGCCCGGATCCGTTGCTCCGCGCCCGTCCAAGGCCTTCCTCGCCCAGATCCGCCCAACACTGGCCTGCCTCGCCTCTTCCGCGTCACCGAAGCCCCGGCAACCCCTCCTAGACCTCCTGCTGCCGCCAAGTTGCCGCCACGCCTCTGCTTCCCCTACATCGCCCCTTCCCTCTGCGTCGTCCTCATTCGAGCAGAGAACGAGCGCACGCTGCCGCCGCGCGTTGACCCGCGCCTGGGTCGCGTCCAGCACGCCAAGGCCCGGCGACTCTACAGCCTCCAGCCGGCCTGTTGGCCCAATGTGAGCAGCCGCCCAGCCCCTCCTCTCTGTTGGCCCTCCATGCACCAGATTCGGCCCGTGTCATGTTTTTTCCCTTTTCTGTGAATTTGCTAATTATCCATAGACTGTAGTTTTACAAAAAGACCCTCATTGTTCATGCATTTAATAAATCCAGAACCGTGCATCATATGTAAATAATTTATATATGTCAAATGCTTAGAAATTCATCTAGTTTCATAATATGCATCTTTCATACATGTTAAAAATGTTTAAATTGATGTTTGCCTTTAGTTTGCATAATGACATGTTAAAATGCTTTATTTCATAACTAAATAACCGTAGCTCCGATTTAAATAAACTTTAGATGTAAATGGGGTAGAAAAATGCATAGATTAACATGTTGCACTTTATTTTCATGTTTAGCAACAATAAAATATGGTTTTAGGGCAGAACAATACCAAATTCATAATATGCATATGGGGATTTTTCGAAATTGGTGATTGTGTTTCCGGCCTCACTTAAATTGCCTAAATAGCTAGTTTACTTATACTTCACCCCTTGCCATGTGTAACAACATTTAATATTGTTGGGTACATAAAAAAGAGTGAACTAAATAAATGAATGTGGTGTTTCGTCAATATGCAACTCGTTGCATATTGAGCTCCACTTAATTCTTAGTATTGTTTGTTGCACTTTGCCATCCCATGCCTCGTTAATCGGACATGCATCATACTTGGTTGCGCATCATGCCATATTTATGCTTGTTGGTTTACCATGTTGTTTTCTTCTTTCCGGTTGTCCTTCTTCTCGATAGTTCCGGTCACGTTGCAATTGTGAGGATTGGTTCGGCTACATTGGTTCATCTACTTCATGGATTCGGTCTTCTTCCTAATGGCATTTTAGGCCAGATGACTGTCACCTTGGATCTCACTACTATCTTTGCTATGCTAGTTGACTCGATGCTATCGCTATGTCGCGCTACCCACCACTTGTTTATGAAGCCTCCCAAATTGCCATGTTAGCCTCTAACCTTTTCCACCATCCCAGCAAACCGTTGTTTGGCTATGTTACCGCTTTGCTCAGCCCCTCTTATAGTGGTGCTAGTTGCAGGCGCAGTTGCGGTTGTTCCATGTCGGGACATGGATATCTTGGATATCATGGGATATCACAATATCTCTTATTTAATTAATACATCTATATACTTCGTACAGGGTGGAAGGCTCGAACTTTTGCCAGGTGTTTTGTTCCACTCTTGCCGCCTTAATTTCCGTCATAATGGTGTTATCTTCCTTGATTTTGTGTCCCTAACACGGTGAGGGTTTATGGGCCCCTGTTGACAGTTTACTTTGAATAAAACTCTTCCAGCAAGGCCCAACATTGGTTTTACCATTTTCCTAATAACAACTAAAAACTTGCATAGGGACCTGCCGGCCCCCGAGGTCTCTTAATCAACCCCCGGGCCAATGCTCCTCATGAGTGTTGGTCCAAAACATAGCCACTTGCGATGCCACCCCTTCACCCGGGGTTTTCGGTTGTTGTACGTAGTGTTCAGCTGGTCGTGGCCTGAGACGAGATACGCGCGGCTACTATCAGGGTGTCGGCACGCCGGGAGGTGTTGCTGGTTTTGTTTTACCATTGTCGAAATGTCTTGTGCACCAGGATCCCGAGTTTGATCGCATGTCCCGCGATGGAGGATTGTATCCGCGGATCGTGAGCTTGTCATGGGCTTAGTTGGGACACCCCTGCAGGGTTTAAACTTTCGAGAGCCGTGCCCGCGGTTATGTGGCAGATGAGAGTTTTTAATATCCGATTGTACAGAACTTGACACCAGATCCGAAATAAAATACACCAACCGCGTGCGAAACGGTGACTGTCTCTTTTCGGGTGAGTTCGAGAAGAGAACACGCTTGGGTTATGTTTGAACGTAAGTAGGTCAGAATCACTTCTTGATCATTACTAGTTTGCGATCGTTGCATAGTTTCTCATCTTATTCTTGTACTCGTAAGTTAGCCACCATATAATGCTTAGTGCTTGCAGCAACCTCACCACTTATCCATTCCATACCCATTAAGCTTTGCTAGTCTTGATACCCCTGGTAATGGGATTGCTGAGTCCTAGTGGCTCACAGATTACTACAACAACAGTTGCAGGTACAGGTAATGCGATGATCTGACGTGAGAGCGATGCTTGATTGCTTTTGGAGTTCTTCTTCTTGTTCGATCAACGGATTAGGTTCTGGGTCGGGAGCCTCGGACTAGCAGGGTGGATGTCGTTCTTCTTTTTCGTTTGTTTTCATCCATAGTCAGATCCTGCTCTTCTAAATGATGATTACTATGTATTGATGAATTGATGTATTCATGTTCTAGCTTGTGGCGAGTGTAAGCCTTTATCTTGTATTCTCATCTATTCAGTACATGGTATGTTGTAATGATATCCACCTTGCTATGCGCTCAAAATGAGATTGTGCCCCGATCATGAATTCATCATGTGATTGGGATAGAATCGCATCTTGGGCGCTACAAGTTGGTATCAAAGCCTTACCGACCTTAGGAGCCCCCTTGATTGATTGAACCGCTGCCGTTGTTGAGTCTAAAAAAAACTATTTTGAGTCTTAGTTATATCGGAGAGTATGAATTCTTTTCACTCCTCATCCTCTTCATCGCTCTGGTGAGGACTCCTGACGTAGATGTTTTCACTTCATCCTCCTCTTTTTCACTCTAAATTTTTTAGGATCACGCGGGTATTGTTGGAGCATTGCGATATCATTGTGACAGGAATTCTTTCTTGGTGCCTCCTGGCATTTAGGGGTTGTGGCAGTGTCCCGGGGAGTTGAGCTCCAAGGTGTTTTCGTCACACTGTTTATCATTTCAGTTCCATAATACCAGAGGTCGCCGACATAAAAAATGCTTCTATAGTATTTGTGGTGAGAGTAGTTCGACGACACCCGGTACTGGGGAGAGTGATCAGATGTATTGCCACAACTAGTATATCGGATGTTTTTTAAGCTCCGAGGTACATGATTTCCGAGGTTTTCTTGGTTATGTGTTGACGGATGGATACAATTGGAGTGTAGGATTTGTTAGTTGTGTGACATATTTGTGCCTCCCTGTATCCCCAACACTAGATTGCATAACCAGAAAGTTTCGGGAGTTAATAGGTGGGAATTCAAGTAGTTACCCAGGATTTCTGTTCGACAAATGTATGATTTGAGATTGGGGTCCAACTCTAGTGTTTCATTTTACACGGTCGATTTACAGTGGTCGTGAGGCTTCTTAAAAGTCCTTGGCTATGCCGATTCGGGGACGTCTCATTTGTCATTCGTGATGTCTGCTATACGTCGTGCCCGTGGGGCCTCATCACGAACACTTTGGGGGAAATCTCTATCATATGTTTGTTTCTGGCTTATTTTGCAAGCCAAATCCTTTGTTTTGTTTTGAGTTGTGGTATTCGAGTTGCTTCAATGTCAAGTGTTGATTCCATACCTTTCCTAAGAGGTGTTTGTCGGTGTCAAAATCAGCGGATCTCGGGTAGGGGGTCCCGAACTGTGCGTCTAATGTCGATGGTAACAGGGGACGGGGGACACGATGTTTACCCAGGTTCGGGCCCTCTTGATGGAGGTAATACCCTACTTCCTGCTTGATTGATCTTGATGAATATGAGGGTTACGAGAGTTGATCTACCACGAGATCGTAATGACTAAACCCTATATGTCTAGCCTGTATGATTATGATTGCCCCTGTCAGAGTTATTGGTCATGGGTAGCCTCATCTGCCCCCCATGACATTTCAAGACATCGGGGCCCACTGCGCCCCTCAAGCCTCAAAGCTCGGTTGCCGCCTTCTCATAGCCGGCTGGCCCACGCGGCCGGCTGCCGGAAGGCGGAGGACCCCAGAAGACGGCCACGAGGAGGGTCGCCTCCTAGCAGGCGGCCTCTAGAGAGACCGACTCCTAGCAGGCACCCCGAGGCGCCCTCAAAGTCTGCACCCTCTTAAGCACGACGAGACGGGGCGTGGCTACAGGAAAGCCTGCCCCCTCGAATCCAGGGCGGGTCATGGCCACAGTGCGCCGTAGTAGCCGGAGATCTCCTGCACGGCGCGGGACTGTGGCCCCTCCGCCCGTGACATCACCCAAGTCAGAAGGGACCATGCTCCCACGACGGGCTGTCGGTACGACCTGCAGGCGGCGGGCCAGTCGGACAGGGGGGAGGTCGGCACCCAGAGGGCGGCCATCCCCCTTCCTAGGAGTTTGTGCGCCATTAACTAGAAGAGATGGGGAATGGCTACAGTGAACGCCCGCCAGGCGGCGGGACTTTAGCCACACCTCCCCCGACAAGGCATGCATCATTAGAAGCACGGCTACAGTGATGAGCAGCCGGCAAGACCCGCAAGCAGCGGCCGCGGCCTGTCGGCCAAGTACAAGACAGTCGGTGGGACCCCCCAGTCAGCGGGCCCCAGCAGCCAGCGGAGAAGCTGGCTACGAGAGACACTGACGGCCTGGGCCTACACCCGTCCAGTTTACCATTGTACCCTTGGGGGTTGGCCTATATAAACCCCCAGGGCACCCATGCAAAGGGTTCAGACCATTAGACTACCCAACCACACACATAGAGATAGGAGAGAGTTAGCCTTGCCCTTCTTCTTCCCCTAGCAAACAGCTCAAGGAGCAACTTGTAGCTACTTGTTGAGATAGTGATCATGCGGAGACCCCGCAGAGCAGGACTAGGGGTGTTATCTCCTAGGAGAGCCCCGAACCTTGGTAAAGTTCACCGGCGTACATGTCTACGCCTCATCCCGCTTCCTCGCACCGGCAACGTCTTACTATCCCCCACCATGATAAGCCACCCGTTGGCATATGTCGCACCAAAACCCCGACATTTGGCGCCCACCGTGGGGCTAGGTGCACCGTAGTTCGGAGATCTGTTCTGGACGGGAACCCTCTTCCTTCCTGGCGAGTGCAGCCAGCCCGGCACGCGAGACGGGGTTTGC
Organism: Aegilops tauschii subsp. strangulata; assembly: GCF_002575655.3. Taxonomy (NCBI): domain Eukaryota; kingdom Viridiplantae; phylum Streptophyta; class Magnoliopsida; order Poales; family Poaceae; genus Aegilops; species Aegilops tauschii. Next base: position 215,095,262 of record NC_053038.3, read on the forward strand.
GCTGACGCGCTGCATGGCGCGGAGGTCGCTTGCACGGCGAGCTGCCTCGCTGATCTTGTTGGTGAGATCCACCTCTTCGACGAGCCTGCATCTGACACAGGCACAGACGGCCCCGAGAGCAGCCTCGTCAGCTTCCTCGACCAGCTCCACGTTGCCACCCAGCCGGCCTCTGACTTGGAGTCGATCGGCTCCACCAACCCGATGCTCGTCGACTCCGACATGGCGTCACTCGACGCGTTCCCCACCAATGTGGTGGTCATCGACGATCCTCTCCCTCACACCGACAGGGGCGGCAGCACCGTCACGGAGGTGCTCGTCATCAGCCACGATGGAGCTTCCGGTGACGGCACTCGAGACCCGCTCGAGGCGACGCTATGAGACCTGTCTGCACCCATTGCAGAAGATGCCGACGCTGAGACACTGGAAGCCCGCCGTGTCCAGCTCGTCGAGAGCGCCAAGAAGCTAGCCAACATGAGACGCCTCTCAGAGACTTACCAGCGCGAGATGGACCACGCTGTCGGCAGCACGCCTGCTCCTAGCGGGCCCAGCCGCATCGGCACGGTCCGGCAGCACGGTTCGGCCAATGCCAGCATGTTCGGGGCAGACCGCCCTGTCTACGCTACGCCCAGGGAAAACATACGAGCTGCCCAGGCGGCAGCAGATGAGCTGGACAACCCCGAGGACGACGAGCGTCGCCACATGACGGAGCATGTCCAGCGGCTCATTGATGTGGCTGCCGCGTCGAGGAGCCCAACCGGCGGAACGACGACCCGCCTCCTCGCCGAGAGCACGACGCGACATCCCGGACGCCGTTTGGCGGCGCCCGCGGATGACGAGACAAGGAGCCGGCTGCAAGCCGCAGCCGGACGCACATCACCATCGAGCACGACCAAGACGGCCACCCACGGGCGGTGGAACAACCAGGCGACTATCAGTCTCCCCTACGCAGAGAAAGGCACGTCTCCCCACCGCCTGTTGATCACCCGAGTCTTGGTGGCCGGCTTGGCCGCCGAGAAGGAATCGGAGAAAACGATGCCCGCCACCAGATCGACCGCCTCAATTGATCCCTGGCGCTAGAAGAAGAAGATGCACTGGGCCCGCCTTGTTTCGGCCCCCGCATCCGCGACGAGCCCTTCCCCAAAGGGTTCACACTCCCAAGAGACACGCCCAAGTACACCGACTCAGTGAAGCCGGAAGATTGGTTGGTCGACTACTCCATGGCCGTCAGCATAGCAAACGGCAACAAGCGCGTTGCCGTGAAGTACGTGCTGCTCATGCTCCAGGGCACCGCCCGGACATGGCTGAACAGCCTGAAGCCCCGCAGCATCAACAGTTGGGTAGATTTCACTAAAGCCTTGATCCGCAACTTCACCAGCACGTACAAGCGGCCTCCCAAGCCCCAGCAGCTCTCCTTGTGCATCCAAGGTCCCACCGAATCGACTCGCGACTGCCTCACGCGTTGGGCCGAGCTGCGTAAATCTTGTGAAGGCGTGCACGAGGTGCAGGCCATCGAGTACTTCACAGCCGGGTGCAGAGAAGGCACCCTGCTCAAGCACCGACTTCTCTACGATGAGCCGGCAACCCTCGACGAGCTGCTGATCATAGCAGACAAGTACGCCACGGCCGACTCCTCCATGAAGACGGAGATTCAAGTTGATGCATCCGGCAAAGTAGCTCCTCAGGCCCCTCGGACTCCGGCTGGTGGCACCAGTCGGCGTCAGCAACAAAACGACAACAAGCGCAAGGCACCATAGCCGGCTCCCACCAGCTGGAAGGTGGCGACAGTCGAAGACCAGCAGCCGGAAGGGCCGCCTGCTCCCAAACGTCAGAGGGGTGGCAAGACAAATTGGTTGCCCGGCTTCTCCTATGAGAAAACCCTTGATGCGCCCTGCAAGTTCCACAGCGGCGCGAAGCCGTCCAGCCACATCACTCGAAAGTGTCACTGGCTCACCCGAATCTCCAAGGGCGAAGGATTGCTGCCTCCTCCGCCTGCTGGCCAGCCGCCGATGCCTCCTCCTCCGCAGCAGGCCGCCCGGCCAGTTGCCGCCATCCAAGACGAGTACCCAGAAGAGCAAGGAGCCTACGTCGTCTTCACCAGTGTGGCCGATGACAGGCGCAGCCGTCGCCAGCAGTCCCGAGAGGTGAATGCCGTAGCTACTAAAGCCCTAGAGTTCATGCACTGGTCAGAAAAAAGCCAATCAGTTGGAGCCGAGCCGACCATCCAGAAGTAATGCCTTCTCCGGGTTCCTACGCCTTAGTGTTGTAAGCCACCTTTGCTACAGAGAGGCGAGCTGCTCGCTTCGCCCGAGTCCTGATAGATTGCGGTAGCAGCATCAACATCCTGTATCGCGACACCATGGAGAAGTTGAACATCAAGCCAAAGCATCTCCTGCCCAGTCGCACTGTCTTCCAGGGCATAGTTCCTAGCCTTTCTCACTCACCAATCGGCAAGATCAAGATAGATGTCCTCTTTGGAGACAAAGATCATTTCCGCCGAGAGCCCATCTGGTATGAAGTGGTTGACCTTGAGAGCCGTTACCATGCACTGCTTGGCCGACCTGCCTTGGCCAAATTCATGGCGGTGCCGCACTATGCTTACCTCAAGATGAAGATGCCAAGCACCAAAGGGGCTATTACCATCTCCGGAGATTACCAGAATTCGTCCGCCTGTGCGGCCTCTAGCAGTCGGCTGGCAGAGTCCCTTGTGATCGCTGTGGAGAAGTGCCTCCTTGACCGGGTTGTGGCCATGGCCGGCAAGCAGCCGGACATGTCCCCTGATCCCAAGGAGTCGAAAGTTGAAGGCTCCTTGAAGCCGGCCAAGGAGACAAAGAACATATCGTTGGACCCAGAGAACCCGGAGAGGTACGCTGTCATAGGTTGAAAGTGTGTTATATCGACTAGAGGGGGGTGAATAGACGATTTTTATAAATTCTTCACTGAGGAATTTGCAGGTGAGGAAATTCCTTAGCGAAGAACTACTTGCAGCAGAAGAAGTACTCAAAAGTAAACATAACAGAACACAAGCATGGTCATCATTATGAAATGAAGACAAGCACAGAGTACAGAAAGCGTAAACACAGGATAACACAGGATGAAGACAAACCGACTAAAGAAATTGAACTGAGGAAATTGAGAAAGTCCTCAGTCAAAGTCTTAAAACACAAATATGAACAAGTGCACAACACAGTTATGAGGAAATGAAAGAGTTGAGGAAATAGAAACAGTAAGCTTGGTGAAGACAATGATTTGGTAGACCAGTTCCAACTGCTGTCTCAGTTGTACGTCTGGTTGGAGCGGCTAGGTATTTAAACCTGAGGACACACAGTCCCGGACACACAGTCCTCACTGTATTCTCCTTGAGCTAAGGTCACACAAACCATGCCCAATCACTCGTGGTAAGTCTTCAGGTGACTTCCAAACCTTCACAGACTCGGTCACTCGGCGATCCACAATTCCTCTTGGATGCTCTAGACCATGACGCCTAACCGTCTGGAAGAAGCACAGTCTTCAAAGGTAACAAGCGTCGGATCCACACAGGATCAATCTCTTCAGTGATGCTCAATCACTTTGGGTTTGTAGGTGTTTGGGTTTGGGTTTCCTCACTCAATGATTTTCGCTCAAAGTCCTCGGAGGATGGGATGCTCTCAAATGACAAGTGCCAGTTTCTCTCGGAGCTAGTGGTTGTAGGGGGAGGCTATTTATAGCCTAGGGAGCAGCCCTACATGATAAGACATAAATGCCCTTCAATGATATGACCGTTAGGAGGGTAGATATTTTGGGACAGCTGGCGCGTAGCACAGCAACGGTTGGATATTTGAGGCTCAAATTCCTTAGGGCTATCATGTACCTCACTGTGTAGGCAATCCGCACTGGCGAATTCCTAACTCCTCAGTCAGAACAAATTCCTCAGACACCAGAAGAACTTCGTCTCTGTCACTGAAGAATATGACTGAACTGCATGAGATTTCCAATGGCTTCACTCAAAGGGATTGGTAGGTGTAGGATTTTGAGTTGAGCATCACTTGGAAATTTTTCCTTAGTATTTCCTTGACCCCCTTTAACAGTACGGTGCTATGACTCAAGAAAGAGAAAATGAAACTACGAAAACAAAAGTCTTCACGCTTCATGTTCCTCGTATGAATACCAAGTCTTCAGTATTAAACCAATTTCTTCACTTTCAAAATCTTCAGAAAGTCTTCAGAAATCCAAAGTCTTCAGACGAAGAACTTCATTTTTAGGGGTCGACATTCTCTATAAATATCAAACTCCTCATAGACTTATAGACCTGTGTACACTCATAAACACATTAGTCCCTTAACCTATAAGTCTTCAATACACCAAAATCACTAAGGGGCACTAGATGCACTTACAATCTCCCCCTTTTTGGTGATTGATGACAATATAGGTTAAGTTTTCAACGGGGGGTAAATATATGGAGTGTAAATACTGATATTGAGGAATTTGATTGCAAGATATAGAAGAACTCCCCCTGAAGATGTGCATAGTGAGGAATTTGCTTTTGAGGCAATGCACACTTGAAGAATAGAATCATGGGAAACTCCCCCTATATCTTGTAATTCATACACACATTTAACATATAATATGAAGAATTTGAAATGCATGATGAAATATGGTGAATGAAGTAATTCAGCATGCATGCGTTAACATTAGTGAGGAATAAGCATGCAGAAAAGCACAACAAAAGTATTAGGCCACCATAGAGTTTAAGTTTACAACTCGATCCAGCAAAGTCATGAGAGGAACGAGAGTTGTAACTTAGCAAAAAACGCCCATATATGATAGACCCGTTTGAAGACTAACTCAAATTTCTCCCCCTTTATCATTGAATGACCAAAAGGATCGAAAAATGAGGACTGACGCCCCTGAAGAATATCATGTTGATGGAGGAGCGCCGACATTGTTGGGGTCGTTTGTCGTTGTAGGGCCTACCGCAGTGTCGTCCAAGTCTTCATGCTCATCGGTGTCGCGCGATGAAGAATATAAGCTGGCCACCAAGGAAGGAACCTTGACCTTCTTGTATTTCTTCGGTGGAGGTGCAGACCAGTCAAAGTCCTCATTGAGACCCATTTGCTTCAGATCTTCTTCACCATACATATTGGACAGAATAGCCCAGGTGCGACCGTAGACTTCATGGAGGTAGTAATGGTTTTTCTTCACTGCATTATGTGTAGCAGTCATGTTGTGAAGAATAGAACCAAACTAACGCTTAACCCATTTATGGTTTCGATCCACCTTCTGGTGAAGACTAAGAAGTAGCTCACGGTCAGTCATCACACGTGGAGCTGTGGCTTGAGGAGTAGACTTGGGTGCATTGGCAGCAAAATCATGAGTGGCAGAGTCATCATTGGTGGAATAAGATGCGGCTTTGCGAAACTGACCATCCAATGGACGAATGCCTTCATCAATAACAGTAAGTGCCTTGACCTTTTCATCAGCTGAGGAATAGGTCCGCTTGTGGACTTCGATTGGGGGCAAGTAGCTGAGGTGATTCTGAAAATCAGCCTTCTAGTTGAGTGAAGACCTTGTTATGAGGAATCTCATAATCGAAGGAGCATCAGTGACATTGGCCAGAGTCCTCGTGAAGAAATCATGATAGTTGACAGGGATGCCATGCATGATGTTGAATAGCAGATTCTTCATGATGCCAACGACTTCTTCATCATTCGAGTCGTGGCCTTTGATTGGAGTCATAGTCTTCGTCAAGATGCGATAGACTGTTCTGGGCACATAGAGCAATTCCCTCACGAGGAATTTGGTCCGTGGGGTTTGACCAGGTTTCAGAGGCTTCATAAGAACTTGCATATAATGGGCAGTCAGTTCAGGCTCTTGGTACAGGCAATGAGCTCCTTCAGGTGGAGGGCTGATGGGCAGGGCGTGAAGTAATTCAGAGGCCGGTGCCTTATAGTGAGTGTTTTCGGTCATCCAGTCCAAAACCCAGGAGTTTACATCGTCAGCATCTCCTGTGATGTGCAGTGTTGCGTAGAATTGAAGAATGAGCTCTTCATTCCAATCAACTATGTCTGTGCAAAAGTTGAGGAGGCCTGCGTCATGAAGCACACTAAGGACAGGTGAGAAGCATGGCAATGATTCCATGTCCACATGAGGAATATGCTCGTGGTCGAAGACTTTGTCCTTATTGAAGAGCAGTGAGGAATAAAAATTGGCCTGGCTGGCAGTCCAGAAACGCTTCCTTCTAAGACAAGATATTCTTCACATCTGATGCAGATTGAAGGATCGGAGTTGGGGTAGGCGCAGGAGGAGCAGAGGAATTTGGTTGAATTTCTTCTGGCACAACTAATGCAGTTGCCCTGACTTTTTCATTTTCTTCAGGCGCACCACTCGTGGATGCCCTGGAGATTTCTTCAGTGGCTGGAATGCAGTCATCAGCCCTAGTGCTTTGAGTTTCTTCAGCAGCCTGATTGTCATCAGCGGTGCTGGCATTTTCTTCAGTCGGCTGAGCAGATGCTTCAGCCTGAGGATTTTCTTATTGCATCGGAGCTGCAACATTGGACCTGAACTTCTGTGTTAATTTCACAAACCTAACTTTGGCTCCAAGCCAGTCAGCGTTGTAACGATCAAATTCATCACTCAGTTGCTTGATCTCAGCTTGCAAGGCAATGAGTTCTTCGGGGGAAAGCTTCAGAACATTTTGCTTCAGAAAACGCTGTTTTTTGTACTGCACTTTCTTCACTCTTCTTCCTTGTTCAAATTTCCATTTATCTTCTTCAATGAAGATAGTCAAAACATGACTTTGACCAGGAGTGAGGTTCATCTCCGGCAAAGGCGTGTTGGGATCCTTGTGCCATAGGTCAATGAAGTCCAGGATCACATTCGGATCCAGAAGAAGAGGCACATTGCTGCCTTTGGCTCTAGCAGCCTTGACCTGCCTATCTCTGATGATTTCCGCAAGTTCTTCATCATCAGCTTCGTCTTCATCAGACGCCACTTGGTAAGCGACTTGCTTTTTGTGAGGACTTGGTCGAGTGCCTCGTCGAGCAGTGGCCTTTGTCTTCAGCAGAGAGGGGCCAGTTGAGGAAATTGGTGCAGCTGAGGAACTAGCAGAAGCTCCTGAGGCAATAGAGATGCCTGTTGTCCTTTGGCATGTGGCAAGGTGCACAGGTGCAGAGGATTTGGTCGGAACAGCCGAGGACTTTTTTTGACTATACACAGTAGGGCAAAACCCCACTGCAATTTTTATATTATATCAAAAAAGAGATGTCTAGCACTACAAAGAGGCTTGAGAAAAGCCAAAAGAAAAAGAAGTAAAAAACTATAAGCTACTAAATTACAGGACAAGGCTGTCAAGCCAGAGACAGAAAGTTCTAGCATAGCTCTTTTTAATTCTAAACCTAAGCAAGTTGAGCTCCTCCAAGAAGATGGCTTTCCATCCCTGTATGCTTGGTTGAATGGCTTGAAAAATGAGAATTTTCCTAGAGATCCAGATGTCCCAGGATGCTAGGATGATGATTTCCATGAAGAAAGGCACATGAAGTTTTAGTTTTAAATCAGCAAAAGCTTCAAGCACTGAAACATTGGCCTGTCTAGAGGGACAAATCAGGTCCCAACACTGAGCAGCAAAAGGACATGTCCAAAAGAGATGGTGAAGTGTTTCCTCCTGCTGGCAATTATTTACAACACAATTATAGTTACCCAACTGAAAAGATTTCCTTCGAAGGAGATTCCTAGTATTGAGCCTGTCATGTAATAACCTCCAAAAGAACACCTTGTGCTTAGGTTGACAAGAGCTATTCCAGATCCAGTTAAATTGCTGGGGCACTATTTTTACTCCCATCATCAGTTTATATGCCTTAGCAACTGAGAATTGATCATTTCCCCAAATTTAGCTCCAGGTATCTAAACATTCCAGATATTCAGAACCCCTCAAAGCTATACAAATGTCTTCCATTGCTTCAAATTCTTGGAATGCTTGCACTGTCAAGGGTAAATGAAATAGATCCTCCAGAAATTCAGTGTGAATAATGGTGTGCACAGTGGAGTTCCTATTCTTCACAAAAGAGAAGAGATGGGGGAACATATCCTGCAAGCAAGCTGAGTGCCATAGGTCAGACCAGAAAAAAGCACTTTTGCCATCTCCAATGTGACATCTGCCAGAGATTTGAAGTTGTCAATGAGCTTAAGATTTGCCTTCCACCAAAATGACCCAATCCAACTGTTGCCAGGCAGCAAATCACCATTATAATGTGTCTCCCAGATCAAATTAACCCATGCAATGTTATGTCTGTTGTAAAACTTGTGCAGATTCTTAAGTAACAAAGCTTTGTTTTGGACAAAGATGTCCATCACTCCCAAACCTCCTTGGTCTTTTGGTCTACAAACAGTTCTCCAAGCCACCATGGCTGGCCTATGATCCTCCAAGTCAGAGCCACTCCAGAGGCAATGCCTCAACAATTTAATAGCTTGAGTTTTAATAGTGACAGGCACATCAAGGCATCCCATGAGGTAAATCAGCAGAGAGTTGAGCACAGATTTTACCAGCCGCAGCCTTCCAGCCATGGTCATGAAGGAAGATTGACCCATAAGTTTCTTCTGCAGCCTTGTGACCAGAGGTAGGCATTGTTCAACAGTTGGTTTATGAATACCCAAAGGTGCACCCAAATATTGAATGGGGAAAATTCCCTTTTACATTGAAAAGTATTAGTCAAAATCTCAACTTCCTCCTCAGACACATTGAGTGGGATGAGGCTGGATTTGGAGTAATTAACTTTCAGACCAGTAGCATCTGCAAAAGTGTTGAGAAGGGCTTTGAGGCAGTGGAGTTGCCTGGCATCTGCTTGAAGAAGGACCAAAGTGTCATCTGCATATTGTACTATTGGAAAATTAGGGCAGGAATTCACTTGCAAAGGTGAAGATAGTAAACCCAGATGCATGGCCTTGTTGAGGATTGATTGAAGAAGATCTGCAGCAAGCACAAACATAAGTGGTGACAAAGGGTATCCCTGCCTCACTCCTCTCAGACAGTAGAATTTTTTACCAGGAACACCATTAAGCAATATGGCAGATGAGGCAGAAGTGAATAGCATTTTGATCCAGTTAATCCATCTATCTCGAAAACCTTTAGCTTTTAGAATGTCCAGAATTTCCTGATGTTCAATGGTGTCAAAAGCTTTTTCAAAATCTAATTTCAGCACAATAATCTCTTCCTTGGATTTATGGCATTGATGCAGATATTCATAGGCCCAACCCAAGCAATCATGGATGGATCTCTCTTTGAGGAAGCCATATTGGTTAATGTGGACCAATTTTAAGATCACCCTCTGTAACCTATTTGCCAACAATTTAGTGACTAGCTTGAGACAACAATTAAGGAGGGAGATTGGCCTGTAATCATTTGCTGTGAGGGGAGTACTTGGCGGAGGAGCTGAGGACTTTGGAGTGGGAGCAACATGAGGAGTTGGCCGTGAGGGCTTTGAAGATTCTGGCCGTGAGGGCATTACTAAGGAACTAGGCCATGAGGGCATTGAGGGTGAAGCACTTGGCTTATGAGCAGGCTTCTTTGCCATGACATTCTTTGGCTTGCTAGTAGAGGCCTCTGCAGTGGCAGCAGCAGCAGAAGAGTCTTCGTTGAATTTCCTCACTGCTTCTCTTGCTTGTCTCGCCAATTTGTCCTGGCGCTTGGCCCATTCATCAGGATAATCCTCACCATGCTTGAGGCTCGTGGGATCTGCTTCTTGGCCAGGTGCCAATGGAGGTCTTGGGCATGGAGGATTTAGAGCGAATTTCTTCATATACTTGGGAGTAACATACCTGTACTCCCTCCACTCTCTTGCCCATCGCCTCTCTATCCGTTGTATGCGCACCTTGCGCTGATTTTTGTCCTCCTTGCCAAACTTGGCCTCATCAGGAGCGCACTAATCCTTCTATATGTCATCAGGGATTTCAAAGGCAGTGTTGACCTCAGGCCTCTTTCCTCCCTTCCGTGGCTTCTTTCTATCAGCCATTTTCTTCAACTGGGAATTTGGACAATCGAATTCTCTGAAGATGTATGCACTTTTCTTTGAGGAACGCTACAAATGAGTTCAGTTGATGAGAACCTAGTGATTCAGCAGCTGACATGAGTACCTGTGAACAAAGTATAGTTGCGAGGAATTTGGAGAGGTCATATGCGTTCTCAGAAGGTTTTGTAAAATGAACAAGTTTGAGGAATTTGACCAGATGAGTCTTGAAGAATTTCACTAAGCGTTCTTTGTCTTAGGTTCCAGAATTGTATAGATTGAGAATCCACACAATTGAGGAATCTTGAAGAAAAATTTAGCTTAGAGAAATGAATCAAGAACAGATGACATGTGAGGTGTTTAGTGTGTGAAGATTTGAAGAAAAACACCTTTGAAGATTTTGTAGTAATCATTTGAATCAAAGAGGGCAGTAAAAGTAATTTTTAATTACCCTGGACGAAGAACACGACGAACTGGAAAGTGTAGATGTGAAGTTCGTCAGTTCAGATCTTCCACGCCCTAACTTGGCTGAGGAAGACAGCTACGGCGGCGGCGGACTGAAGAAATCCACGGTCAGCGCGAGTACGTTGGCGACGAAGTCGAGGAAGTGAAGCTCTTCCTCACCGGCGATGATGAAGTAGCAGCGGCGCTAGGGTTTGAGAAGCTCGAGCTGGCGTGAGGTCGAGCGGAGTAAAAAGAGAAGTGAGGAAGGGGAGGGGTATTTATAGCCACGGTGAAAAACTGTTCGCCTGAAGAAATTGGACGAACGTGCCCCCTGACCCTTCTCATTCACTTGACATGTGTCACCCACGTACTGAGAAGTGGAGATCGTGTGAGATTGTGGGTGAATAGATAAGTATTATCGTGGGATGTGGAACGGTTTGAGCCGCAAAACTGAAATTTTTGGATAAGATAAGTTTTAACGTTGCATTCGCAAATTCTTCATCTAACAAGGACACAGTGAAGATTTTGAACGAGTTTCAAATAGAATGCACATGAAGAATTTGTGAATAGATTGGGTTGAGTATAGCATAGAGGGGGAAGGGTCCGATCACATTCACTTAGCAGAAAAAGCAACTTGAAGAAATAGCAATAGGTGAATGCTGTAGAGGACATAAACTCATATATATATATATATATATATATATATATATCCAATGAAGAAAAACGACGGAAATGGTGAAGATAATGCAAAGTTGAAGAACATCAACAACTGAGGAATTTCAAAAAAAACTGAGGAAAAACTCAAATTGAAGATTTTCAACTTTTGGTGGTGGCGTAACCCACCGTATAAGAATGATGATTTCAGACACCGCGTACAATTGTCGTAGGGCTCTGAGAATCAAATTCTTCGTTAATTTCTTCACACTTAGATTGTTAGTCTTCATTGATTGAAGAAAAACTTTTCTTCATGTGTAGTACATCTAAGTCATCAATTTTGCATAAGTGTTAGGATGAGTGTCCTCTTGAAAGAACATTCAAAGATTCTAGGATACTTAGCTCACAGCAACTTGCTAAATCTCTTCTCATCCAAGGGCTTTGTAAAGATATCGCTAGCTGTTCTTCAGTCTTCACATGCTTAATAGAAATGTCGCCCTTCAACACATGATCACGAAGAAAATGATGACAAATCTGAATGTGCTTGGTCTTTGAGTGCTGAACTGGGTTATGAGCAATCTTGATGGCACTCTCATTGTCACAGTAGAGAGGCACATTCTTCATGTTGACGCCGTAGTCCTTGAGAGTTTACTTCATCCACAGCAATTGAGCACAGCAAAAACCAACAGCAATGTACTCTGCTTCAGCAGTAGACAGTGATACGTAGTTCGGTTTCTTCGAGGACCAACAGACCAAAGATCGTCCGAGGAAATGGCATGTGCCTGATGTTGACTTGCGGTCCACACGATCACCAGCACAATCAGAGTCTGAATATCCAATGAGATCAAAAGCCGAGCCATTGGGGTACCATAATCCAAGTGTTGGTGTGTGAGCTAGATATCGAAGAATAAGCTTCACAGCCTTATGGTGTGATTCCTTCGGTGTAGCTTGAAATCGGGCACACATGCAAACACTAAGCATAATATCTAGCCTAGATGCACATAAATACAATATAGAAACAATCATGGAGTGGTATACCTTTTAATCGAAGTCAATACCATGTTCATCAGTGCATAGATGGCCATTTGTGGGCATTGGAATTTTGACCCCTTTGCAATCTTGCATGCCGAATTTCCTCAGTACATCCTTGAGGTACTTCTCCTGAGATATGAATATTCCATTGCGCTGTTGACGAATTTGAATACCTAAGAAGAATTTCAATTCTCCCATCATAGACATTTCATATTCATCTCTCATCATATAACCAAATTCGTCAGTGTAACGTTGGTCAGTACAGCCAAAGATAATATCATCAACATTTATTTGGCACACAAATAGTTCACCATCATAAGATTTAGTGAAAAGAGTAGGGTCAAGTGAACCGGGTTTGAAGCCTTTCTTCATGAGGAATTCCATCAAAGTATCATACCACGCCCGAGGGGCCTGCTTGAGGTCATAGAGGGCCTTATTGAGTCTGAAGACTTTGTCAGGATGCTTTGGATCTTCTAAACCTGGGGGTTGAGCAACATATACTTCTTCCTCAAGCATACCTTTGAGGAATGCACTTTTCACATCCATTTGATATAAGGTGATATCATGATGGTTAGCATAAGCAAGTAATATGCAAATAGCCTCAAGTCTAGCAACAGGTGCAAAAGTTTCATCAAAATCAATTCCTTCAACCTGTGTGTAGCCTTGAGCTACAAGTCGTGCCTTATTCCTCACCACAAGGCCATTTTCATCTTGCTTATTGCGGTAGATACACTTTGTGCCAATGATATTGTGCTTGCGAGGATCTGGACGTTTGACCAGTTCCCAGGTTGTTGAGCTCGAACTGATGTAGTTCTTCTTGCATAGCTTGAATCCACTCAGGCTCCAGAAATGCTTCATCTACCTTAGTGGGCTCTGTGATAGAGACAAAAGCAAAGTGCCCACAAAAGTTAGATAAATGTGAAGCTCTTGAGCGTGTGAGAGGACCTGGTGCTTCAATGTCATCGATGATCTTCTCACGTTCTGGAATGAATTCTTCAGCACATTCTTCGGTATGGATGACATCCTCAGTAGCCTTGAACTTGATAGTTTCCTCATGTGCTGGTTCATCTATCACAGAAGGTAGGTGCTCTCTTTGCGAGCCATTAGTTTCATCGAATCGTACATCTACAGTTTCAACAACCTTGTGAAGAACGTTGTTGAAGACTCTGTAGGTGTGCGAGTCCTTTTCGTAACCAAGCATGAAACCTTCATGTGCTTTCAGTGCAAATTTAGAGTTGTGATGAGGATCTCTAATCCAACATTTAGCACCGAAGACTTTGGAATAACTCACATTGGGTTTCTTGTCAGTAAGGAGTTCATATGCAGTCTTCTTGAAGAATTTGTGAAGATATACTCTGTTGATGATGTGGCACGCAGTATCAATTGCCTCAATCCAGAAACGACGAGGCGTCTTGTATTCATCAAGCATAGTGCGAGCCATCTCAGCAAGAGTCCTGTTCTTGCGCTCCACGACGCCATTCTGCTGAGGAGTATAAGGAGCAGATAACTCATGAGTAATACCGAGTTCATCAAGATCGTCATCAAGACCAGAGTTCTTGAACTCAGTTCCAATGTCACTTCTGATGTGCTTGATCTTCACACCAAAGTTGGTTCAAGCCCTCGAAGAAAATCGTTTGAAGACTTCCTGCACTTCATGTTTGTAAGTAACAATGTGTACCCTTGTGTAACGAGAGTAATCATCAACAATAACAAAGCCATATTGAGATGCATCATTTGAAACTGCAGAACAATGATTAGGACCAAAGAGATCCATGTGAAGCAATTCAAATGGTCGAGTAGTGGTCATGATAGTCTTTGCTGGATGCTTGGCTTTGGTCATCTTTCCAGCTTCACAGGCTCCGCATAAGTGATCCTTGAGGAATTTGAAATTCTCAATGCCAATGACATGCTTCTTCTTTGCAAGCGTGTGCAAATTCCTCATGCCTGCATGACCAAGTCGTCGATGCCATAGCCAGCCTTCTAAAGCTTTTGCAAGTAGGCATACGGCTGGTTGTGGTCCTGTAGAGAAATCAACAATATACAAGTCTCCTCTCCTAAAGCCTTCGAAGATTTTGGAATTGTTAGCTTCCATGATCACAACACGACGATACTTGCCAAAGACAACAAGCATATCAAGATCACAAAGCATTGAGACAGACATGAGGTTATCCTAAGGACTCGACAAGCATGACTTTGTCCATGTGTCGATCCTTTGAGATCGCAACCTTACCTAGGCCCAATACCTGACTTTTGCCTTTGTCAGCGAAGATGATATGCTTCAGATGCGATGGAGATAAGGGAGCATCCATCAATAGATTCTTGTCACCAGTCATGTGATTTGTACATCCACTATCGAGGACCCACTCAGTGGCTTTGGGTTGATCATCCTGCAGATGAATTAGTGCAACTTACGAACTCATATACTTCATCGGTGAAGAATATGACATCACAATTCATGAGATCAATTTCATCAAGCAATAGAATAGATAAAGCAGTATGAGGACGTGAAAAATGAAAGTTCATTTCTTCATGATTAGCCTGCATCCTTTCAGGCACTTTTTAGGTCTCCAGCAAATTTTTCAGACATTTTAGCACGTCTGGAGACCTGACCCTGCATAAGAGATTAGTTCTTTTTCTTCACCACCCACATCTGAAGGGGTGGCAAAGAGTTCATCACTCTCCGAGCTCCATGCGAGAAGGGTGGCATAGAAGCCAAACCAATTCGTTTCGCATAAGAGGAGTTAGGGTAAGCATATGAATAAGCAGAGAAATTCTTAGAGGACTTATGAACATAATGGTTAGAAGAGTAATGCTCATATTCATAGCCCTTAGCTCTTCCCTGCGAAATAGAGGTGTTAGCACGATGATAATCATATGAGGACTTTAATCCTTTTGAGGAATTTGATCCACGTGAGGAATTTAGTCCGTATGAGGACTTGGATCCATATGAAGAATTTGGCCCATATGAAGAATTTGATCTAGGGTTCCTATTCTTCACAGGTGGTGTCATGATGACATTCACCTGAAGATTTTCAAGGCACCTTTTGGGGACCCAGATTTTCTTCATAGGGGAACCATTCCTGCAGTTAGTGCCAACATATCTAGCAAATACTTCACCATTCTGATTTTTGAACAGTTTATAGTTGGAGTCAAATGACTCATCAGAAGAATGAGGGGATTCACACGTAGAGCCAAATAAATTGGATGGATCAACTGGAGGTCCCTTTGCAGCAACCCATGAGGTTTTGGGGTACTGCTCAGGCTTCCAATAAGTACCATTAGCATTGAGTTTACCCTCTTTCCTAGGGTTCCTGTTGAGGATCTGCTTTTTAAGCACATCACAAAGAGTCTGATGCCCTTTGAGGCTTTTGTACATGCCTGTCATGAACAATTCCTTCAGCCCTGCATCATCAGTGATACTAGCAATGTCCTTAGGGGAGGAATTAGTGATAGCAGAGACAGATGAAGAGTTTGTAACATTAGAAGCATTGGAACATTCAAGTGAAGAATTAGCAGATTCACGTTCAATGCACTTCAAACATGGAGGAACAAAATCTTCCTGAGCAGCGCTGATCTATTGAGCTAGCAATGAATCGCACTCCTTCTGAAGATCTTCATAACTCACTCTTAGCTTTTCAAG
The DNA here is from genome assembly GCF_002575655.3 of Aegilops tauschii subsp. strangulata. NCBI lineage: Eukaryota > Viridiplantae > Streptophyta > Magnoliopsida > Poales > Poaceae > Aegilops > Aegilops tauschii. The sequence goes on from NC_053038.3 coordinate 215,111,006, forward strand.
ATCTTGCTTTCTCTGAAGAAATTCATAAGAAAGCTTCTCATGATTAGATAAGAGAGTGTTATGATGACTTTGAAGGGTGTCAAACCTAGTCTGAAGTCTCTGAAGACTCTCAGCCAAAGCTATCGACTGATCCATTTCTTCACCCAACATATCATCGCTCTTATTTAGCATGTATTGAACTTTTTCCAAAGCTCTTTGTTGTTTAGTGGCAAGGGAAGCAAGTTTGACATAGCTGGGTCCTAATTCATCACCAGATTCATCATCACTAGATTCAGATAGATAGCATTCAGTTACCTTTGCATCTTTTGCCATAAGGCATGGTGTAGAAGATGATGATTCTGGTTCGAATGTCATCGCTTTGAGAGATTCCTTGAAGTCCTCAAACCAAGGATCATGACGTATTCGATGACCTTCATAGACCTCAGAGAGACGGTCCCAGATAAGCTTCACATGATCGAGATGCATGATGTTCCTAAACTGATTTTGAGACAGACAGGAGCAGATGACGTCCTTCGCTGTGAGGTTGGGAAGGGTGAACTTGCGAATGTCATCAGCTTCTGCCATCTTGCACAGATCGGTAAGACCAATCTCAGTGACGGTCCACAGCTCACTGTTCATCTCCATGAGACGCTTCTTCATCATGGCCTTCCACTTGGGATACTCGTGACCGTCAAAGATGGGGCAAGACATGGTCTTCATTCCTGTGGTCGACATAACTAAACTCTAGGCGGTTAAACCAAAATCACAGAGAACAAGGGAGTACCTTGCTCTGATACCAATTGAAAGTGCGTTATATCGACTAGAGGGGGGTGAATAGGCGATTTTTATAAATTCTTCACTGAGGAATTCGCGGGTGAGGAAATTCCTTAGCGAAGAACTACTTGCAGCGGAATAAGTACTCAAAAGTAAACATAACAGAACACAAGCATGGTCATCATTATGAAATGTAGACAAGCACAGAGTACAGAAAGCGTAAGCACATGATAACATAGGATGAAGACAAACAGACTGAAGAAATTGAACTGAGGAAATTGAGAAAGTCTTCAGTCAAGTCTTCAAACACAGATGTGAACAAGTGCACAACACAGTTATGAGGAAATGAAAGAGTTGAGGAAATAGAACCAGTAAGCTTGGTGAAGACAATGATTTGGTAGACCAGTTCCAACTGCTGTCTCAGTTGTACGTCTGGTTGGAGCGGCTAGGTATTTAAACATGAGGACACACAGTCCCGGACACACAGTCCTCACCGTATTCTCCTTGATCTAAGGTCACACAGACCTCGCCCAATCACTCGTGGTAAGTCCTCAGGTGACTTCCAAACCTTCACAGACTCGGTCACTCGACGATCCACAATTCCTCTTGGATGCTCTAGACCATGATTCCTAATCGTCTGGAAGAAGCACAGTCTTCAAAGGTAACAAGCATCGAATTCACACAATATCAATCTCTTCAGTGATGCTCAATCACTTTGGGTTTGTAGGTGTTTGGGTTTGGGTTTCCTCACTCAATGATTTTCGCTCAAAGTCCTCGGAGGATGGGATGCTCTCAAATGACAAGTGTCAGTTTCTCTCGGAGTAGCCAACCAGCTAGTGGTTGTAGGGGGCGGCTATTTATAGCCTAGGGAGCAGCCCGACATGATAAGACATAAATGCCCTTCAATGATATGACCATTAGGATGGTAGATATTTTGGGACAGCTGGCGCGTAGCACAGCAACGGTCGGATATTTGAGGCTCAAATTCCTCAGGGCTATCATGTACCTCACTGTGTAGGCAATCCGCACTGGCGAATTCCTACTTCCTCAGTCAGAACAAATTCCTCAGAGAACAGAAGAACTTTGTCTCTGTCACTGAAGAATATGACTGAACTGCATGAGATTTCCAATGGCTTCACTCAAAGGGATTGGTAGGTGTAGGATTTTGAGTTGAGCATCACTTGGAAATTTTTCCTTAGTATTTCCTTGACCCCCTTTAACAGTACGGTGTTTCCTATGACTCAAGAAAGAGAAAATGAAACTACGAAAACAAAAGTCTTGAGGCTTCATGTTCCTCATATGAATACCAAGTCTTCAGGGTTAAACCAATTTCTTCACTTTCAAAGTCTTCAGAAAGTTTTCAGAAATCCAAAGTCTTCAGATGAAGAACTTCATTTTTAGGGGTCGACTTTCTCTGTAAATATCAAACTCCTCATAGACTTATAGACTTGTGTACACTCATAAACACATTAGTCCCTTAACCTATAAGTCTTCAATACACCAAAATCACTAAGGGGCACTAGATGCACTTACATAGGTGCAGACCTCGACAGCAAATAGGAAAGCGAGCTCGTCGATTTCCTCCATGAGAATCGGGACATCTTTGCATGGTCTCCCAAAGACATGCCGGGTGTTCCGACGGATCTCGCCGAGCACAAGCTACACGTCCGACCTGATGCCAAACCGGTCAAGCAACCCTCCGCCGCCTGTCGGAGGAGAAGAGAAGAATTGTTGGTGAAGAGATAGCCCGACTCCTAGCAGCCAGCTTCATTATGGAAGTATTCTATCCAGATTGGCTGGCCAACCCAGTCCTTGTACCGAAGAAGAACAACAAGTGGCGCATGTGTATTGATTATACCAGCATCAACAAAGCTTGCCCCAAAGATCCATTTGCCTTGCCAAGGATTGACCAAGTGATAGACTCCACAGCCGGATGCGAGCTGTTGAGTTTTTTGGATCCATATTCAGGGTACGACCAGATCAAGTTGAACTTGGCTAATAGGCTGAAGACCTCTTTCATCACACCATTCGGAGCCTTCTGCTACCTGACGATGACGTTCGGCTTGAGGAATGCCGGCGCCACATTTCAGCGTTGCATGCAGAAGTGCCTCCTCAAGTAGCTCGCCAGAAACGCCCACGTCTATGCGGACGATGTTGTGATGAAGACGGAGAAGCATGGGACCCTCCTAGAAGATCTCAAGGAGACTTTCAAAAATCTGTGCTGATTTCAGATCAAGATCAACCCAAAGAAGTGCGTGTTCGGAGTACGAGCCGGCCAGCTCCTCGGCTTCCTGGTCTCCGAACGCGGCATCAAGTGCAACCCTGTGAAGATCAAGGTCATCGAGAGGATGGAGAAGCCTACCTGACTGAGAGATGTCCACAAGTTCACCGGCTGCCTGGCGTCCATCAGCCGTTTCATCAGTCGGCTAGGCGAGAAGGCACTTCCCCTGTACCAACTCCTGAAGAAAACCACTCACTTCGAGTGGAATGACAAGGCAGATGAGGCTTTTCTCTAGCTCAAGAAGATATTGACCACGCCGCCTGTCCTGGCCGCGCCAGCTGCTAAGGAGCCCATGCTCCTCTACAACGCCGCCACCAGCCGGGTGGTCAGCACAGTCATAGTAGTTGAGCGCAAGGAAGACGGCAAGGTTCTGTCGGTCGAGAGACCGGTGTATTATCTGAGTGAAGTGCTGTCGGCTTCCAAGCACAACTACCCCCACTACCAGAAGATGTGCTACGGCGTGCACTTTACCGCCAAGAAGTTAAAGCCATATTTTCAAGAGCACCCCATCACGGTTGTTTGCACTGCCCCGCTTGCTTCAGGACGAGTGGCCAAATGGGCCATCGAGTTGGCTCCCCACACCATCCTCTACCAGCCTCGCACCACCATCAAGTCCCAAGCGCTGGCCGACTTCCTCATCGACTGGGCCGAGACCCAGTACCTGCCGCCAGCGCCAGACTCCACCCAATGGCGGATGCACTTTGATGGTTCGAAGATGCGCACCGGTTTGGGAGCCGGCATCGTCCTCACCTCTCCCAAAGGCGACAAGCTCAGATACACACTACAAATCCATTTTGCCGCCTCCAACAATGTGGCCGAGTGTGAGGCACTACTACACGGACTCCGGCTTGACAAAGAGCTCGGCATTCACCGGATTCTGTGCTACGGTGACTATGACTTGGTGGTCCAACAGCCGTCTAGCAACTGGGACGCCAAGGATGCGAATATGGCAAGCTACCGCTTCCTCGTCCAGCAACTCAGCGGATATTTTGAAGGGTGTGAGTTCCTTCACGTGCCACGAAACGACAATGAGCCACCCGATACCCTGGCACGGATCGGCTCCACCCGGCAAGCAATACCAGCCGCCGTCTCCCTCCAGTACCTCCGCAAGCTGTCGATCAAGCCTTCTCTACAATCAGAGTCTATCTTCGTTCCGACTGCTCCAAAAACAGTCGGATCGGAGTCAAAGGCTGCAGCAGTCAGCTCAGGGACTTCAGTAGGTGGCTCGGGGACTACAGCAGTCGCACCCGGCCCGGGGACTTCATATCCTGGCCCAGGGACTACAGCAGTCAGCTCGGGGACTTCAACGACACAGCAAGCGGCAGCCAACTCCAACCCGCCACCTCCTAACCCAACCGCCCTCGTACAAGTGGCCATAGTGGCGGTAGAAGAAATTTAAGCACCATCACGGGCAGAGTCCATCCTCAAGTTTCTGGTGAACAAAGAGCTGCCAACCGATGAGATCTCGGCCCGACAGGTGCAACGTCGGGCAACAGCATACACCATCGTCAACAGGAAACTTGTGAGGCGCAGTGTCACTGGTGTGTACCAGCGCTGCGTAGAGCTGGAGAAGGGCCAAGCAATCCTCAAGGATATCCATCAAGGCGAGTGTGGCCACCACGCGGCCTCAAGATCACTTGTGGCCAAAGCTTTTCGCCACGGTTTCTTCTGGCCGACTACTCTAGAAGATGCCAAAGACTTGGTCAAGAAATGCAAAGGGTGCCAGAAGTTCAGTTCCAAGCAACATCTGTCGGCTTCTGCACTCAAGACCATTCCCCTTGCCTGGCCTTTTGCCATTTGGGGATTGGACATGGTGAGACCGTTCAAGACAGCACGCGGCGGCATGACTCATCTTCTCGTTGCCGTGGACAAATTCACCAAGTGGATAGAAGCAAAGCTAATCAAGAAATTGAATGGTCCGGCTGCTGTGACTTTCATTGCAGACATCACCACTCGGTACGTGAAAGTGCTAGTTATCGACTAGAGGGGGGTGAATAGGCAATTTTTCTGAAAGTCTTCAAAACATGGGAGTTTTGAAGACAAACAATAGAAATGAACCTATTGACATGCAGCGGAAGGTTGACTACACTAGACAAACCATAGTCAAGTATTCAATGAAGTGAAAGCACGAAGACTATTAGCAGCTACTCCCTCCGTTCGGAATTACTTGTCACAAAAATGGATGTATCTACAACTAAAATACATCTAGATACATTCATTTCATGGACGAGTAATTCCGAACGGAGGGAGTAGGTAGTATGGATCAGGACGGAAGATAGTGTGAAGCCAAACAATAATAGTCGTCACACAGTGAAGTCAAACAGATAATACAACCAGGCAATGACTTCACAAGGACAAACTGTAAGTAAAGAGAAGTAAGAGATACAACCAGTTGCTTGGTGAGGACAGTGATTTGTTGGACCAGTTCCAGTTGTTGTGACAACTATACGTCTGGTTAGGCAGGCTGAGATTTAACTCAGAAGACCACGTCTTCACCTTATTCCCGTTGAGCTAAGGACACTTAGTTCTCGCCCAATCACTCTGGTAAGTCTTCAAGGTAGACTTCCAAACCTTCACAGACTTCATTCACTAGCAATCCACAATGACTCTTGGATGCTCAGAACGCGACGCCTAACCGGCTAGAGGATTCACAGTCCTCAAGTGTAACAAGTCTTCAGATCACGTGGACAGAAAGACTTCTGTGATGCCAAACACTCTTTGGGCTCTGGGTGGTTTGGGCTTTGTCCTCGCAAGGATCTCTCTGTCTGAGCAGCCACCAATTTATGGTGTAGGGGTGGGCTATTTATAGCCAGGAGGCAACCCGACCTGATTTGTCCGAAATGACCCTGGGTCACTAAGGAACTGACATGTGTCCAACGGTCTGATTTCAAACACACGCGGCAGCTTGACCTGGGCTACAAGTAAAGCTGACTTATCCGACTCTGGAAAAGATTTGCTCTCATTGTCTTCGCTCTAAGACATAGGATTTGGTTGAGCATCACTTCAGTCACTCTGACTTTGTTCACTTGGACCCCACTTAACAGTACGGTGGTTCATATGACTCAACAAAGAAGAAAAGGAAACTATGAAACGACTATGTCTTCGCTCTCCATAGTCTTCATGTGATGTCTTCTTATGTCAGAGTCTTCAATGTGAATATCTTAACAGACCACCATTATCTTCAATGTCTTCACACATTTTTAGGGGTCATCTCCGGTAGGTAATTTGAATCAATGAGGGACTACTACCTGTGTTATCCTGCAATTCACACAAACACATTAGTCCCTCAACCAGGTTTGTCGTCAATACTCCAAAACCAAGTGGGGTGGCACTAGATGCACTTATAATCTCCCCCTTTTTGGTGATTGATGACAAACTGGTTGAAGTTTTCAACGGGGATAAAAGTATGTGAAATTGTAAGGGTTAAGGTATTGTCTTCATAAGTAGCAAAAGGCTCCCCCAGAAGATGTGCATATAAGTAGTTTGCGTTTGAATGCAAATGCACATGGCAGGTTTGGTTCTTGGAGGTCCTCTTCAGCTCATGAAGACAATTCATCATGCATGAAAAGATATAACGAAGATAATGACATGCATAATGGAAAACGGATGTCTGCAGAATGACTCTGTGCGGAATTTATCATCGCAACACATATTCGAGAGAAAAGGTAGCAGACGACCATCAAGTTTAAGTGTTACAACTCAAAGAACCAAATGTATCAAAACAAGAGTTGTAACCACTTGGCAAAATATAAAGCAACCACCCATATGGACCCGCTTGAAGACTATCAACTCATATGCTTCTCCCCCTTTTGTCAGTAAGGACCAAAAAGGTTTGAAGACATAGAGCCTCTACTCGTTCCCATGAGGAGTAGGTGAAGGGGCAGGGTAGACGTTGGAGTCCGGTGGTGCAGAAGAACTTGGTGCAGTGTCGATGCGCGCCGAAGTTGTAGTAGGTGAAGTAGCATCATCTTCGTCATCGATGAATCTGGCATTAACAGTGGCCGCCGAGAAGGGGTACTCAGAGTCTTCGAGTGAGGGAGTCCGACACAAGACATCGTTGAAGATCATCTTCAGAACTGAGCAATGTCAGACTCTTCCACGGTCGCCGACAGGTTTCATGAGTGACAAATGCATTCTTGGTGGCTAGATTGCGAATGCGATTGACATCCACCAAGAGACTCTACGTCTGATGCTTGAGCCAGTCATGATGCTTATCTTGTTTCTGATGCAAGGCCACGAGAAACTCTCGATCATTGAGTACATGAGATCGCTTTCGAGGCCTTTGAGCAATAGTGCTTTCAGTGGCTTCAGTATGGGCACGATGAGGTGCACGTGTATTTCCAGCCAAAGGATAAACACGAGTTGCAGCAAGAACTCCTTCAATAGGTTGAGTGAAACTTTGATGATCGACGTTGTGAAGATAAATTGGCTCCTTGGCAGGCTCTGGGTATATGGCTTCGACAGACATATCAACCTCTGGCAAGAATATGAGATGGTTGCGCGCAGAGGGCTGATAGTTGATAGCAGAGTGAAGCTTGATGAGGCGCATTAGCCATGGAGCATAAAACTTCAGACCAAATAGATCAGAGCCAGATGCAGCAAGTTGTCCGATGAAGAAATCCCTAGCATTGAAGCTGATGCCATTGAGAATATAGAAAACCAATGTCTTCATTGAGCCTTCAAGCTTTGCTGCAGAAGAATGTCCTTTGACAGGCCATAGAGTTCACCTTATAATATTATGGATGGTGCGGGGCAGATACTCTAGGTCTTCAACAAAGAATTCCTTTGGATATTCAGCATCTTGTGGCAGTGGCTTCATCATGCTCAGCATTTGGCTCATATTTGGCTGAGGCTTCTGGAATATGCTTTCCAAAGCATTGCGGTGAAGCTGACAACCAGGTTCATACAGTTCACCTGGAGTGGGCAGGGCAGTAAGCTCAATGATATCAAGAGCTTTGGCTTCATGGTGTACATTGCCTGTCATCCACTCAAGGACCCAAGTCTTCGGATCCCTGTTGTAGCCGCGAATGTGAAGAGTAGCATAGAATTGTAACAGAAGCTCTTCATTCCAATTTTCTTTGTCGATCACAAACTGCAGAAGGCCAGCATCGCTGAAGCAGTCGAGGGCTTCTTCCAAGCAGGGCAGGCCAGCAATGGCTTCGCAGTCTAGACGCATATGGGGAAAATGCGGCCTTGATTGTATAAGACACAAGAATAATAACTGCTCTGCTGATAGCTCCAGAAGTGATCAGATGAAATTCTTGGCCTTGAATATGGGTTCTTGGCACTATTAAAGAAGGTGTTGTGTGCTTTGAAGCCATTCACATTGAACTATCCTGGCAAAGACGCAGTACCTAGAAACCTTGGCAACCGGGGCTTTGGCTTCTGAACCTGAGGCCTGTGCTCCACATGGTAGTCAAACTGTGGTCCGGGAGCAGGCGGAGGAACCAGAATAGGCCACCGAACAGTGACAAGCTGGCCGCGATCAAATGCTTGCTCAATGGTGTGAGGCGGTACAGGAGCATTGGCATTGACATCGGCTTCAGACTGCACATTGGCTTCAGGTGCAACATTGGCTTCAGGCACCATATTCACTTCAGGCGCCACATTAGCTTCAGCCATGACAACGTCATTGGCTTCAATAGTGTTGTTTGTGGCCGCCTCAGTATTTTCAACCTCCACTTGAGTAGCTGGAGGGTCGGGCACAGACTCGTTCTCCTTGAGAACATCTTCTTGGGAAACAAGGGGTGTAGCAGCTCTTTCTTCATCTCGTGGTTCTTGATTGTCATCGGCTGATGCAGCCGGAATGCCTTCAGCAGCTTTTGCTTCAGACGCAGAGACGTTCATAGTTGGAGTGGCGTCAGGAAACACTTGTCATGCCACTGAGTTGTTTTGCACTGCTCCTTCTGGAACGCTCGGCAGAGCGACTTGTGGCCTTGGTCCTTTGCGAAGCCTGCGGAATGCGGGCGACGCTTTTGGAGAGGGAGTTGGCTTGACCACATAGTCGTCATCGTCAAGCACCGAAGTGGTGACTTGAGGTGGGGGAGTACTGGGTGAATCTTGACTTGGAGTTTCTTGTTGGGGGTGATCAGCACACGATGCATCCTGAGCGATTGGCGTCAAGGGACGTCCAATGCTGATGAGTTCGCTGTTAGTGAGAACAGGCGATGATACCATTTGGTGCTCGATCTGAGGAAGGACTTCATCATCATCTACATTGTCTTGTGGACCAATGTCTTCAGCTGCGATGAGGTCAACAGCTGGAACTTCTTCAGCTTCAGGAGCCTTTGTGGAAGCAGACTCGTGAACTACTAGCTGACACTCTTGGTGTTCGGATGCAGGACGAGCAACTGAGATGGGCTCGACAACAAGGGGCTCTGAGGGAGCAGCCCGATCTTTCTTCAAAGACTTGGTCTTCCGCTTCTTGGTATGTGGTGCATCATCAGTGGCATTCTTGTTCTTGCGCTTCCTGGCTACGGCCTCAGCTGTCCTTGTCTTCTTCAGTTCTGAAGCAGATGTGGGGACCTTAGGCTTCGAGTCTGTCATGCTGGCAGGGAAGACAATGCGAGGTGCTTCCCACCCTGATGCTTCAGCTTGGGCCACAGCAGGCTTCTTCTTTTTGGCAGCCATCTTGAGGTCGATGCCTGGACGCCCAAGAGCCTTGCGCTTTTCTACTTCATTGTGAGCTTGAACACATTTTGCAGCGAGGTGTTTCATTCACTCTCTTAAACCTTTTGCTTCTTCACGTTTCTTGTGAAATGCCTCCTTGAGGTCATGCATCATCTGCTTGAAGTTTTGAACATCAGCCACGCTGAGCTTGGCCATGTGTTTCTTGAATTGAGCCTTCTCATAGTCAATCTTGTTCTTCAGCTCGACTATCTTCTGAGCAAGAGCCAGCTCATTAGCTATGGCTCCATGGAAAGAGACACTGATGCCAATTGGACGCTGAAGATCATCAATGTTGAGGCTAGGGTTGTCAAACCACTCATCAATGAAGTTATTCAAGATGTCCACATCAAAGAGGGGAAGATCGTTGACGATCTCCGCCTCCTGCTTGCTCTTTATCAGCAGCTCAAGAGCATCATCACCAAGGTCGTCATCACTTGACATATCAATGGTTTCATTCTCGTTCCTCAGAACGGTAGCTGGGGTCAGTGCTTGCCCAGAACTCTGGATGGGCTTCTTGTTGGGCTTATCTGTCTTCTTGGAGATACGAGAAAGATCTTCAGATTGCATACTGGATGCAGGAGGAGCAATTGCCAATGGCTTCACATGCGAAGCACTTGGTGCAGTAGAGGGATTTGAAGCCTTTGTTTTCTTTTGCTTTTGTGGCTTGGGTGGAGCTGGTGCTTCATCATAATCAGCATCGTCCGTAGACTGATCCACGACTGCCCCCTGAACAGCAATGTGAGTGAGAAGACCTTCGAGGTTGTAGAAGGGCCTGATGATATTGGGTTCTGCATCACAGGTGCCATCAGCCCGAGGAGCAGATGGACCGGGGTTGAAGTCGAGTCCAAATGCTTTCTTGTTTTTCACCGCTGAATCCATGGCAAACTTGTAGTTGCGCTTGAACAGATTGTCGTCACGACACCATAGCAGAGAAGATGGGTCAACATTCTCTGGCTGTGGTCCGCGAACCATGCAAGGATAGAAACCTTGAGGAATGGCTTCAGTTCTGGACCTGGGTGGAAGATTTTTTATGAGAATATCTCCTCATGGTCGCTTGATGGCATTCTTCTCTGCATACTCTTCAGCCCAGTATCTGCGAATCCATTGGATTCGAGTCTTGCGTTCGCCATAGGTTTCTTCAGGATCTGTCTTTTATAACTCATAGAGATCTGGTGGCAAATCTTTGGATGTGTTCCCACGACGCTTTCTGCCGCCCTTTCTTGCTGACTTTTTTGTGGCCATGAAGTTCAAACTGAATGGCTTCAGAACTTGCAATGGCTTCCGTCTCCTGGTCAGACAGGAACTGGCTTCAGGAGAATTGATGTGACGCTGTAAGAATTCTGCAAATGAATGCAGACTATGAGAACCAAGGGATTCTCCCACGGACATGTACCTGTGACAGCATTAGAGGTGCGAGGGAAGGGGAGGAGGTCATATGCATTCTCAGAAGATTTTGAAGATAAATCATTTGAAGACATTGACCTCATAGCGCGAAGACATTCACTTATTTGTTGAGAGTTGGTTCCAGATTTGTACGAATCCAAGAATAGGTACAAGTGAGGAATCTAACTTGTTGTGAAGCATAAGTGAATATACTAGGCATGATATGAGATATAGAATAGGATAGATTCAATTTTGTAGGCATAGAAACCACTTTTAGTGGAGAAGGATGAATCTATCGCATCAAAAAGGCAGTGGAAAGTAAGTTTTAATTACCACACGAAGAACTGCTAGACGGAGCGGAGTGGGAGGCCGAGCAGTTCAATCTCCCATGCCCTAACTTGGCAACGGAAGACACCTATGGCGGTGGCGGAGGAGATGAGGTCCGCGGCCGGCGTGAGGCCGGCGTCGGTGAGCTCGCGGCAGCTAAGCGCTTCGTCACTGGCGTCGTCGAGAGCTAGCGGTGGCGCTAGGGTTTGTGCGAGGAGTAGAGGTGGGAGAAGGATTTTAACTGTGATGTGATGTGTATTTATAAGGAAAGGACAGCACAACACAATTACGCAGATGCCCCTAGCGGTTCACATCTGAAGGACACGTGGTAAACATGCAACACATTGGAAGTTGTTCCATGTTCTCACGCATGCCTGGACTGTCTGGTGGTCGTTCCGGCTTCTCCGGGTTTCAGGCAATAAGGGTATAGCATTTAAAACATATTCAATTTTTGTCTCTGTATCTTCTGCTGACAAGGACGCAGAGAAGACATTTGACAGTTTCAATAGAATGCATATGATTTGGATAGATAGAATTTGAGGTAGAAGCATAGAAGAGGTTGGGGTCCGATCACATTGACTTAGATCAAAAGATTCAAGCATGAAGACATAGCTATAAGTGAATGCTGTAGAGGACAGAACACAATTATATGTATATATCAGAATGAGACCAAATCAACATTGTGAAGATAAACATGAAGACAATCAATGTTGAAGACAAACCAAATGCAAAGACTTTGCAAATGTAACGCCAAATGAAACACTTCAAACAAAAGTTTGGTGGTGGCGTTACCCACCGTATAGGAAGTATTAGACCCAGACACGGCGCAGAATTATCGTGGCGCTCCGAAGTCAAATTCTGCATTAATGTATTCACACTTAGAGTGTATGTCTTCATTGATTGAAGATATACGTTACTTCGTGTGTTGCACATCTAAGTCATCAATATGCATAAGTGTTAGGATGTGTGTCCAATCATAGGACATTTGAGGATTCCAAGATATTTAGCTCACACCGCAACTTGCAAAACTTTTTCTCATCCAAGGGCTTTGTGAAGATATCTGCCAATTGCTCTTCAGTGTTGACGTAAATGATATCGATATCTTCCTTCATGACATGATCTCTGAGAAAGTGATGACGAATTTCAATGTGCTTTGTCTTCGAGTGCTGAACTGGGTTGTTGGCAATCTTGATGGCGCTTTCATTGTCGCAGTAGAGTGGCACATGCTTCAGATGGACACCATAGTCCTTGAGAGTTTGCTTCATCCAGAGAAGCTGAGCACAGTAAGATCCAGTAGCAATGTATTCAGATTCAGAAGTGGAGAGAGATACCTAGTTCTACTTCTCTGAAGACCAACAAACAAGTGATCGTCCCAGAAAGTGACATGTGCCTGATGTGGACTTGCGATCAACCTTGTCACCAGCATAATCAGCATCTGAGAATCCAACTAGATCAAACTCTGAGACCTTTGGATACCATAATCCTAGTGTTGGGGTGTAAGCCAAATATCGAAGAATTCGCTTCACAACTAAGTGATGTGATTCCTTTGGTGCCGCTTGGAATTAGGCACACATGCAAACACTAAGCATTATATCTGGCCTAGATGCACATAAATAAAGTAAAGAACCAATCATGGAGCGGTATACCTTTTGATCAAACTCTTTACCATTGGCGTCGGGACTCAGATGACTCTTGGTTGGCATTGGCGTCATGTATTCCTTGCAATCTTGCATTCAAAACTTCTTCAGGAAATCTTTGATGTATTTCTCTTGAGATATGAAGATGTCGTTGCTCTGCTGACGGATTTGATGACCAAGGAAGAACTTCATCTCACCCATCATGGACATCTGATATTGCTGTTGCATCATGTGTCCAAACTCATCCCTATATTTCTTGTTAGTGCAGCCGAAGATAATGTCATCCACATAGATTTGGCACACAAATAGTTCTCCATCATATGTCTTCGTGAAGAGTGTAGGATCTAGAGAACCAGGTTTGAAGCCTTTGCTCTTCAGGAAGTCTTCGAGTGTGTCATACCAAGCACGAGGGGCTTGTTTGAGGCCATACAGTGCCTTGTTGAGCTTGTATACCATATCAGGATGTTTTGGATCTTCAAAACCAGGAGGTTGTGCAACATACACTTCTTCTTCAATCTTGCCGTTGAGAAAGGCACTCTTCACATCCATTTGATACAGAAGGATGTTGTGATGGTTGGCATAGGCTAGCAGTATGCGAATGGCTTCAAGCCTAGCCACTGGAGCAAATGTTTCATCGAAGTCAATTCCTTCAACTTGAGTGTATCCTTGAGCAACGAGACAAGCCTTGTTTCTGACAACTTGACCATGCTCATCTTGCTTGTTGCGATATATCCATTTGGTGCCAATGATGTTGTGCTTGCGAGGATCAGGACGCTTGACCAATTCCTACACATTGTTCAGCTCGAACTAACGAAGCTCTTCTTGCATAGCTTGAATCCATTCAGGTTCCATGAAGGCTTCAGCAACTTTCTTGGGTTCAGATATTGAAACAAATGCAAAGTGCCCACAGAAATTTCTAGCTGTGTCGCTCTTGAACGAGTGAGTGGACCAGGTGCATTGATGCTATCAGTTATCTTTTCAATCTGAACTTCATTTGTAACACGAGGATGAACTGGACAAAGATTTTGCTCTTGCTGATCATTGTCTTCATCATGAGTATTGGCTTTAGGCTGATTATTGTCTTCAGGTTGATTAGCGTAGAAATAATAAGTTCCTCTTCAGCCTGTGCCTCAGAAGGTATGATTTCTCTAGATCCCATAAGCTTGATGGATTCACCAGGTGGAACTTCGTCTAGCACATTTGACAGGTGCTCTCTTTGCGAGCCATTGGTCTCATCGAACCGCACATCCACAATTTTAATCACTTTATAGTGAAAGAGGTTGAAGACTCTATAGGAGTGCGAACCCTTTCCGTAACCAAGCATAAAACCTTCATGTGCTTTCGGTGAAAATTTTGAAGTGTGATGTGGATCCTTGATCCAGCACCTAGCACCAAATACTCTGAAGTAACTTACATTTGGCTTCTTACCAGTCAGGAGCTCATAGGATGTTTTCTTCAGGAGCTTGTGAAGATAAACACGGATGATGACATGGCATGCAATATCAATGGCTTCGGGCCAGAACTTCCTTGGAGTCTTGTATTCATCAAGCATCGTCCGAGCCATCTAAATGAGTGTTCTGTTCTTGCCCTCCACGATGCCATCTGCTGAGGTGTGTATGGAGCAGAGAACTCATGAATGATGCCCAATGTATCCAGGTAAAGGTCGAGGCCGGTGTTCTTGAACTCTGTGTCGTTGTCACTTCTGATGTGCTTGATCTTGATGCCATAGTTTGTCATGGCACGATTGGCGAAGCGTCCGAAGAAATCCTGCAATTCATTCTTGTAGAGGATTATATGCACCCACGTATATCCTGAATAATCATCAACAATGACGAAGCCATAGAGACAAGTAGTGGAAGTGAGAGTAGAGTAGTGAGTAGGGCCAAAGAGATCCATGTGAAGCAGCTCGAAGGGTTGAGATGTAGTCATGATTGTCTTCGAGGGATGCTTGGCCCTTGTCATCTTTCCAGCTTCGCAGGCACCGCACAGATGATCCTTCTTGAACTTGACGCCCTCGATGCCAACGACGTGTTTCTTCTTCGCGAGTCTACAAGTTCCTCATTCCCGCATGTCCTAGCCTCCGATGCGAGAGCCAGCACTCTGAAGCTTTTGCTAAAAGACATACGGCCAACTGTGGTCCTCCTGAGAAATCTACCATATACAGATCATCTTTCCGATACCCTTCAAAGACTAGAGACTTGTCAGATTCCATTCGAACAAGACAATAATATTTTCCAAATATCACAATCATGTTTAAGTCACAAAGCATTGAGACAAACATTAAGGTGAAACCTAGGGATTCAACAAGCACCACTTTATCCATGTGCTGATCCTTTGAGATTGCAACTCTACCTAGACCCAATACCTTGCTTTTACCAGTATCAGCAAATGTGATGTGACTCTTGTTAGATGGACGTAGTGTTGAATCCATCAGAAGACTCTGATCACCAGTCATGTGGTTAGTGCATCCACTGTCCATAATCCATTCTGAAGACTTTGGTGTCATACCCTACAGTGCAGTTAGGGGGACAGGCTTCACCAAGGGTATTGTGAAGCATAAACATTTGACGAACAAGCGGATTATCAAAGATTAGATCCAGGTTAGGACTGATAGGATGACTTGCAAGAGATTCAGGAACAAAATACATAGTAAGACCATTTGAGCATTTTATCTTGCGCCCCACAAGATGTTTTAGGTCACCAGGAATAGCATCGGACACCTTTGATTTCCGGCTGGAGACCTTTCCCTGCAAAAGAGAGTTAAGTTTCTTAACCACCCACATTTTCAGGGGTGGCTTCGAAGCAATGAGTCTAAGTGCAGCATCTAAGAACTTCGGCTTTGGAGCCCTAGCAAATATCCTTGCAGGAGGTGAATAATACTCATATGAATAAGCAAAACATTTCTTAGTTTTATGAACATAGCGGTTTGAAGAAACACGCTCATATTCATAAGCCTGAGTATGATTTCCCTGCAAAACATTGGCGTAAGGGTGGCTCTGGTGAGTCCTCTGTGTGTATGAAGCCTTCGGACCATATGAAGCTTTTGGTCTGGGGTTTGCCTTCTTGCCTTGTGGTGTCATGATGACATTCACTGGAAGATTCTCAAGACAACTTTTGGGTACCAAGATCTTCTTCATAGGTGGCCCATTCCTGCAGTTAGTACCAATATACTGGGCAAACACTTCACCATTCTGATTCTTAAATAGATTATAGTTTGCATCAAAGGATTCATCAATGGTAATGGGGTTAGTACAAGTAAAGCCAGATAAGGTGGATGGATCCACTGAAGGTTCCTTCGTAGCAACCCATGTGGTTTTGGGGTACTGCTCAGGCTTCCAGTAAGAACCATCAACATTCATTTTCCTCTCGAACCCAACACCCTCTTTCCTAGGGTTTCGGTTCAGATTCTGCTTTTTGAGGACATCACATAATGTCTGATGCCCTTTGAGGCTTTTGTACATCCCTGTCTCAAGCAATGTCTTTAACCTAGCATTTTCATCAGCAATAGTAGTGGTATCCTCAGTAGAGGGGTTAGTTACCACATAAGCAGTTGAAGATATTGCAACAGTAGCAGCAGTAGAACATTCAGCAACAGGTAGCATTATCACGCTCAAGGCATTTTAGACATGGTGGTTCAAATCATTCCTGAGCGGGACTGATCTGTTGAGCGCAAAGTGACTCGTTCTCCTTTTGAAGATCTTCATGAGCCGCTCTCAATTTCTCAAGCTCTTGCTTCCTTTGAAGATATAGGAAAGCTTTTCATGAGTTCTTGAGAGCCTATCATGACGACTTTCAAGTTCCTCGTACTTAACATGAAGGGTTTTGATGTCTTCAATTAAGGACTGAGATCAGGTCATTTCCGCGTCCAACAGATCATTGCTTTTGTCTAGCAATTTTTGAATATGTTCCACAGCTTTCTCTTGTTCAGTTGCAATTTTAGCAAGTGTTTTGTAGCTAGGTTTGGATTCGCAATTAGAGACATCCTCACTTGATGTTTGAAAGTAAGCATCGCGTGAGTTTACCTTGGCACCACGTGCCATGAAGCAGTAGGTGGGAGCAGTCTCGTCCTTGTCATTACCATCAGCGTTGGTGATGGAGCCATTGTCTTCAGTGTTGAAGATGAACTTGGCAACGTAGGTTGTAGCAAGAGCCAGACTGGCAACGCCAGAGACGGACTCCTCCTCAGACTCCACCTCCACCTCCTCAGAAGCAGACTCCTCCTCTGAATCCATCTCCTTGCCAACAAAAGCACGAGCCTTGCCAGATGAACTCTTCTGATGTGATGAAGACTTCGATGAAGACTTGGAAGAAAACTTTGAGGATTTCTTCTTCTTCTTGTCATTAGAATCATTTTCCTTGCTCTTCTTCTTTTTCTTGTTCTCATTATCCCACTGTGGACACTCAGAGATGTAGTGACCAGGTTTCTTGCACTTGTGGCATGTTCTGTTCTTGTGGTCCTGAGTAGAAGCTTCATCATTTCTTGAGCTGGATCGTGAAGACTTTCTGAAGCCTTTCTTCTTAGTGAATTTCTGGAACTTCTTCACAAGCATATCAAGCTCCTTTCCAATGTCTTCTGGATCACCAGAACTGCAGTTAGATTCTTCTGCAGATGAGGAAACAACCTTTGCCTTCAAAGCGCGAGTTCGGCCATAGTTGGGGCCATAGATATCTCTATTCTCAGATAGCTGAAACTCATGTGTGTTGAGCCTCTCAAGTATGTCAGACGGATCGAGAGTCTTGAAGTCAGGGCATTCTCGAATCATCAGGGCTAGGGTGTCAAACGAGCTGTCAAGTGATCTCAGGAGTGTCTTGACGATTTCATGCTTGGTGATCTCAGTGGCGCCGAGTGCATGAACCTCATTTGTGATATCAGTGAGGCGAACAAATGTGAGCTGGACATTCTCATTGTCGTTTCTCTTGAAGCGGTTGAAGAGGTTGTGAAGAACACTGATCCTTGAGTCTCTCTGGGTTGAGACGCCTTCCTTGACCTTGGAGAGCCAGTCCCAGACTAGCTTCAACGTTTCTAGAGCACTCACAAAGCCATACCGTCCTTTGGTAAGATGACCACAGATGATGTTCTTGGCAGTAGAATCTAGTTGAACAAACTTATTGACATCAGCAGGGGTGACACCTTCACCCATCTTGGGAACACCGTTCTTGACGACATACCATAGATCAACTTCGATGGCTTCAAGATGCATGCACATCTTATTCTTCCAGTAGGGGTAATCAGTCCCATCGAAGACAGGGCACGCAGCAGAGACTTTGATTATCCCTGCAGTCGACATAGCTAAAACTCCAGGTGGTTAAACCGAATCACACAGACCAAGGGAGTACCTTGCTCTGATACCAATTGAAAGTGCTAGTTATCGACTAGAGGGGGGTGAATAGGCGATTTTTATGAAAGTCTTCAAAACATGGGAGTTTCGAAGACAAACAATAGAAATGAACCTATTGACATGCAGCGGAAGGTAGACTACACTAGACAAACCATAGTCAAGTATTCAATGAAGTGAAAGCACGAAGACTATTAGCAGCTAGGTATTATGGATCAGGATGGAAGATAGTGTGAAGCAAAACAACAATAGTCGTCACACAGTGAAGTCAAACAGATAATGCAAGTAGGCAATGACTTCACAAGGACAAACTGTAAGTAAAGAGAAGTAAGAGATAGAACCAATTGCTTGGTGAGGACAGTGATTTGTTGGACTAGTTCCAGTTGCTGTGACAACTATACGTCTGTTTAGGGAGGCTGAGACTTAACTCTGAAGACCGCGTCTTCACCTTATTCCCTTGATATAAGGACACTTAGTTCTTGCCCAATCACTCTGGTAAGTCTTCAAGGTAGACTTCCAAACCTTCACAGACTTCGTTCACCGGCAATCCACAATGACTCTTGGATGCTCAGAACGCGACGCCTAACCGGCTGGAGGATTCACAGTCCTCAAGTGTAACAAGTCTTCAGATCACGCGGACAGAAAGACTTCTGTGATGCCAAACACTCTTTGGGCTCTGGGTGGTTTGGGCTTTGTCCTCGCAAGGATCTCTCTCAAATGCTTCAGAGGTGGGTTGCTCTCAAACGACAAAAGTCGTGCACTAACTCTGAGCAGCCACCAATTTATGGTGTAGGGGGTGGGCTATTTATAGCCAGGAGGCAACCCGACCTGATTTGTCCGAAATGACCCTGGTTCACTAAGGAACTGACACGTGTCCAACGGTCAGATTCAAACACACGCGGCAGCTTGACCTGGGCTACAAGTAAAGCTGACTTATCTGACTCTGGATAAGATTTGCTCTCATTGTGTTCGCTTGAAGACATGGGATTTGGTTGAGCATCACTTCAGTCACTCTGACTTTGTTCACTTGGACCCCACTTAACAGTACAGTGGTTCCTATGACTCAAGAAAGAAGAAAAGGAAACTATGAAACAACTATTTCTTCGCTCTCTATAGTCTTCATGCGATGTCTTCTTATGTCATAGTCTTCAATGTGAATATCTTCACAGACCACCATTATCTTCAATGTCTTCAAACATTTTTAGGGGTCATCTTCGATAGGTAAACCAAATCAATGAGGGACTACTACCTGTGTTATCCTGCAATTCTCACAAACACATTAGTCCCTCAACCAGGTTTGTCGTCAATACTCCAAAACCAACTGGGGTGGCACTAGATGCATTTACAGTACGGTGTACCGCACAGCATCATCACCGACAATGGCACAAATTTTGCCAAAGGCGCCTTAGCCCGTTTCTGTGCGACGCAGGGCATCCGACTAGAATTAGCGTCCGTTGCCCACCCACTGTCAAACGGCTAGGTCGAGCGAGAAAATGGCCTCATTTTGTCCGGAATCAAGCCCCGACTGGTCGAGCCTCTGGAGCATTCAGCCGGCTGCTGGCTCGACGAGCTACCGGCCGTCCTCTAGAGTCTGTGCACCACTCCGAACAAGTCAACCGGCGTCACACCCTTCTTCCTCGTATATGGTGCCAAGGCTGTCATCCCAACTGACATCGAGTTCGACTCACGTCGCGTCACCATGTACACGGAGGCGGATGCAAAGGAAGCACGAGAAGACGGCATCGATCTTCTGGAAGAGGGCCGGCTGTTGGCACTCAGTCGGTCCGCCATCTACCAGTAGAGTCTACGTCGCTACCATAGCCTGAAGGTCAAGCCAAGATCCTTCCAAGAGGGAGACCTTGTGCTCCGGCTGATCCAGGGAATAGCCGGCCAGCACAAGCTCTCGGCCCCTGGGGAAGGCCCTTTCATCATCAGCAAAGCTTTGGGCAACGACTCCTACTACCTGATCGATGCCCAGAAGCCCAGGGCGCGCAAGAGGGACGACTCCGGCAAGGAAACAGAGCGCCCATGGAATGCAAATCTCCTTCGAAGATTTGATAGTTGATGCAGTATGTACCATGCTACCTTTTGTATTAAGTACGAAGACTTCGGGTCCCTCGAGGAACACTCGAGGGCCACCCCTTTTATCTATATGATAAGTATTATGCCTATGAATGTGTTATTTCATTCCTCCGTCTGAAACCGGGTTCGACTAGTCGATCCGGGGGCTTGCCGCCTTGTGCTATGTCGGTCTTTCCTGCAGTCCGGACAAGTAATGTGCAAGCACATAAGCCCTCTCTTGCCAAAAGCCACAGCTCGCAGAGCGGCTGTTCGTTTCACAAGAGTTAAAGGCAAGAAACAGTGCTCACATGAAAAATGGCTAAGCACCAAAAAATCGACATAGGACAAGCCGGCCCTTCACCTTGCCGACCGGCTGCTGAGAAGCCGGCAAGCCGGCTTCCTACTTAGCTTGCAACGTTCCAATCGGCCAAAGTACTTGTCCTCCCACAATGGTGAGATACTTGACCAGGCCGCAGTCCGCAGGGCGGCTGTCCGGCTGGCAAGTAGGAAACCATGGGAGGGCGGCAAAGGAAAAAGCCAAGGAATAAAAAGCAGGGAAAGTCGGAACTCGGAAAAAGCACAGTTTGTGCAGGAAACAATTTACATACCAAAAGGCCATCGGCCAATATTCAAAATAGTTTCAGTACACCCCGCGGGTGGAATTATGCAAATTTAACAAAAGTTTGTCGAGAAAACTACTAAGCAGGAAAAGCTAGATAAATCGGCGGCCTAGATGAAAGGGGTTGCAGGCGAGTCTGGCAGGTTGGTGGAGTCGGGGGCGCCGGGTTGTGGAGTGGCCGGCTGGCG
Source organism: Aegilops tauschii subsp. strangulata (assembly GCF_002575655.3). NCBI lineage: Eukaryota > Viridiplantae > Streptophyta > Magnoliopsida > Poales > Poaceae > Aegilops > Aegilops tauschii. Next base: position 215,132,260 of record NC_053038.3, read on the forward strand.
AGTCTCGGCTTGGCCACTTTCAGCAACAGTCGGCGTGCTTGCACGCGGCTCGGTGCTGGAGGCGCGGTTGAGTTGAGGCTGGCCGCCTGCTCCGACCTCCGGGGCGCCGTCTTCATCATCCTCGTGTTCCTCGTCTTCCCCTTCATCGCTGCAGGCGATCTCCTCTGCCGAGTCTTCACCATCATCCGGGTTCAGTCCGAACCATTCTGGCGGTGCCTCGACGCCGTTCTCGTTCAGCTCAGGGACAAAGTCACCGGTGTTGGTGTACTTGGCGATCGCTGCCATGCGAATAGTGAGGTCGCGCTCCACCGCTGCCAGCTCGGTGTCGGCTTCCTGCCGAAACGTGGCCAACTGGGCTAGATCTAGCCCGGGATACCATGCCATGGCGAACTCCAAGGCCCGCCGCACCCCTGCTCGTGCCGCGGAGCCCTTCCACGCCTCAAGACGGCCGGCGGCCACTTCCAACCAGTCGGCGGTCCGACTGGGCGTGCGTGGGGCTTGCCTGTCTGGCCAGAGGGCGGAGACTGCCTGAGCCCCAACACGCTGCAGCCGGCGGAGCATCCGGTGGGCCAGCTGGAGACGAGCTTGAATGCTAAGGAGCTGCTCGCCAAGGGTCAGAGGGGCGTCGGCAGCAATCTTCGCGCCCTCCGCCCTTCGCTCCTCGCGGCGAGCCTCAATGGCCTGGTTGGCAATGTCGGAATGGCCGGGGAAGAAGTCTGCACAAGCGAACAATAAGTCAGGAGTCAGAAGCTAGAAGCCAGCTCGCTCGACAGCCGGCAGTTGAGAAAAGAGAAGAAAGCTCACCATCGACTATGTCTTCGATCTGGCCGTAACCAGCGGTCAGTGCTGCCTCCGTCTCAGCCCAACCCGTGCACTCGATCTCGAACTCGGCCAAGAGCTTGGCTTCGTTGTCCTCGGCCTGCTTCAGGGCCGCCTTGTGCAGCTCTGCCTGGTCCTTCAGTTCCTTGACCAGGCTGTCGCGCTCCTGGGCCACTCTATTGCACTCGTCCTCCTTGGCACGCAGAGCGGTGTTGGCTTCGCCCAGTTGTTGTTGCAAGACGGCGTTGGTTCCTGCAAGGACAAGAAAGAAAAGATATCAACAATCAAGAAGGAAGAAAAGTAATTACCGGAAGATCCGACCCGACTGCTCAGCAGTCGGCTCGCATCTCGGGGACTACAGCCCGCGGGTGCGCTGATGCGCCCCCGCGGAGAAAAGAAGATGGAGTGCTTACTCCGGCTTTCCGTCAAATCGGCGGTCCGTCGGTCCAGCTCCTGGACATTGGCATTGAAGGGGGCCGCGCGGATGTTTTTGTTGTCCTGCAACAAAGCAACAGAAAAAGAAGTGAGCTAGAGCTCAGAACTCACCATGAAGTTCCAAGCCGCCTGCTCAGTAGCCGGCCCAGAACTCGGAGACTACACCCAGTGGGTGCGCTATCGCGCCCCCACCAAAGATTACAGGAATCAAAAGAAAAAAGCAAGTTACGTACCCGGACGGTGGCCCGCGTCTTTATGAACGCCTTCATGCACTGCGAGAGGGCGGCGGCTTCGGCCTTGAAATCAGCCTGGACGTCTTGCGCCGCCTTAATCAAGGCACTTGTCCCGCCCCTGTGCACCCACTCCATCGGCGCGGCGCTGCTGGCGTCAGCTTCAAGGGCCGACGACCTGGCGCTCCTGACCTCCATCGGCCTCTGCACTGATGCCGCCTTCTCCGCACGGCGGCGCGCTAGAGTGCGGGCCGTGGGACCCGAGCCCACCACCAGCTTGCCTCCGGCTGGCATCACTAATGGGGCGGCCGGCTGGCTGCCCTGCGCATCCGCAAGACGGCGTCAGCGCCTTCCCTCTCCCTGGCCGGCTGCTCGTCGCCGGCTCCTCCAGTCGGCGCTGAGAACTCTGGCGCTGGTGGCGCAGAGCGCAGAGGGGTGATGAGCTGCTGGATCTGCTGGCGCGCGGCGTCCTCTGCCCTTTTCTTCGTCGCGGCGTTGGCTTGGGCCTAGGCTGCAGCGTGTGCGTCCGCTTGTGCCGCCTTGGCTGCGGCCGCCTTGTCGGCCTCCGCCTTCTTGGCGGCAGCTTCTTTCTCCTCCCGCACCTCCTGTGCGCTCCTCTCCTGCGCCTCCCGGAGATCGGCGGCTGGGTCTATGCGGCGGTTGTTGGTGGAGCCCTCCGCCGCCCTGACGACGGAGGTAGAAGTTGTCCGCTCAAGAGAGAGCGGGGCCCTCCTCAAAAGAAAGAGTAGAAAGAAGATTCAGAAGGAGTCATCAAGACAAAAAGAATAAAAGAAGACACGCGAAAGGTTGAAGACTGACGCCGACACCATAGGAGTCTGCTTGGGGGCTTTCTGAAACTTGGCCGCCTTCGCGGCGGCCTCGTGTCACTTGGTCGCGGCGGCCGTGTTCTTGGCCGTGGCGGCCGAGTGCTTGGGCTTCTTGGGATGGTTGACGAATAGCAGCACGCCTCAGCGTTTCGACCCGCCGCCTGGTGCGGTCGGCGCGGCCGAGGAGATCGGGCCCGCCCTGTCAGCAGGTGGCAGACGGCGCGGCACCTCCTCCTCCTCTTCCTCCTCCTCCTCATCATCCGACCAGTCCTCCACGCCTCCTGCTCCTGCGGAGCCGCCTGCTCCACCACCGCCGCCTGTGGTGTCGTCCTCCAGGGTGGCCGCCCCCAAGTCGGGGTCCGCCACATCGCTCACTTCCTGGTCCGGCATGAATTCGATGTTGGCCTCCAGCTGGAGGGGGAGGACCTGCATAATGGTCGAGCTGGTCAGCCGGCAAGAGGAAGCCTGCAAGAGAGAACCTGGCAAGAGAAAAGCTGGCAAGAGATAAGCCGGCAAGAGAGAACCCGGGAAGAGAGAACCCGACAAGAGGAAAAGAAAAGAATCAAGAGCGTACCATAGGCGGCGGATCTGCGCGGGAGTACGGCCTCTTGCCGAACCGCCACTCCTCCGGCTCGAGCTTGAGGTTGGAAATCTCATTCACCAGATAGGCCACCTTCGCAGTCGGCATCTCCTTGGTGCACATCCGGCATGGGTCGCGATGCCCACTCATCTGGCTTATGATGTGAGGCCGGCCTTGGAGCGGGAGGACTCGGCGCACCACGAAGGCGACTAACAAGTCGGACGGCTTGAGGCCCTCCGATTCCTTAATCACGTTGAGGCGGGCGATGCCGGCGGAGGCGTCGGGCGACAGCGGATTCGGCTTGAAGCCCCAGTTGGTGCGGGGCTCGGCAGGCAGACCGGCCACGTATTCCGGCAGGTTGATGAAGTCGATCACCGGGTCGACGTTCTTCATGTAGAAGTACGACTTCTGCCACAGCTTGACCAACTATATTAGCTTGATGGCTGGGAAGGCGTTTCTAGCACCCAGGCGCCGCACAACATTGAAAGCCCCGCATTAGGCCGCCTCCTCCCTCGCGGAGGTGCCAAGCCTGGTGTAGAAGAAGTCTCCCCAGAGCTCGAGGGTGGGGAGGATGCCAAGATAACCCTCGCAGAGGGTGACGAAAGCCGACAGCAGCACCAGCGTGTTCGGTGTGAGGTGGTGCAGCTGGAGTCGGTAGAAAGACAGGAACGAGCGGAGGAAGCTGCTCGCCGGCAGGCCGAAGCCACGGAGGAAGTGCGAGCGGAAGATGACGCGCTCGCCTTCCTCCGGCGCCGGCGAGATCTCGTCGGCAGGTGGCACGCGCGTCTTGATGTAGCCCGCGTCAGGTAGCCGCCGCGTGTCGCGGAGGAAGGTGAGCTTCATGGACGTTAGAGCCATCCTAGTCGCCGGAGCGCTCCATGACGGCCCGAGCTCGACGAAGACGAACGGCGGTGACGAGCGCGCGAGCCCACGGCGGAGTGGAGAGAGAGCTCAGGAAGAAGAAGCTCGAAGGCGACGGCGAGCCGCGGTAGCACTCGACGTAGCGCGAGTGCGGTGGCGGTGAAGGAAAGGAAGAAGCAAGAGGAGACGAGGGAGAGGAGAGTGCGCGTGCCTTTGCCGCTCCTCTCCTCCCCCAATTTATAGCCCCTGGCGGTGAAGCCGAGGGGACGGGGTGTGGGGTCGTGGGATTAACTGCGCCCACGTCTCCATGACCCCGCATTTACCACGCGGTAAAGACACGTGGTAATGGCGCGTGGGATCCTAACCGCCCCGCCTCGACCGCAGCAGATCCGCGCGCGCGCCGAGGCCTGGTAGTGCCGGCCCCGGCCTGCAGCACATCCTGTCATGCTCGTGGGCTGGCAGGCCGGCCTGGTTGGCTGACGCTGCGTGGCGTGCGAGCGGCGGGCGGCAAGCCTAGATGCCTAGCTAGCACGCCACCTGGTTCCCGCCTTGGCGGTTCAAAATTCATCAAGCGGCCATCTGCCGCATCCGACTCCTAGAAGTTGGCATACCAGAAGACGGACAAGACAAGCAAACAAGACTACTCAGAGTAGGAAGCTGCAGGGGCACCCCGCCGTGTCAGCCGCGGCGCCCCACCAGCTTCGGGGACTACTGTCAGAGTTATTGGCCATGGGTAGCCTCATCTGCCCCCATGTCATTTCAAGACATTGGGGCCGACTGCGCCCCTCAAGCCTCAAAGCTCGGTTGCGGCCTTATCGTAGCCGGCTGGCCCACGCGACCGGCTGCCGGAAGGCGGAGGACCCCAGAAGACGGCCACGAGGAGGGCAGCCTCCTAGCAGGTGGCCCAAGCGCCCTCAAAGTCTGCACCCTCTTAAGCACGACGAGACAGGGCGTGGCTACAACAAAGCCTGCCAACCTCGAATCCAGGGTAGGTCATGGCCACAGTTCGCCATACTAGCTAGAGATCTCCTGCACGGCGAGGCACTGTGGCCCCTCCGCCCTTGGCGTCACCCAAGTCAGAAGGGACCATGCTCCCACGATGGGTTGTCGGTACGGCCTGCAGGCAGCGGGCCCTACCTGCCCGTGAGAAACCAGAAGGCGGCCAGCCTCGGCCAGTCGGCCAGGTGGGAGGTCGGCACGCAGAGGGCGGCCCTCCCCCTTCCTAGGAGTTTGTGCGCCATTAACCAGAAGAGATGGGGAATGGCTACAGTGAACGCCCGCCAGGCAGCGGGACTGTTGCCACGCCTCCCCCGACAAGGCAAGCATCATTAGAAGCACGACTACAGTGAGGAGCAGCTGGCAAGACCTGCAAGCGGTGGGCGCGGCCTGTCGGCCAAGTACAAGATAGCCGGCGGGGCCCACTAGTCGGTGGGCCCCAGCAACCAGCGGAGAAGCCGGCCACGAGAGACACTAACGGTCTGGGCCTACACCCGGCCAGTTTACCATTCTACCCCTGGGAGTAGGCCTATATAAACCCCCTAGAGCACCCATGCAAAGGGTTCATACCCTTAGACTACCCAACCACACACATAGAGAGAGGAGAGAGCTAGCCTTGCCCTTATTCTTGCTCTAGCAAACAGCTCAAGGAGCAACTTGTAGCTACTTGTTGAGATAGTGACCATGCGGAGACCCTGCAGAGCAGGACTAGGTGTGTTATCTCCTAGGAGAGTCCCGAACCTGGGTAAAGTTCGCCGGCGAACATGTCTACACCTCATCCCGCTTCCTGGCAGCAGCGACATCTTACTATCCCCCACCATGATAAGCCACCCGTTGGCATATGTCGCACCAAAACCCCGACAGCCCCTACGGACTAAACCCTCCGGTCTATATAGACACCGGAGGGGCCTAGGGTTATACAGATTCGGCTTATAGAGGAAGGAATCTTCATATCTGAACGCCAAGCTTGCCATCCACGCAAAGGAGAGTCTCGTCCGGACATGGGAGGAAGTCTTCTATCTTGTATCTTCATGGCCCATCAGTCCGGCCCACGTCACACAGGCCGGACGTCCGAGGACCCCTTAATCCAGGACTCCCTCAGTAGCCCCTGAACCAGACTTCAATGACGATGTGTCCGGCGTGCTGATAGTCTTCGTCATTGCAAGGTGGGTTCTTCCTCCGAATACTTCAACGCGTTTGACCCGAAGAATTATACTCGGCCTTCCATTTAATGTCATACCCATCGGCTTCTGCGCCTCCATTGCTTCGGCTTCCACGTGTCGAGCGAACACGAAAGGTCAGAGTATTTTTGCACATAATACCCCGGCCATGTAAGAAAGGCGCATATTTAAGTGGATTGGATCTCAGATGCCATCTCACACCAGTCGGAAAATCCTTAGAACTTGCTAGGAGAAACCATTCCGGCATGGCTAGAGCTCCCAGTTCTTCCTCCCGCCCCCATGGCGCCGAAAAAGGCGATTGGGAGAAATGTTCAGTATCCCATGACCAGCTGAGTAAGCTTCAAACGTAGGGATTCCATCCCCCCACAGATCTAGTCCCCGTCCGGGCAGGATTAACCTCCTTTATAGGCGAAGCCCTGGCGGAAAATTTCCCTAATCCAACCAGGGGGGAGCGAGTGTGCTTCATATCCTTCTTAATAAGAGGTGTCGGGTTTCCAGTCCACCCTTTCCTCCGAGGCCTCCTGGAGTACTACGGCCTCCAACTGCACAACTTCACTTCGGCCTCCATCCTACATATCGGGGGTTTCGTCGCTCTTTGCGAGTTATTTCTGGGCTGCGAGGCTCACTTCGATTTGTGGAGGAAACTTCTCTGCCTCGTCCCTCGTACCCAAAAGGGTTCAATTTTCGAGGTGGGCGGCGCCGAGATATGGCGCATAGCCGGGACTGGATACTTGTCCGGCACGCCGAAGAAGGCATCTGAAGAGTGGCCCTCAGAGTGGTTTTATATTGAAGATGTCGCTCTCCCTGATCCAGTCCGGATGGGCCTTCCCGAATTTTCCAGCGCTCCATTGAGGAAACGCCAAAGTTGTCGTCCTCGGAGCCTCGAGGAGGAGGATAGCGTAGAAGTCCAACAATTAATGGGTAAGATAAGGACACTCGCCCAGTCCGGATTGTTAATAATCGAGGTAATGGCAACTTCCATAGTGCGGGGTGTTCAGCCACTCCAGTTCAGAGAGCTCCCTATGTGGCACTACAATGGGGAAGATGACGCCTCACACTGCGAACGGAAAGGTCCGGACACTCCCGCCGCCCTGGCCACAATATTGGCCGATCTGTATAAAGGGGAGAAAGAGGAGTTTACTCGCCTTAAGCGCCAAGAGGGATTCTCCATGTACAATCTCCCTAGCTGGGTGAGCTTTAATACCACCTCCTTACTCAATCCTTTCCCGGGTCATGTCTAATTGACATTTACCCGTCCATTTTTAACAGGAATGGCGGAAGGCTATCGCGGGGATTTATAGCCTCGCTCCATAGCTAGAGGACCATAACCGAGACCTCGATCTCGGATTTGAAGAGGATCCTGACATATTTGTAGAACTCCAAGAGGGAGTCTTCTACCAGGCGAGCTATGACGACACCGAAGTGGCCATCATGGCCGATTATCCTGGCCTCCTTCCCGCCACACATGTAAGTAGCCAGGAGACATCTCCCCCCAAAGAGCTTCCTCATTATACCTCACCCACCGCACTGTCTCGTGCTCCAAAGGGGAGGCTCTCGGTGCGTCATGCTGCACCAGAGGCGTCTCATAAGAGAGCGGTGCCTACGTCGGGCGGGTCTTCGAAGAGGAAGGCAAACGACAATGCGGCCGAGCCTTCATCAAAGAGGTATGACTTCAAAGAAGCCCCCTGGCAGTCACATCGAGCCATGACATTGTCTGCTATGTTTTGTCAGGAAGAGTGTTTGCCGGACTATGTCTGGGGATCCTGCCGGTCGTGCCTCCGTCAGTCAAGTTCCAGACCCTGCCTCCAAGGAGGGGGCTGCCACGGGAGCGACGCCGGGTTGTCCTCCTTCAGAGGATTCGGATAATGTATCCGTCACGAACTCTGAAGTGGAGAGCACCATGAATCATCGGCGCCGGAGGGCCACTCTCCGCGACCCCGGATTTCCTAAAGAGGCATTCGACGCCTTCAGCTCGGCTGATGCGTATATCCGAGCCGCTCAGGACGGGCTTACCAGAGCCACTGACCAGTATTTAAAAGATAAGCGGGTAAGTACGCATTGTACAGATCTGGTAATCATATACCAGTAGCCCTCGAGACTTGAAACAGTTGAAACAACTGATTTAAGGATCATTGTATAATCAGGTACTCACAGAGAAGAACAACATGCTGTCTCATGAGCTGGAAAAGTGCCGGACTCAGCTAGCTGTTGTTAGCGCCAAACCGGAGAAGTCCAAAGAGGCACCGCCTGGTAATGTTCCCCTCCATCCAGATAAAGTATAACCATGTACCAGTAATGTTAATACTATTGCATTTCTGATGACAGGATCAACAGATCAACTGAAAGAGGAACTGAAAGTCACGCAGGCGGGTGAACAAGAGGCCAAAAGGCAACTGGCTGTAGGCGAACGTGTGCTGACACTGGTCAGAGATGAAAAGAACAAGTTGCTAGATTCCAACACCCTATTGGGCAAAGAACTAAAAGATGTGCGAGCCCAGCTAGCTGACGCCGTCATGGAAAATAGGAGGCTTCGAGGCGGCATATTCAGTATGCTTTTGAACTTACCTCCGTGTAATTCAGTGAAAAAAGGAGCTGATGGATTTATATCTGCAGGTATGCTGACTTGTCGTCCCGAAGAGGAAATGTCCAGATCTCACGGCGATCTGCTGCAAGAGCTGTCCCAGGTGTGCGAGCAAGCTCGGCAAGCAATGCAGAGCATTGCCAAGGCTTTGTGGCCATCCACCTCCCCTCTAGGAAGTATGGAGGAGCCCGTGAATCTATTCCAAGGAGCTCGGCGGCGCTTTCGATTATGAAAGATATCAGCCTGCCGAGAAGGTGCGCGAGAGGCCTGGGCCATGGTCAAAACATGGTACACCAAGCATGATCCAAATCATATGGCCCAGGCCGGACCTGGGGGGTCAGATGGACAAGAGATTCCATTTAGTTTGGTATATGACCAAGTAAAGATAGCCACCAAGTTTTCCCAACAGGATTGTAAGCTAGACAGCCTGTTAGACAGCATAGAGGAAGAAGTTTTTGAGTCCAAATGACTATGTACTTCAATTGACAAATTTGTCCCTAGCCGGATTGTAAAACGATTGTCATGGAAGACCTTTTCGCTTCGACCTATGGACCTGAAGGTGTGGAGTGTTTCTGAATATCGAATCGACAATATAGACCGGGGTATGCGTGGAAACTAGGCGTAGGTGTCATAGTTGCTTGAACAGACAAGTTGTATCCATCTAGCTATGTTATATTACATGTTGATTGTAAGAAACATCTTCCAGGGAGAATAGTTCCGTTAAGGGTTCCTTTCCCTGGGTGAACATGCGTTAGTATGCATGTCCGAACTGTGATTGAAAAATCGTAGTATACGTGACATCTGGCGGTTCATAGTGTAATTAGGGTATAACGTCTTTCGTCCACCGACCGAATATTCCCTTAAGAACGCTAGCTTTCGGCTTCACCCAGTCTGAGGTACAAGTCCGGATGACCCGGCTGTAACAATCGCAGAGGTGCTCCCTTTATGCCCTAGCCGAACAAACGGGAACGTAGGGCATAAGCACAGGAGCCAGGCAACCCAGCTTGGCCAAAGCTTAAGTCATAACGGTGCATATAATGGCGAAGAAAAGGTACATATGAGGAAAGGACATATATGTGGTGAGCTTGATGCTCGTAATAATAAGCTTCTGTAAAAGAAGCCCCCATGTATTTACGCGCGTATACATTTAATGATGTGTACGTCATAGGTGTGCGGTTTATCCGTACAAGAACTATAGAGCTAGAGAAAAATTTAAAGAGAGAAAAAATGGAAACAAAAGGGGGAAGGAGACGAACAAAGAGTCCAGCTCTAGGCGTAGAATCTTCAGAGTCTGACAGCATTCCATGGGTTCGGCTCTAAGCGATTATCCGATGCATCACGCAGGCGGTATGCTCCTCCAGTAAGAACTTCATCTATGATGAAGGGACCCTCCCACTTGGGCTTGAGTTTGTCCTTTTTCTTCTCAATCAAGCATAGAACGAGTTCACCAACATTTTAAGTCTTGGCCCGAGCTTCTCTGCTTTGGTATCTGCGAGCTTGTTGTTGATAGAATGCAGAATGGGCTTTTGCAACATCGTGCTCCTCCTCCAGGGCATCTAGACTATCCTGCCGATCAAGGACGGCCTCTCTCTCTCTTCATACATGTGCACTCGAGGTGAGTCATGAATAATGTTGCAGGGCAAAACCGCCTCTACGCCGTACACCATGAAAATGGTGTGTATCCGGTAGTGCGATTGGGCGTGGTCCGCAGCCCCTAGAGTACGGAGTCGAGCTCCTCAACCCAGTGCTTGTCTGATTCTTTCAAAGACCGCCCTAGTCTAGGCTTAATGCCGCTCATGATAAGACCATTAGCTCGTTCGACTTGACCGTTTTTTTGTGGGTGATAGACGGAGGCATAATCAAGCTTAATGCCCATGTTAGCACACCAAGCTTTCACTTCATCGGCTGTAAAGTTGGAGCCGTTATCGGTGATGATGCTGTGTGAGACACAATAACATTGTAGGACACCGGATATAAAGTCTATCACTGGTCCGACTTTGGCCGTTTTAACTGGTTTGGCCTCTATCCACTTGGTGAATTTATCTACCATGACCAGCAGATATTTTTTCTTATGGCTTCCTCCCTTAAGGGGTCCGACCATATCCAGCCCCCAGACCGTGAAAGGCCAAGTAATGGGGATTGTTTGTAGAGCGGTAGGCGGCATATGGCTTTGATTGGCGAAAAGCTGGCATCCGACACAACGTTGGACAAGGTCTTGTGCATCTGCTCGGGCCGTCGGCCAAAAGAAACACGTACGGAAGCCTTTACTTACAAGGGCCCGAGCCGCGGCGTGGTGACCGCCGAGACCAGCATGGATTTCGGCAAGGAGCTGCCGTCCCTCTTCGGGGATACACCTTTGAAGGACTTTGGTAGCGCTGTTCTTGTAGAGCCCTCCGTCATGGACCTTGTAGGCTTTCGAGGGCCGAACAATGCAGCGAGCCTCATTCTGGTCCTGAGGGAGCTCTCGCCTATTAAGGTAGGCCAAGAAGGGTTCGGTCCATGGGGCGATTACTGCCATTATTAGATGGGTCGATGATGTTATTTCGGTGGCTGAGCCCCCGATGATATCGGTATTGTGTTCGGAATCTGGGGGTGTAATCGGATCCGGACAGGTGTTGCTGCTCTCACCCTGCCACACCATGGATGGCTTGAAGAGCCTTTCCAGAAAGATGTTAGGCGCGACGGGCTCATGCTTGGTGCCCATGCGAGCAAGGACATCCACCGCTTGATTACTTTCTCGAGCCACATGATGAAACTCGAGTCCCTCGAACTTAGCTGATATTTTGATTATGGCGTTGCGATAGGCCGCCATCTTCGGATCTTTGGCGTCGAAGTCTCCATTTATTTGGGATATTGTGAGATTTGAATCCCCGCACACCTCTAGGCATTGTATGCCCATGGAGGCAGCCATTCGAAGACCGTGTAATAAGGCCTCGTATTCGGCTGCATTGTTGGAGTCTGTGTATAATATTTGGAGTACGTACTGGACTGTGTCTCCAGTGGGGGACGTTAGGACGACACCCGCTCCTAAGCCGCCAGCATTTTAGAGCCATCAAAGTGCATGACCCAGTTGGAATATGTGTCGTACTCTTTAGGGAGTTCGGCCTCTGTCCATTTGGCGACGAAGTCGGCCAATACTTGGGATTTAATGGCTCGACATGGTTTGTACGTTATGTCGAATGGCAGGAGCTCAATGGCCCACTTGGCAATCCGACCCATAGTGTCGCGGTTGTTTATTATGTCATTGAGTGGTACTTCGGAAGCCACTGTGATGGAGCACTCTTGGAAGTAGTGTCGTAGCTTCCGGGATGCCATGAAGACCGCATATGCTATCTTTTGGTAATGAAGGTACCGGGATTTGCATGGTGTGAGGATAGTGGACACATAGTATACCGGTTTCTGAAGTGGGAATTTGTGTCCGTCCTCCTCTCGCTCAACGACGAGCACTCGGTGTGTTGCAGAGATGTATAATAACATCGGTTTGCTGACGTTTCGCGCGGCCAGGATTGGGTTGCTCTGTAAAAGGGCCTTTATTTCTGCCAGTCCGGCCGTTGCCGCATCCGTCCACTCGAAGTGGTCGGTGTGTCGAAGAAGGCGATAAAGTGGAAATGCTTTTTCTCCTAATGTGGAGATAAAGCGGCTTAAAGCTGCCACGCATCCGGCTAGTTTTTGGACATGTTTAAGGTCTGTTGGTGTAGCCAATTGTGATAGAGCTCGGATTTTGGCTGGGTTTGCCTCAATTACTCTATTGGAAATGATGAAGCCCCACTACAAGAAATATGTCAACTTGTGACCACCATTATTGGTCACTTAATGGTCATTGTTTTCCATTTGTGACCTTTTTGTGACCAAAAACAGAAGGTTAAAAGCTGACAGTCGTAAACTAAAATTAACGACCTTTCTTCTGGAATGGTCGTAGACGTTTATTACCAAAAAAACATCATAGATTTAACGACCAATTATTTTGGTCACTAGCAATCCGCCCACACCACGTCAGATCCACCATGGCAAGCTGACGTGGCAGAATTACGACCAAATGAAAAGGTCGTAAAATAGAATCAGCCCGGTCCATTTCGGCTCTCTACATGGGCAAGCCCAAAAATTCAGCCCATTTATTATTATTTTTCTCTTTATTTTTGCTTATCTGCATGGGCCTGGCCCAATAATTTGGCCTTTTATTTTCTGGGAATGGAGCGTTTTTGATGAATTTTTTTTAAAGTTCACTATTGTTTTGGGCCACAGCCTTTTTAGTCTAGTTCTAATTTGGGCCTTGGCCTTCTTATTTTCTGGGATGCAGCCTTTTACAAACTTTTTTCTTACAGTCAACTCTTTTTTTAGGCCCAAGCCTTTTTAGTTAAATTCCTGTCTGGGCCTCGGCCTTTTTAGAGCCCAGGTTCATATTTTGCATAACTATAAACAGCAAGGCCCAGGTGCACAAGTGATCCACAAGTGATCCACAAGTGATCCACGTAACTTCATAGAAAATAAACACAGGTTCACAGAACAGCTCCCAGGTTCACATAGCTTCACATAACTTCACAGGTTCACAAGTGCAAAATGCAAAAAAATGCAACAGTAGCAGTTGAGACTACCTAGGTTCAAAATGCAACACAGGTCCAAAATGCAACCCAGGTCCAAAATGCAACACAGGTTCACAAGTTCAAACTACTCATGAAACTGCTCTTAGTTCAAACTACCTTAGCTCCAAAGAGAGCCTTCAAGTGGGCTAACTTCTCATTCTGCTCTTAAGACTTCTTGCGCAACAGCTCAAGTTCCTTGTCGCGTGCAGCTTCAGCTTCTTCCGCCTTCATCTTGATTGCCGCCAATTCTTCTTGCATCACTTCAGCTTGAAGCTCCGACCTCTCCAGCTTCTGCTCAAGATCACGAACATGAGCAGCCACTTCAGCAGTTGATTTGCCGGAGTTGTTCCTAGATGACTGGAGCCCAACTTTCCTGAGGAATGTGCTTTGCTTGACTTTGGTCTTGAGCACTTATTCAACAATTTCAACAGCAGACTTTGGCTGTTCACCTTCTAGTACCGGCGCGTCCTTCATTTTTTCCATCTCAAGCAAGCATATTGAGGAAAATGATAGGCATTAGTGGGAGATCTATTTCACATTTTTGCAAACCAAACCAAGCAAGAGAAACCAAAACAGCACACAAAGGGATTATTTGAAGTAACCAAACCAGCACACAAAATCTATACATAGATATTTTTCTCAAACTCAAACAGAAGAAGATGATGACTAGTAACTTGACAACGTTATTTGACTAGTAACTTATGTGACCTGGAGACATGCAATTGGAACAATGTGATCGCTTCATTAAGCCTAGAATGGTGGTTCCATATAAGATGGCTTCCCGAGTGAGCCGATCATCAAACTAACATTCAGATCAAAATTCATCATATCATAAAAAATGCAACAAATAGCTACAACAAGTTCTGATATGTTTGTAGAACTATCAAACAGCATCAAAGCATGGAACATAGCATGTGTTCTTGACTGGCTCCGAATCAAACAGCATCAAAGCATCAAGGCATCAAACAACAACAAATAGCATCAAAACTGGCTGTGAATCAAACAACGCTGAGGTTTCTAGACAAAAGTTTGAACTGGCTGGACAAAGGATGGAGTGACTTACTATAGCAGTCTTGACTGGCTCCGAAAACCCGTGCTTCTTGTTTTTGTGGGTGGCCTTAAACAAGTCAATCGCAGACAGCTCCTCACCCTTACGCTCTTCTTTCTGAAATGGTTTTCAACAAAAATCAAAATGTTATTCAGCAAGAATTAGAAATGTTATTCAACGAGGATCAAATGGTAAGGTCTCTAGAGAAAAGTTCTCACAGTTGCAAAAATGTGTGTTGTGTAGTGCCTGGAACCAGTTCTCTGATTGTACATGACTTTTTCTTGATTCATCTTGTTCGACACACACGTTTCCTACAAAAAAGCATACTGTCAGCATGATCTTGCACTAGCATATCATGTGCAGAAGATAAAGCATCAAACAAAGCAGAGAGAAACCTTGTGTCTTGGGGTAGACCACATCTCCACCAGAGCTTGCCATTCACCATCCGTCAGATTTGGCACCGAAGACTTGATGCTGACTTGTTTGCGTCTACGGTATCAAAATAATTCTTCTTGATCTGATGGCGTCTGTTCTTTGAATTTTTCTGCAGAATATCTTTGCACGCGGTCTTGATGGTCTCCGAGTCCGTGTTTATCTCAAAATTTGCCTACCAAGACAACAAACAAGGTAGGAACAATATTAGTGATCATGCATAGGTGTAACAGAAAATAGATAGCACATTAACTATGAAACAAGTAGCTTACAACAACTTTCCCAATGTAGTTCGCCAATAGACTAGCATTTTTTTGTATAGCTTGAAGTGAGGAAGAACCGGAAGATGGCTTCTTGCAACGAGTCCACACTCAGAAGCAAGCTTTGCTGCCTGCAGAGGCTTCTCTGGATGCTTCATCCCTTCGGCAATTTGGATAGGCACCTTGCTACCAAGCGACTTGGTGATTCTCTCTAGCCCTTTGCCCTTTCTAAGTCTAGTCTTGGTAGTCATTGCATCTGAAAATGAAATTGAACTCATAAATTAGAATAGAAATCAACAAATGCAGGAATCGACAAAATCATACATGATCATTCCATTTGGAAAATGCACTAGTAAAAGAGAGCATTTCAAAGGTCAACTTGCATGGTTGAAGCACAAGCTGCTGTTCTTCTTCATTGATGACATCATTCCTGTCAATAGAAGGTGCAACAGGGCTGAGGTTTGTGTGGACAGTGCCTGCTTCATCTATGCAGATGGTTCCTCCTTCATCTAGGCAGACAGTGCCACTTCCATCCATGCGGAGAGTGGTTCCTTCATCCATGGGCGGCAACTCATCACCCATTTGCACCGAGGTCTCAGAGTCCATGCACAGCAGACTTTCCTGATGGTCCGTCGTAGTCGCCATCTTTGCTTTATGCCTTGTGACTCTATCAGGGGCAGGTTCATCAGGTTCCAGGACCCTCTTTTTTTGTCCTGGAACTGGGGCCATCACCCTTCTTGGAGGCATTGCAGCAGATGTTTCTGAGCTCTTCCTCTTCTTGCTGACTGTGTTCTTAACACCAGGCCTCTTCATCCTAGATTCCTTCAGTGCCTCGTATAAACAACACGGAAAAAGCATTAGATCACAAGAGAAATATGTGAGCACAAGGAAACACATAGAATACAAGAACCCCAACCCTCCAAGCAAGACAGAGTTTGCACCTTAACAGTCTTCTTCACTACGACATCATCCACTTCCTCTCCAACAATAACTTCATCCTCCTTAGGATTGTACTCTGCGTCATCATTGATAACTCCACTACCTTCTTGAACCTCATCACTTCTACCTTCTTGTACATCATTTGTTTTCCTAATCATCGACGATATTGCACCGATGCCAAGGGACTGGAACATCCGATTGTTCCTCATCATATTTCTAGCCCTAACCTTCTCGTACTCGGTGAGAGGCTCTTCTTTGCATGATAAAGGAAACGTAACTATTAGGTGAATGTTTGGAATGCATGGACAGACAGCAAAACATATCTTATGATATTTTATTATCATTTAATCCCAATTATTCTGGTAAGGAAGACTAACAGCACACAGGCACAATTAAGCCAGCTTATTCAGATTGCAGCAATACATTTCACTTAGCATATTAAGACACAGATTTTATGAAACTGATAGTATAACCACAAGGAGCAAGTTGCATACCAACGGTTAGCCTCATGTTTGACCTTGTCCTCCTTGCCATGGATGATCTTGAGGTGGTGCTTGCAAAATAGAATAAACAACAATCAGATACAACAGGGATAAAGTAAAATGATGCACTTGTATCAATAAAGGAAAGCATTTGGACCATCATGCACATACATGTAATACATGTGAAACAAACTTGATGGATCAACAATACAGTGACCTAGTGTTATTAATTAAGCAAACATGTAAGTGCACTAAACAAGCATGCATGTACACTAGTAGCAAGCAAGCAAAGTGCATAAGTAATACTAATACAAGCAAGCAAGCAAAGTGCTACCAATAGAAACAAGCAAGCAAAGCGCTACTGATAGAAACAAGCAAGCAATGAAGGAAAATGAAGAGAAGCAAGCAAGTACTATTGATACAAACCCTAATTAATAAGCAAGCAAGTAGCTTCTTCTCCAAGTGCTACTGATACAAGCAAGTACTTCTAATGGATACCCTAATTAAGCATGTATGCCAGCAAGCAACATGTATACTAGCAAGCAAGCAACATGAACTAGTGAATTGGTGTCATGTACACATGCTTAGACAGTCTGACAGCAAGCTAGACGAGTATATCATGAGGACCTTCAAAACGACTAGATGTTGCCACTGGTAAAGAATGGAACAACTATACTTGCAGCAGTACAAAAGCAGATGAAAAAACTATACTCAACTATTGATTATGCTGCCTCTACACACCAAAAATGGCTACACACTAGATGACACAAGTTAAGACATTTCGACAATTAGAATCAACCTTGTATATTATAGCACCCAAAATTATCTAGCACCAATGTAGTATATATTAAAACTAGTCATACTGCCTTAACACACCAGGAATTCCAGTACCACAATAAGTACTAAGCATTCTCGTGTTCACTGGAAAGAAGAACACATGCTTCATGCACATATCATGAAAGAAGAACACTGCTACAAACCCCAGTAGTGCTAGTGATAGCAAAGTGCTACGAGCAATCAAGTACATGTGCATACTAACCCTAGTTGCAAGCAAGCAAAGTGCATAAGTGCTACTAATACAAGCAAGCAAGCATGGAAAGTGCTACTGATAGAAACAAGCATAGTGCTACTGACAGTAACAAGCAAGCAAGCATGGAAAGTGCTACTGATAGAAACAAGCATAGTGCTACTGACAGTAACAAGCAAGCAAGGAAGGAAATTGAAGGGCAACAAACAAGCAAGTACTATTGATACAAACAAGCAAGCAAGTAGCTTCTTTCCCAAGTGCTACTGATACAAGCAAGTAGTGCTGTTGGAAACCTAATTCACCATCTATGCTAGCTGAGTAATTGAACCATACACAAGCAAGTACTGATACAAGCACCATGAACCAGACATCATCCACTTCCTCATCCCCTAAAATCATCCACTTCCTCATCCATCCCCATCCCCTAAAATCATGCACTTCCTCTCCAACATGAACCACCAGGAGGTCCTAACCCTAACCCCATGAACCCATGAACCCTAACCCTGACCCCATGAACCCTAACCCTAACCCCATGAACCAGAGGGAGATCATCCCCATGCAACAATAAACATGAACCCTAACCCTAACCCCAATAACAAGGACCTACCGAACCACCAGGAGATCCTAACCCTAGAATATCCTAACCCATGAGGGGGATCTACCAGAGGGGAGATGGATCGACCAGAGGGAGATGGATCCACCAGAGGAGGGGAGATGGATCAAGGGGAGAAGTACCTAGGGGGAGATGATGTTGACGATGCAGCGGTGGTCGTGGTCGATCGCGCCGTCGTCGATGTAGCCGCCATCGTCGTTGATGTAGTCGATGTAGCCGCCGCCGTCGTCGATGTAGTCGATGTAGCCGCCGTCATCGTTGATGTAGTCGATGTAGCCGCCGTCGTCGTTGATGTAGTCGATGTAGCCGCCGTCCATGGAGGGCGGCGCACCGCGGTGAGGCGGGGCGGCGCAGCGGCGTGGCGGGGCGGCACGGAGCAGGGGAGGGAGTGGGAGCGGGGCAGCGCGGAGCAGGGAGGGGCGGCGCAGCGGCGTGGTGGGGCGGAGTAGAGGAGGGGCGGCGCTAGGGTTGCGGGGTGGGGAATGGGGAAGGGAGGGGAAATTTTGGGAGGGGAGAGGAGGGGATCCCGCGTGTTAGTGGGAGAGGGAGTGGTGGCTCCCGCCTGGTAGTGGGAGAGGGAGTGGAGGGAAATTTTGGGAGGGGAGGGGAAGGGATCCCGTGTGTTCGTGGGAGAGGGAGTGGTGGGTCCCGCCTGGTTGTGGGAGAGGGAGTGGAGGGAAATTTTGGTGGAGGGAAAAAAATTTGGGTTTGGGGGCAGAAAAATTATGTTTTCTTGTAAACTTTGTAGAAATCATGGTTAAAATCATACCGAATAGCTCAAGAAAACATCGGTATTGCAAGTTTAGTATTTTTGCTAGTTGGTAGGCCACATTTGATGATGTGACGCGGAGGTCTCCCATTTTTTTGATTTCTTTTTGAATTTTTTATGGTGTTTTCAAAAACTGGCCGATTTCGTCGCAGCGGCCGTCCGTGGCTACGGTTTGAGTCGTGCCAATCTGTTGTCGATTCTGTGATGCCTACCTATGAAGCTAAAAATGATTTTTAGCGAAAATAACGGGCAAGCTATGGAGGACCCGCAGTTCAAATTCCAGCCGGTTCCAGCTGAATCGGCCGAAGGTTGTGTGAATGGCCGGGAGTAGCTACGAGGGTCGGAAAAGCATGATTTTTGGCGATCGTCCGTAAAATAGGGTGTAATTTGAGATAGACATGGAATGGCACCGTTTGGGGTGACCCTCCTTGTAGCCGCTACACGAAAAACTCATGTTTTTAGCATTCAAAAAAATGAAAACGGTTTTTTTGTGAAACAAGTTGGAACCTAGCTTTGGCAACACTGTTTGCCATCACAAGATGGAGGCATGTGCCAAATTTGGGCATATTATCACAAACTATTCAACGAATGCAGCCATATCATTGCTAGTTTGGCTGGAAAGCCATGAATCTTCGTTCATGGTAGGTTGTTTTTTAGAACACCTTTTCAAAAAAACATCGGTATTGCAAATTTAGTATTTTTGCTAGTTGGTAGGCCACATTTGATGATGTGACGCGGTGGTCTCCCATTTTTTTGAATTTTTTTTCAGTTTTTTACGGTGCTTTCAAAAACCGGCCGATTTCGTCGCGGCGGCCGTCCGTGGCTAGGGTTTGAGTCATGTTTTTAGTATTCAAAAAATGTAACTTATATTGTTTCATACATGAGCATGCACAAAAACCCATAATTTTATCTTTCATCCATGAGCATGCATAAAAAATTTCAATTCCCATCAATTACCAAACTGAATATTCATAATTAAGAAACTGACATGTTTAGATGACACTGTTATACAGCATCCATGAGCATGCACAAAATTAAACCTGATATACTTAACATTGACATGTTCAGATTACACTAACAAGTTTAAACCTAACATGCTTAACATTGCCACTTCATTTCTTAACATCTCCACTCCTCCTTCTTCTCCTTCATCAACCTGATGCGCTCAGAGTGGCGAATCCCAACGCGGATGTACTCCTCTACCAATTGGCATGGTCCTGTCACCAAGCTGTGGGATTGCAGGCGCCACCACCATCACGAGGTCATTGTCAGGCACCACCATTGTGAGGTCATCATTAGGCACCACAATCGCGAGGTCGTCGTCAGCCACCATAGCAAGGTCGTCGTCCGCCACCACCATAGCAGGGTCGTCGTTAGCCACCACCATAGCAAGGTTGTCGTCAGCCAGAATAGGCTGCTCCTCGTCATCCCCGCTCTGCTCCTCGTCATCCCCGTTGCTGCTCCCATTGCCTGGCCAAATGCAACAAATAAGTGTGAACATGGTGTTGTCGTCGTGCTGGTAGAGGAAGCCAAAAGGACAGGAAGAAGAGAGGCAGAGAGCTTAGTGGCATCGTGGTCGTGCTGGTAGTACATGTGGCACATGGTGTTGTCGAACATCTTCACGGTGAACATGGCGTCGCCGTCGTAGCGGAAGACAAGGAAGTGCCCAAGCTGTAGCTCATGGGCGCGGGCGAAATGATCCCAGGCGGGCCCTAGGTACATGTGGCCTTCGCCATCGAACACCACCAACACGTCCCACAGCCTGCGAAGCCCGCTGCCGACCTCCCGCAGCTTCACTTTGTGGGGCTCACGGCCGGCGAGCATCTTCGCAAACTTGTCAGGCAGCCTCTGTAGCGATGGTCAAGTAGTGGTTAATTGTGCCAATCAAGCACTAGACAGCAGAGTGATGATAATTAAAGAGATGAGTGATGATAAATATACCTGCCTGCTGCAAGATTTCTCAATTACGATCTCAAAGAACTTGAAACCTTCGAAGCCAGCCATCTCACTTCTCTGAAAAGCAACATTGTAATTAAACAACAAGTTACCATAAACAGGACTGGACATAAATAGGAAACAAACACTTCAAAAAAGTAGAATATTTACTACATGTGTTTGCCAGGGCCTCAATTTGGAATACTACTATAAATGGCAATGGCCTCAATTTGCTCCTACTATATCTTGGCAATGGGGCAATCATCATCAGCAACAAGAATAACAACATCATGTGCACCCATCAACATCAACAGCACCCATCAGGTAACCACAACAAAAATAACAACAACAACATCATCAGGTGACCACCAACAGCAACAACACTAAAATCTACTATAAATGGACCAGAACACAGCTAGAACCATATCTACTATAAATGGACATTGTTCCATATCTATAAATGAACATATCTGAACATTGGCATAAATGACAGAAAATATCGCTATCTAAACCCATCCATATCTGAACATTGGCATAAACATATCTGAACATATCTATAAATCTACTATAAATGGCAGAAAAGGTATTAAGGCACAAATTTCTTTACAGAGGGAGTACAACCTACTGCATCAAACCTAACCATAAATATCAACATTTCTTCATGGCAAGTCAAAACCACACTCGTTTCTACTTTTCAGCACTACATGTATATTTATGTCACAATCCAAAGAGGAAGGCCAACATTAGGCATTGCCTTGCAAGCTACATTGAGGCAAGCAAGGTTGGTTTCATCATCAAATCTGTCATGGACCTTTCCTGATACTTTAATTAAACACAACCTAGTGCATCTAACCCCAACCAAAAATAACAAAAATTCCTCATGGCAAGTCAAACCTACACTCCACTAGTACAGTACTACATGGAAACCAAGCTAGGCGCCCAAAATTAAGATCAGAAACACCAATTAGCTACTCCATCTCGTACTAAAAAAATGTATCAAATATCCCACATCAGAAAAGTTTAGTACAAAGTTGTACTAAACCAGTGACAATTAAGATGGATTAGAGGGAGTATCAAATTTGAACAGAGGAAGGAGTCGGCGGATTCATATCCATAATTTGAACCATAATCCTTAACTGAATAAATTCCCACTAATCAAACCCTAATCTAATCCAACCCTAATCTAATCTAATGCAGTCCTAATCAAACCCTAACAAAAACTAACCCTAATATAATCCAATCCCTATCTAATCTAATGCAATCTAGGCGGCGACAAGAACCCTAATCTAACCAGTAGCAGAAAACTAAGTTAAGAGGAAGGAGAGAGAGAGAGGAAGGATTCATACCTCAGGAGGGAGAGGAAGGAGTCGGTGACGGAGGGAGAGGAAGGAGTCGGCAGCGGTGGGAGGCCGTCCCCATCGATGGAGGAGAAGGGGATGCGGCGGAGAGGAGGAGTGGGTCGAGTGGAGAATGGAGAGGAGGAGAGGGTCGAGTGGAGAGGAGGAGTGGGGAAAAGAGTGGGTCCACTTGTCAGCGAGTTCTGTGGTTGCTACGTGACTGGTTTGGTATATTGAAAAGGGTGGGCATAGATTACAAAACCAACAGCCTCTTCCTAGCCCAGTGGTAGAAACACAGCAAAATAAGCGCCAGGTCGTGAGTTCGAGCCCCCGCTCGTGCATATTTTCTGGCAGCACGCAGATTTTTTGGTAGCTTTGGTAGAGTAGCAAAATGGCCCACTTGTCAGCGAGTGAGTTGAGTGGCCCACTTGTTAGCGAGGTGTGTGTTTGATACCTCACTAGTTTGATGATTTTAAAAGAGATGGCATAGAGGAGAAGACCAGTAGCCTCTTCCTAGCCCACTGGTAGAAACACAGTGGAATGAGCGCACGGTCGTGGGTTCGAGTCCCCGCTCGCGCATATTTTTTTGCTCATAGTGAAATGGAGCGTGCCCATGTTCAGTTGAAGCAACATCTTCAGTTCTGACCAAAACAACTCTGAACACTATATGATCAGTCCAAAATATTCAAACATCATCATTTTGCACCAAAACAACAGCCCTCCATCACATCATTTTTTACCAACAACAACATCTTCATCATCACAACCAAAAACAACATCACTATTTTGCACCAACATCTCAATTCAGTTCAAAAAAACTTCAGGATCATTGCAACATCATTTTGCATTACAACTTCAGGATCATCACAACCAACAGTTCTGACTAAAACTAAGAAAATGGCACCAAAACTACATCACTAGAGCCACCATGCATTTTGCCTCTCCATCACTAGAGCCATCATGATCACCAAAACTACATGATTTTCCCTGAAACATCATGATCAACCATCATCTGCCTCTCCATCACTACAACCACCAGTCTCATGCATTTTCTACCTAGAGAAAATTGTAGTACAAAAACTACATCAGGAACATGTAGTAATAGCATTAGCTCACCAAGGAGACCAAATTTACCTTCGCTACTCATCGTCGTCGATACGAAAACAAGGAACTCTATGCCCACTCATGTTTTCCTCATCATCACTACAATATTGCAGCATAGTCTCATCAGTCCTGTTTTCCTCATCCTCACTCTCATGTCCATCCGCTACCACCTTTCTTCTTTTCTTGATGCCTCCAACTATTGCAGCATCAACGATCACACGTTCCCGGTCCCTTCGCACTCCGCTTTGCACCGGAACTTCCATAGAGTCATCATCAGCTTGCAACGGAACTTCCGTAGAGTCGTCATCTTGGTATGTTAGTCCACCATCACCGGGGCCCTTTTCCACTTCAGTTTCAGTCACACTCCACAAGTGTCTGTGCTCAAAGTTTTGCACAACTCGCCATTTTCCGTGCAAAGGAGTGTCTGGCAGATAAAACACCATTGTTGCTTGTGTTGTTAGAATAAAGGGATCACTCACCTTGTAGTGTTGGTGCTTTTGAAGTGGCCATCATATTTGACAAAAGAGTCTCTCTTCTTCTTGCTACCAAGCTCAAACCAGTCACAGCGAAATAAGACAACCTAGCGATGGATGCCTCCACTAGAGTTGTACTACAACTCTATGATGCTTCTCAACTGACCATAGAAGTCAATGATCTCACGATCATGTGACCCCTCAGTGACAATTCCACTATTCTGTGTCTTCCTTTTTTCCTCGCGGTCAACGGTGTGGTACCGGACACCGTCAGCAATGCATGCTAAATACACTCTCACTCGCTTATCCGGTAAGCATGCCAAAGCAAATAGATCATCACTGACCTTCTTCTCCTCATGCAACTTTCCAATCTGCACAAATAAACCATTTAGCAAACAATGGTATTTAACAATTGGTGAATAACGCAGAAAACATCAAACATGTGGCTAAAGATCTCACATGATTCTTAAACCAATTAGCAAACCCCTTGGCAACCCTTTAATCAAGATTGATCTTGCTTTCTTCCTGATTTAACTCTTCCTTGCATTTCCTGCAATGCAAACAAAACATGTGAATTAAAACATTACGCTGGTGCCAACCCAAGAAAATATATATATATATATATAATGAGTGCACAAGATATAACGTACTCGATATATGGTAGAACCTCGGCGCAATTGCTGAGCACATACATAATCATCTTGTCATACTCATCACCAGCCTCCAAGTATTGCGAGGCTCCAGGAAAGTTCACACCATGGTTGAAAACAGAGACATCACCACTTTGCGAATCAGACCGCTCTCTATTTCTGCCTGGCTGGTTCCATCTTGTTTCCACATCGCCAAAGTATCTAGAGCAAAAAGTTAAGCACTCGTCAACGACATATGCTTCAGCAATAGAACCTTCAGGTCTTGCCATGTTTCGCACATAACGCTTACAAGTAAGCAGCCTTCTTTCGATTGGGTACATCCAACCGTATTGCACAGGGCCTCTAAGCATTGCCTCTTTTGGTAAGTGCACCGCCAAATGCACCATCACGGTGAAGAAAGCTGGAGGGAAAATCTTCTCAAGCTTGCAAAGAATAATTGGGATTTCTTTTTCAAGTCTTTCCAGGACAGTTAACTTTAGTGTTTTGCAGCACAGTTCTCTAAAGAAATTTCCCAGCTCAGCAACCGCTTCATATATATCCTTGTCCATGATTCCTCGGAGGCCCGCCGGTAATCCTTTGGAGGAGGATGTGACAA
This sequence comes from Aegilops tauschii subsp. strangulata, assembly GCF_002575655.3. Lineage (NCBI taxonomy): Eukaryota > Viridiplantae > Streptophyta > Magnoliopsida > Poales > Poaceae > Aegilops > Aegilops tauschii. The sequence continues at coordinate 215,157,014 of NC_053038.3, forward strand.
TCATGTGGTTTCAGTACTGAAAGCTTGAATCCATCACAAGTAACACATTTTGCTAGGTTAGCAGCATAACCATCTGGAAATTTCACCTCTCTTAAGAATTCACAGAATGCAAGCTTTTGTTCTTTACTCATTGTATACCATGCTCGTGGCATTTCAAATGAATCTTCATTTTCATTGTGTTGTAGATGCAAATCTTCTCTTATGGCCATGTCCTCCAAATCAAGCCTAGAACTAACCGTGTCCTTTGTCTTCCCTTCAATGTTCAAAAATGTCCCTAGCAGATTCTCGCATATGTTTTTCTCAATGTGCATTACATCGAGATTATGCCTTAATTTCATATCAGCCCAGTATGGCAAGTCCCACAAACAAGACCTCCGGTCCCAACATTGATGTTCCTCACGCTTTCTTTTCTTCACAAGCTTTCCTCAACTCACATCTTTCACCTTTTCAAGTTGCTGCTCCAGCTCTTCTTTAGTGAATTCAGCTGGCTTGTCACGGGTTTCATTCTCACCATTAAAATCTTTGCTTCTTCGCCAACGATGGTTCGGGGAAGAAAGCTGCGGTGCCCAATATAGCAGATCTTGCTCCTTATTCTCTTTGAGCAAGGGTCTTTGTCACAATGGACACAGGCCTTATAACCCGCTGTGATCCTCCCAGACAGAGTGTGCAGCGCCGGGAAATCATGGATGGACCATATGATTATAGCACGTGGATTGAACTTTTCTTCCGGACTCAAGGCATCGTATGTAGGTATAGCAGTCCAGAGCTGGAGCAGTTCTTCTACGAGGGGCTCCATAAAGACATCAAAATCCTTTCCTGGAGACTCCGGACCCGGGATAAGCAATGACATCATGAAGTTGGACTGATCCATGCATGCCCATGGTGGCAGGTTGTACGGTGCCACAAAAACGGGCCACATGCTATAAGACGTGCTCATGTTCCCAAACGTATTAAAGCCATATGTGGCAATGCCAAGTTTTATGTTCCTTGGATCTGCAACAAAATCTAAATGTATACTGTCAAACTCTTTCCATGCCTCTCCGTCCGCTGGATGGCTCAGCTCATTGTCCACAGGTTGCCGCTTCAGCTTGTGCCATTGTACCTCCAGCGATGATTTCTTCGAGATAAACATCCGCTGCAGCCTTGGTATCAACGGAAAGTGCCTCAGTACCTTCTCTGGTATTGACTTCTTCCCATCAGCATCTTTCCACCTAGAGGCATTGCATTTTGGACAGTTGTCATGCTTTGCTAAATCCTTCCGAAACAAGACACGGTTATTTGGGCACACATGTATTGAAACATAACCTAGCCCCAGCCTGCGGATTATGCTCAATGCTTCATCATAAGATCTGGGAACACAGCTATCAGGGAATTGCAAGTTCAAAAGGCGGAGTATTGCGTTGAATGCAGCATTGCTAATCCGGTAGAAAGACTTGATGTGGAGTAACTTCACGGTGAAGGTAAATCTTGAAAATTTACCCCCTTCATGAGTTGCGCACTTCGCCTCCTCTAACACCTTAGCAAACAACGACTTCTGTCCATCATCATGATCTTCAGCATCGTACAAATCCTTCAATAGGTCAGGAATCCTATCATCTTCATGCCCATCCTCTTCCTCCAAACCTGCATTATCTCGCAAAACCTTTTCCATGAAATCAATGCCAGCATCACCACCACCCATCATATGAGGGGCCTGTGTATCAGCTTCAAAATGTTGAGGTTGTCCGTCTAAAGGTTCTCCATGATATATCCATCTATCATATGTGCTGGACATCCAATTAAGAAGCAGATGATCTTCCACTCTTCCTTGAGCCATTCTTGGACGGTTGAGGCGTTCACAACATGGGCAAAGAATGTGAGGATCGTTGGCAAAATTTGCCCAAACAAATGCCATGAAATCATCAACTCCTTTCATATGTTCTTTCGAAAACTTTCTAACTCCTTTTCTAATCCAGCTTTTGTCCATCTGCCAAAGACAACAAATTGTTGCAACTTAGCAAATCAATCTAAGTGCATCAAGATTAATTACTGAAAATGGATGGCAGTAATGGCAGCTAAAAATCCCGAAAATTTTATATGCTAATTGCCTAACCACAACATTGAAACAAACCAAACTATAAATCAAACCAACACTGAAATTAGCATGAATTTATGTTGCAGAGAAGGCTAATTCAAATTAAACCAAACCAAGATTTAGAAGGATCATTTTTCTGGGAAGACCAAGCTAGCTAGCTCCTAACAAATACTATGCTGTTTCTATCAATTACAATTACTATTATCCTAAAAATCTATAGACAAACAATTGAAGAACAACTGAGGCCATCTAGCTCAAATTCCCCCCAAATCTTAACCCAAGAGGCCTGAAGAATTCTTAACAAACAAGCTGAAGAACTCCTAACAGTACATCAAGAAAATTCATCTATGCAATATCTACCAAACAAGCAAGCTATCTCCTAACTCATAACAGTGCATCAACAAAATTCATCTATGCTGAAGAACATCTGACTGAAATCCATCTCCCACTGAAATCCATGCTCGGTGATGAGGTGCAGATAGTGAGAGAGGAGAGGGGGGAATAGGTGAGGGGTGCATACCGGGAGGTGTGCTTGCGGTGGCGGTGAGTCCCCCATGCTCGGCGAGCCTCTCCTTGCATGGGTGAGGATGCCGTTCACCATCGCCCCCACCACCGTCGGTCGCCCATGCCCCTGCTGGTCGCTTCGCCTCCACGCCCCTGCCTCGCCTCCGCCCCCTGCTGGTTACCTCCGCTGCCGGCCCCGCCCCCGCCTCCGCCCCTGCTGGTTGCTTCCGCTGCGAGGCCGTAGGCGAGGTCACCTGCGGCGAGGTCATGGGAAAGGCGAGAGGCCCCTGCTGGTTGCTTCAGCCGCCGGCCCCACCCTCGTCCGCCCCCTGCTGATTGCTTCCGCCCGCCGCCCACCCTCGTCCGAGCGGCCCCTGCTGGTAGCTTCCGCCGTCGCCCGCCGCCACCTGGTCGGAAGACCTAGAAAAATGCTTAGTGTTGCTTTGTTCGATGCCACCCGCCGCCACCTGGTCGGAAGGTCCCACTTGTCACTGATACGATAGAGCCGTGGTTTTATATACTATATAGAAAACTACCCACACATTAGCAACAATCCCTCTCTAGCCCAGCGGTACTGAACGAGCGAACCCAGCACCAGGTTGTGGGTTCGAGTCCCCGCAAGCGCACATTTTTTAGGGAATTAAATGCTCGCTCACCCACCTATCAAATGGCTCCCGCCTGTCAGTGTTTCTAATTGTTGCTCTGTTCGATGCCACCTGGTCGGAAGGTCACACTTGTCAATGATATGAGAGAGTCGTAGTTTTATATAATGTTTAGACAAATTCCCATACATGAGCAACTGTGCCTCTCTAGCCCAGCGGTAGCAAGCGAGCGAAGCAAGCGCGAGGTCATAGGTTCGAGTCCCGCCTCGCGCATCTTTTTTGGGCGAATTAAGCGCTTGGCCCCACCTGTCAAATGGGTCCTGCCTGTCAGTGTGTGCCCCGTCTGTTTGTTGAATATTAACATTTAAGCAAAAATGACACCTAGACAGTGACACATAAGTGAGGTTGCTGAGGTGGCTGCCTAATCATCCTAATTCATTCAAACTCAAGTGTAGTGACCATTTTATATTGGTCGTTATCAGCTAGGCGTGAGGCAGTGGACAGTGCTTCCCACTTTACGACCATTTCCTCTAATGAAATTACGACCTTTCTGACCAGAATGGTCGTTATGGGTTAGGGTTTGGAACCCCCGAACAGCTTTTGACCAATTGGTCTAAAATGGTCATAAATTTATGACCAATTCTTCTAGGGTCACTAACATAAGGTCACAATTCGACTTATTTCTTATAGTGCCCACAGTTTTCCAGCGGGAACGCCGAAAACGCATTTTTCCGGATTGAGATTGATGTCATATGTACGGAGGTTGTCGAATGTGAGACGCAGGTCGTCTATTAATGACTCGACGTGCCTAGTCTTGATGACGGCGTCATCCACATATGCTTCAACTGTCTTGCCGATTTGTTTCTCCAGGCATGTTTGAATCATGCGTTGGTAGGTGGCGCCAGCATTTTTAAGCCCAAAGGGAATAGTGTTGAAGCAGAAAGGCCCGTATGGGGCAATGAATGCGGTTACGGGTTGATCGGACTCCTTCATTTTGATTTGATTGTATCCGGAGTATGCGTCGAGGAAACACAGTGAGTTGTGTCCTGCAGTAGCACAATAATCTGATCGATGCGGGGGAGGGGGATGGGATCCTTAGGGCAGGCCTTGTTAAGATCTTTGAAATCGACGCACAGGCGCCAGGATTTGTCCTTCTTTGGCACCGTCACCAGGTTTGCTAGCCAGTCCGGGTGTTTTATTTCTCTAATGAATCTGGCCTCGATTAACTTGGCTAGCTCCTCCCCCATAGCTTGTTGTTTGGGTTTGGAAAAGCGCCGCAGTGTTTGCTTGACCGGCCTGTATCCTTTCAGTATATTGAGGCTGTGTTCGGCCAACCTGCGTGGGATTCCTGGCATATCAGAAGGGTGCCAGGCGAATATGTCCCAATTCTCACGCAGGAACGCTCGTAGTGCGGCGTTGACCGTTGGGTCCAACTGTGCCCCGATGGAAGTTGTATTCTTGGGGTCCGTTGGGTGGACTTGAAATTTGACTATTTCATCTGCTGGTTTGAGAGAGGTAGATTTGGGCCGCTTGTCAAGGATTACGTCGTCCTTATCCACCGTGGAGCGTAGTGCGGTTAACTCTTCGGCCGCGAGGGCCTCGGACAGTGCCTCGAGGGCAAGGGATGCGGTTTTGTTTTTGGCTCGGAGGGCTATGTCCGGATCACTGGCGAGAGTGATAATACCGTTGGGCCCGGGCATCTTGAGCTTCATATACCCGTAAAGAGGTATAGCTTGAAAGCATGTGAATGCATCTCACCCCGCCAGGGCGTGATATCCACTGTTGAAAGGGGTCACTTGGAAGGTTATCTCTTTGGACCGATAGTTCTGCGCCATGCCGAATACCATGTCAAGTGTAATTTCCCCCGCACATCACGCCTCCCGGCTGGGAATAATTCCTCGGAAGGTCGTATTACTTTGCTCGATGCGGCTCCTGTCTATTTCCATTTTACTGAGTGTGTCCTCCTAAATGAGGTTTAGCCCACTGCCGCCGTCCATGAGGACTTTAGTCAGCAGAAAGCCATCCACAGTTGGATTGAGGACCAAGGCAGCTGGTGCTCGGACTGACCGGAGTCTTGGTTCATCACTGGCATTGAAAGTTATGGCCGTGTCGTTCCAAGGGTTTATTGCTGCTACTTGGCAGACTTCAGCGACGTCGCGGAGTGCCCTCTTGCGCCGATTGTTTGAAGCGAAAGTCTCGAAGACCGTCAATACTCTGAGGTCGTCGTCCTCCGGGGGGTGTTGCTCTAAGGTGTCTTCGGTGAGGATACCCTCCCCGCTCTTGGCCACTTGCCGACATGCTCTAAGGCTGTGGGTATGAACGGTATCTGGTGTCCTGTTTATTTTGCATGGCCTATCGAGCCATGCCTCCAGAACGGTTCCGCGTCTCGTAGTGGGCTTAGTTTTCTTCACTATGTGGTCTGGTGCCCCGTGACGGTGCATCCTTTTTGCTCGCCAGGGGGGTTGAGTGGAGACTGGTGGTTCCCAGCGAGTTGTCTGAGTTTTTCATGCGCAGTACTTCTGTACTATGGTTGCCAAGTCAGTGAAGTGTAATACGGGACGGCGGTTGATGGCGTTGAGGATTCCTTCGTCCGTGCAATTATTGCAGAATACCGAAATCGCGTCCTCGTCGCAGCAATCTTTAATCTTGTCTTTGATAAGGAGGAATCTGGCCCGAAAGTGATGGACTGTTTCGTGAGACTGCTGTCGTACGTACATGAGGTCGCATATGTCCGGAGGGCCGGAATTTCTTGGCGAATATTTCTTGTGGTGGGTGGGTGGCTTTAAATCCAATCCCTGACCCAATTTGGAGTCCGGAGTTGGAAGAACTTCTGAGCTGAATAGTTCGGGCTCCGGGATGTTGAATGATTTTCCAGGCTCGACGCCAGATTCTGGTTTCGGGGGACTGGGAATGTTGTCTCGCAGGTAGGTATCCGGATTTTTGAGCTCGGAAATCCAAACACAACCCGTCTTCAACGTAGGAGAAGAGTTGTTGGTTTGCTCCTCTACGACCGCTATCTGATGGGTGATCGGCGGAGATTTGATTTCTCTCTGATTGGGTTTAAGCCCAATCTGATCATAGTCTGTAGCGACTCCCATGGCGGCAATGCGATCCAGGAGTTCGTTTAAAGATGACAACTCCGCCAGATCCATCCGTTTGGAGTAATCGGAGTCAAGATGGAGGCGATTTTTGATGACCTGAGAAGTCATCGTCGGCTTAACGGCCGAACGGGCGATCATGGTAAAGTCGCCCAGCCAGAGGGTTTGGCCTGAGGCCAGGGCTCCTCCGGAGGTGATACTATCCTTGATAACAAGGCGAGCCATCAATCATGTCTTTGACGTCACAGCGGAACTCTGAATGGAAGCACCAATGCCGGTGTCAAAACCGGCGAATCTCGGGTAGGGGGTCCCGAACTGTGCGTCTAAGGTCAATGGTAACAGGAGATGGGGACACGATGTTTACCCAGGTTCGAGCCCTCTTGATGGAGGTAATACCCTACTTCCTGCTTGATTGATCTTGATGAATATGAGGATTACAACAGTTGATCTACCACGAGATCGTAATGACTAAACCCTAGATGTCTAGCATGTATGATTATGATTGCCCCTCCGGACTAAACCCTCCGGTTTATATAGACACCGGAGGGGCCTAGGGTTATACAGAGTCAGTTTACAGAGGAAGGAATCTTCATATCCGAACGCCAAGCTTGCCATCCATGCAAAGGAGAGTCCCGTCCGGAGATTGGAGGAAGTCTTCTATCTTGTATCTTCATGGCCCATCAGTCCGGCCCACGTCACACAGGCCGGACGTCCGAGGACCCCTTAATCCAGGACTCCCTCAGTGTTCTCATATTTCTATGGGAGTGCTAATCCTTCGTGATCATCGGGATTGTCATGCCAATTATTTTCTAACCTGTGCGTTTCTCTTCAAGATGATCCTATCCTTTCAATTTTTGCTAGATCAATTTTCAGTTCTTCGCAACGGTGTTTGTTTCATCCGTCCCAAGTTGCCTTTGTGTTCCCGCCATCCCACCCTTTTCTTTAAGGACTTATATTTCTTAATCAAGTATCCACTATATTCACGCGAAGTCTCTTCATTTTTTACCTGAATGTTCTTTATCCGGTGATTATCATGAAGATGCTCACGAGCTTCAAGTTCATCATGCTTCGTTATCATTTTCTTCCCCGGTGGAGTCAATTCAAGCTTCGGTGTTGAGCATATTCCTTTCATTTGTCCAATGCTTTCTCATGCCGGTGCACCTCCTAATCATCCACTTCTTGGTATTCATTTGTTTCAGAGTGTTGAAGATATCTCAGAAGATTCGCATTTCCATTCTTAATCCGTTCAAGCTATTCCAAGGTTGTTATCTCATTCAAGCCATTTAATTCAACCGGTGCAATCTCTCTTGTAAAATTGTTGAACAGTATTTTCTTTTGAGTGGGCCCTAACCCACATGTCTTTTCCCAGGATCTTACCTGACTCTTCAATTTTTTTCGGAGTTATTCTCAAATGCTTTTCAAAGTTTGACGTAAGAATGAATTCTCATCAGTCAATTGCCTTCTCCAAGATCGCTTTCAAATTCTCTTCATCTGTGGCTCAACATTAATATTCACCATTCTTCCGGAGTGTATCAATAATTCATGGTGGTGTATCTCGTCATCATTCTAAGCTTTGAAGACCGAAGAACGATTTCTCCTAAATCTTGGTCCGTTCTCTTGAAGATTCATGGTTCTAGCTTCATGCCAGCCTCATAATTGCTTCAATCACCAAGGATTCTTTTCATACCCATCCGGAGCATTTTAGGAGTTGTTTTTGTTTCTTGATCATCCAAGGGCCATCATTTTAGAATATTTCTTCATTCTCATCTTTCAACTTCATTTCCGCAATTCTTCTCAATTCATGCCTCTTCGTTCATCTCCATATTCTTCCGGTGCTTTGTTCAATTATTCTCTAGTCAGCTTGTGATCTCTTCATGCTCTCGTATCTAAATTCCCTCAAGAATCCTCGTTCATTTTTTCCAATTCTTCCCAGTGATTTGTTCCCTTTTCTTTGTTTGTTTTCAATTCTTACGGTGGTTTTTTCAAGATTCTTCTTCCTTCGTTTTCATATCAATTCAATCGTTCTTCCCAAATCCTACCGGTGGTTCATTGAAGACCTTTTCCAAGTTTCCGGTATACCAATCTTTTCAAGAAGAATAAGCGGCATGCCAAATCCATTGCCTGTCATCAATTTAAGTTGATGAAGGATAAGTATGACATAATTCTTATTCTTATTTCATCAAGATGATGTAATTCCTTCTTCCGGAGTTCGTTCAGGATGCCAATTTCTCGGTTCTAAGATGTTCTTTTCTTTCCAAAGTTCCATGTTCTCTCTGTTATATCATCGCGAAGCTCCATCTACCATTGCAAGGCTCACCTTGTTCTTTCAACTTCTCTTTCTTTCTATCATTCTTTTATTACTGGAGTTCTTCATGAAGGCTCTACATGATGGTTCATCAAAGAGTGCATTCATTATCGAAGTGTTCTGTCAATATTCTTTTTGTAGGAGCTCATATATTCTTCTTCTTGTATTTCGAAGTGCATTCTTTCTACCTTATCATTTGAGGTGGTGTTATGTCATTCTTGACAATTTCCCTTCGCGTGTCAAGGTTCACAAGTTGTTAAGAAGGAGATATTTAAACCCATCATTTTCTCTTTGTTCAGGAGATCCTTTGCAACCCATCAATCTCTTCATTGGAGTTATCTTGGGTTATATTTCACCTAAAGTCTTACCTATGGAATGTTGCTAATTGTGGTGCCTATCGATAATCCAAGTTTCCTCCTATTCTCTCGGTAAAAGGAGTTTTCATCTCCTTGTTGATCTAGATCCAATTAACTGTTTCCGTTAGTGGCCGGTTGTCACCTCATAATTTTGAGATATTTTCCATAAGCCACAACAAGCTTGTGCTTTTCGTTGTTGATTTTCCAACAACTCCATTCAATCCTTCTTTCTACAGATGCTTTCCAAACTCAATTGTGGTAGAAGTTGACATTTCCTTCTCCGTTCTCTTATTCCGACGATCTAGCTTCTATTCGTTCGTTCCAGAGGCATTGTGATGTTGCTCTCTTCGACCAATCATCTTGTTTTCTCAAGATCATGTTCTTTTCCTTGCTTTTCCATTCAACGGGAGTGTTGTGTCCTCTATTCAAGTTATTTCCATCTTATTAAGTCTTGCCTCTCTTTTCAACTGGAGTGCTGTTCGAATTCTTTCATTCTTATTATTTGTCCATCTTGATTTAACCAGTAGGGTTTCAAAGCCTATCTTGTCCCTTCAGCCTCTTTGTTCTTGTTTTATTCCTTGTTCCTCTTGTCTAACAGAGTGTTTCCAATTTCATTATCTCCATCATGTCATTTCTTCAAGTTTCAACCTCTCAAGGTTCCTGGTTTCGCTCATTTGTCAAAGAAGCAACTTTGTTTTACCTCTTGCTCTTCCGCTTCTCTCCGGTCCCATCCCTAGATCTCGGTGCGAGATCTCTTGTAAGTGGAGGAGAGTTGTGATGACCCGAGACCGACACTCCAGATGCCTTCCATGTTTTGCGTGTCAACTGTGTTAATTATATGTATGTTGCATTCATCATGTCATCATTTGCAATGCATCAGTAGTCCGCTCCCATCGTTTTCACAAAACTTGCATCTATTCGTAGTTGCCTAAACCGGAGTCTCTCTGCACAGTGCATCGACCCCTCCCGCGCGTCCGAAAACTTCTCTGAACCCGATCCGGGCAGTCGTTACCGATGGGTCCGGACCATCTCCAAACATCCCTAAAATATTTTTGGTTCCTTATGATTCAGCTAGCCTATTTTTCTCGACCGCCTGATTACGATCGGAGGGCGTGTATCTAACCAAATTCATTTCCCCTCCCCATATATAAACGCACTAGTTCAAATGAGTTCAACCCTAATTTTTAGGAGAGCTGTCCCATCCTTCCCGTCTCGCGCCGCCGCCAGCTGCATCTTCGATCCCTCCCGATCCACCCACCTGCTCATCTCCTTCCGCGCCCAGGCACTACTCTCCGTCCATCAATCCAACCAGCATCCACCCACCTCCTCCTCTCGATCCATCCTCGTGCCCAGCTTCAGATCGAGCAGGAGCCTCGATCTCGAGCTCCTCTGCTTCTTCCCCAGGCGCCCGAGGCCTACCTCGGGATCGTGTAGCTGCTCGAGGCCCCAAGCAGTAGCGCTCGACCTCTTCCCCTCGCGCCGCCGCCGCCGGCAACCAGCTCCACCAAGCCGCCCCCGTCTCTGCGGCCATGCTAAACACCTCCTCTACCCCGAGCCGCCACCTCGCCGTCTTTTGTCCTCGCAACGCCCGCGTCCGAGCAAGAGGAGCTCGCTGCTCGAGCTCGAGCACGCACCAAGACCCATGGCGTACCTCCCGTGCGCGCATCCACTCATCCTCCGCGCCCATAGTAGCTCGAGGGGAGGATCCCCTCGATCCCCTGCTCCCCTGCCTCCCTCGATCCTGCCACACCCGACTCCGCCGGACCCTGCCGAACACCTCACCGGAGCACAGCACCCTCGGAGCCCTGAGTCCCGTGCCCTTCGCCGCCTCCCATGTGCCTCTGATCATGCCTGAGCACGGACGCCTCGCCGTCTCCCTGCCTTGCCCGCGTCCGTGCAAGAGCAGCAGCACAGCCCCGAGCCTCAATCCGACCGTCGCCGGCGCACCACTGTCGGAGCACCAGCAGGACCCTCACGCTCCCCTTTCTCTCTCTGCCTTCTTTCCCTTCCCCGTTCTCAACTCTGTCTTTCTCTGTCTAGTTTTGGACAGGGACCAAAGGAGGCCGCCATGGCCTTGGAGTTTCACCACCGCCCCGTCGCCCGGATCCGTTGCTCCGCGCCCGTCCAAGGCCTTCCTCACCCGGATCCGCCCAACATTGGCCTCCCTCGCCTCTCCTGCGTCACCGGAGCCCCGACGACCCCTCCTGGACCTGCCGCTGCCACCAAGCTAAAGCCGCGCCTCTGCTTCCTCTGCATCGGCCCCTGCCTTCTGCCTCGTCCTCGTTTGAGCTGAGAACGAGCGCACGCTGCCGCCGCGCGTTGACCCACGCCTAGGTCGCGTCCAGCACGCCAAGGCCCAGCACCTCTACAGCGTCCAGCCGGCCTGTTGGCCCAATGTGAGCATCCGCCCAGCCCCTCCTCTCTATTGGCCCAACATGCACCAGATTCGGCCCGTGTCATGTATTTCCCTGTTCTACGAATTTGCTAATTATCCAGAGACTGCAGTTTTACAGAAAGACCCTCATTGTTCATGCAGTTAATAAATCCAGAACCGTGCATCATAGGTAAATAATTGATATATGTAAAATGCTTAGAATTTCATCTAGTTTCATAATATGTAACTTCCATCCATGTTGAAAATGTTTAAAATGATGTTTGCATTTAGTTTGCATAATGACATGTTAAAATGCTTTACTTCATAAGTAAATAACCGTAGCTCCGATTTAAATAAACTTTATATGTAAATGGGGTAGAAAAATGCATAGATTAACATGTTGCACTTTATTTTCCTGTTTAACAAAAACAAAATATGGTTTTAGGGCAGAACAGTACCAAATTCATAATATGCATATGGGGATTTTCCAAAATTTGTTTTGTGTATCCGACCTCATTTAAACTTGCCTAAATAGTTAGTTTACTTATACTCCACCTCTTGCCATTTTTAACAACATTTAATATTGTTGGGTACATAAACGGGAGTGAACTAAATAAATAAATGTGGTGTTTCGTCAATATGCAACTCGTTGCATATTGAGCTCCACTTAATTTGTAGTATTGGTTGTTGCACTTTGCCATCCCATGCCTCATTAAATCGAACACGTATCATACTTGGTTGCGCATCATGCCATGTTTATGCTTGTTAGTTTACTGTGTTGTTTGCTTCTTTTCGGTTGTGCTTCTCCTCGATAGTTTCGGTCACGTTGCGATTGTGAGGATTCGTTCGACTACATTGGTTCATCTACTTCATGGATTCGGTCTTCTTCCTACCGGCATTTCATGCAATATGACCGTCACCTTGGATCTCACTACTATCTTTGCTATGCTAGTTGTCTCGATGCTATTGCTATGTCGTGCTACCCACCACTTGTTTATAAAGCCTCCCAAATCACGATGTTAGCCTCTAACCTTTTCCACCATCCCAGCAAACCGTTGTTTGGCTATGTTACCGCTTTGCTCAGCCCCACTTATAGCGTTGCTAGTTGCAGATGCAGTTGCAGGTTGTTCCATGTTGGGACATGGATATCTTGGATATCATGGGATATCACAATATCTCTTATTTAATTAATGCATCTATATACTTGGTACAGGGTGGAAGGCTCAGCCTTTTGCCTGGTGTTTTGTTTCACTCTTGCCGCCTTAGTTTCCGCCATACCGGTGTTATGTTCGTTGATTTTGCGTTCCTAACACGGTGAGGGTTTATGGGCCCCTCTTGACAGTTTGCTTTGAATAAAACTCTTCCAACAAGGCCCAACATTGGTTTTACCATTTGCCTAATAACAACCAAAAACTTGCATAGGGACCTGCTGCCCCCCGAGGTCTCTTAATCAACCCCCGGGCCAATGCTCCTCATGAGTGTTGGTCCAAAACAGAGCCACTTGTGGTCCCACCCCTTCACCCGGGGTTTTCGGTTGCTGTATGTAGTGTTCATCCGGCCGTGGCCTAAGACGAGATACGCGCGGCTACTATCAGGGTGTCAGCACGCTGGGAGGTCTTGCTGGTTTGTTTTACCATTGTCGAAATGTCTTGTGCACCGGGATCCCGAGTTTGATTGGATGTCCCACGATGGAGGATTGTCTCCGCGGATCATGAGCTTGTCATGCGCTAAGTTGGGACACCCCTGTAGGGTTTAAACTTTCGAGAGTCGTGTCCGCGGTTATGTGGCAGATGGGAGTTTTTAATATCCAGTTGTACAAAACTTGACACCAGATCCAAAATAAAATACACCAACCACATGCGTAACCGCGCCTGTCTCTTTTCGGGTGAGTTCGAGAAGAGAACACAGTTGGGTTATGTTTGAACGTAAGTAGGTCAGGATCACTTCTTGATCATTACTAGTTTGCGACCGTTGCGTAGTTTCTCATCTTATTCTTGTACTCGTAAGTTAGCCACCATACAATGCTTAGTGCTTGCTGCAACCTCACCACTTATGCATTCCATACCCATTAAGCTTTGCTAGTCTTGATACCCATGGTAATGGGATTGCTGAGTCCTCATGGCTCACAGATTACTACAACAACAGTTGTAGGTACAGGTAATGCGATGATCTGACGTGAGAGTGATGCTTGATTGCTTTTGGAGTTCTTCTTCTTCTTCGATCAATGGATTAGGTTCCGGGCCGGGAGCCTGGGACTAGCAGGGTGGATGTCGTTCTTTTTTTCGTTTCTTTTCATCCGTACTCGGATCCTGCTCTTCTGAATGATGATTGCCATGTATTGATGAATTGTTGTATTCATGTTGTAGATCGTGGCGAGTGTAAGCCTTTATCTTGTATTCTCATCTATTCAGTACATGGTATGTTTTAATGATATCCATCTTGCTATGCGCTCGAAATGCGATTGTGCCCCGATCATGAATTCATCACGTGATTGGGATACAATTGCATCTTGGGCGCTACAATTTCCATCTGCATAAAACTGCAGGTTCCTGCCGAAAACTTGTCCTTCAAGGGAAGCTGGAAAGACTAACCAACACTGCGATCTCCAGCAAGCCAAACAGATAAGTTATATCTCTTGTCCATACCTGTTCTGTAAGGAAAGACTTGTGCATAAGAGAACCTCGCCGCTTTTTGAAACATAGGTGCTCCCATCCTTTGACTCGAATGTTTCTTCAATCAGGATGGTCGCAGTGGCCTTTGATGAAAAAATATTGGGGGGGGTGGCTGGTCCCTCTTCACGATTTGTGCCCTGTAGGCTTAACTCCCCGGCAATAAAATAGAGGGTACCAGCAGGATAGCCTGCCGGGGGAAACTCGTTTATTTAAAAATATAGAGGCATTCCACCTCTGCATGGACATATACATGCACGAGGCGCCGACAAGGTTCATCGTTTTCATTAATATGCTAATCAAACAAGTACATACCTTACATGACACAGACATGGACTCAAGAGATTACATTATTTGAACTAAAATTTGGCAAGTGCCTACAGATTTAAGATTGAAAAAAAGATAAGTGTCCCATAAACTCCTCTCCCTATTCCTCTTATCCCAGGTAGTGCGGTGGGAAGAGAAAGGAACAGGAGCAGCGCCCAAGCAGGAGCCCATCCCGGTCCCGTCATGGCCTGCCAGATGCACCCTGACAAGATCGGGAGTGGCGAGGCTGCGAAGAAGGATGGCGGAAGGAGCAGCTCGGTGGTGCCCTGGTCACCACCTCCGGGACCAGTCAGAAGCCCCAGCACAAGCACCAGCAGGGAAGGCCATCGGAGCTTAGCTGGTAGACTGCTGGAGGAGGCAAAGGCACCAGGAGGGCGACCCCTTCCCCGGTGATCGAGAAGCCGGTGATGCCAGTGCCGGGGAAGGGAGGGTAAAGACGGAAAGACAAGGCAGTAGGTCCCAGTACGAGGCGAATGTGTCGGTGCTATCGTACATCGACCTGCCTCCCGCCTTCTTCGTCTTCCCTAGCTTCATCTTCATCAACACCGCTCCGGGGAAGCACCGACCTCTCGGCCCGGGGCCTTCCCCGGAGAAGCAGCCGAGGGCCAAGACGGCCAGGGGCTCGGGACACGCCGCTCCCCACCTTGGCGGGCAGGAAGGCACCCCTCCCTTCAACATCAGCCCAGATCCACCGGAAGGGGCAGTGCTGGGATTACCAACGATCCCTATCCCTGCATCCTGGACGGGCATCGAAGGCTCCAAGAACCTGGTCGCGAGACCAACGAGTGGCAGCAGTTCAAGGCAAGATGTCGCTTTACCTGACGGAGAACCGACCGAGGCAGATGAGACAAGCATTTCGCCGCTATGGGAAAGCTTGATACCTCCCACACCACGGACGATTCGTCTGCCGCGTCTTCTCCAGGCTTGGGCCAGACTCACTCCCCAAGCATCAGCACGAGCATTCGGTATCGCCAACCTCAAGCTACTGCCTGGGGCCCGGCCCCAGGTTCTTCCTTTCAGCATAACCGGCAGAAAGCTGAGGATGGAGGAGAAGGGATGCAAGGATGAAGGCCTCCGCTCCTCCCCCGCCCCTCCTTTTATAGGCGGGTCGGGGAAGAGAGCCGATCCCTCAATGGGTAACCGCTGCCCTCCTCCACCAATTCAAGAAGATCGGGCCCCTTCCTTGATGCTCTCCCGCACCACGTGCCTCCGTTACCTACCCCGCGCGATGCATGCAACATATGTGGCTAAGGATAAGGGCGTTGTGGGAAGAGTGAATTGGCAGTTACTCCCCCGTGCGTTAAAGTCATTCAAGGGCCATTACAAGAATGGCCCCACCACAATTGGCTTTACGCGACGCGCAAGAAAACCGGAAACTGGCCCGGACTCAAGTTAATGAAGAAGCGAAGAATATCTTAAGGGGCCAGTGCTACCTCTTGAGCACTGCGTTGGTTTTCCCTTGAAGAGGAAAGGGTGATGCTGCAAAGTAGCTTAAGTATTTCCCTCAGTTTTGAGAACCAAGGTATCAATCCAGTTGGAGGCCAGGCACGAATCCCCCGCACCTACACAAACAAATAAATCCTTGCAACCAACGCGATAAGGGGTTGTCAATCCCTACACGGTCACTTACGACAGTGAGATCTGATAGATATGATAAGATAATATTTTTTGTATTTTTATGATAAAGATGCAAAGGAAAATAGACAGCAAAATAAAAGGCAACGGAAATAGCTAAGTGTTGGAAGATTAATATGATGGAAAATAGACCCGGGGGCCATAGGTTTCACTAGTGGCTTCTCTCAAGAGCATAAGTATTACAGTGGGTGAACAAATTACTGTTGAGCAATTGATAGAATTGAGCATAGTTATGAGAATATCTAGGTATGATCATGTATATAGGCATCACGTCCGAGACTAGACCGACTCCTGCCTGCATCTACTACTATTACTCCACACATCGACCGCTATCCAGCATGCATCTAGAGTATTAAGTTCATAAGAACAGAGTAACACTTTAAGCAAGATGACATGATGTAGAGGGATAAATTCATGCAATATGATATAAACACCATCTTGTTATCCTCGATGGCAACAATACAATACGTGCTTTGCTGACCCTACTGTCACTGGGAAAGGACACCGCAAGATTGATCCCAATGCTAAGCACTTCTCTCGTTGCAAGAAAGATCAATCTAGTAGGCCAAACCAAACTGATAATTCGAAGAGACTTGCAAAGATAACCAATCATACATAAAAGAATTCAGAAGATTCAAATATTGTTCATAGATAAACTTGATCATAAACCCGCAATTCCTCGGTCTCAACAAACACACCGCAAAAGAAGATTACATCGAATAGATCTCCATGAAAGAGGGTAAGAACATTGTATTGAGATCCAAAAAGAGAGAAGAAGCCATCTAGCTAATAACTATGGACCCGAAGGTCTGAGGTAAAATACTCACACATCATCGGAGAGGCTATGGTGTTGATGTAAAAGCCCTCCGTGATCGATGCCCCCTCCGGCGGAGCTCCGGAACAGGCCCCAAGATGGGATCTCACGGGTACAGAAGGTTGCGGCAGTGGAATTAGGTTTTGGGCTCCGTATCTGGTTGTTTGGGGGTACATAGGTATATATTGGAGGAAGGAGTACGTCGGTGGAGCAACAGGGGCCCCACGAGGGTGGAGGGCGCGCCTGGGGGGTAGGCGCGCCCCCCTACCTCGTGGCCTCCTGGTTGAAGTCTTGACATAGGGTCCAAGTCCTCTGGATCACGTTCGTTCCGAAAATCACGTCCCCGAAGGTTTCATTCCGTTTGGACTCCGTTTGATATATTTTTTCTGCGAAACTCTGAAATAGGCAAAAAACAGCAATTCTGGGCTGGGCCTCCGGTTAATAGGTTAGTCCCCAAAATAATATAAAAGTGTATAATAAAGCCCAATAATGTCTAAAACAGAATATACTATAGCATGGAACAATAAAAAATTATAGATACGTTGGAGACATATCAAGCATCCCCAAGCTTAATTCCTGCTCATCCTCGAGTAGGTAAATGATAGAAACAGAATTTTTGATGTGGAATGCTACTTGGCATAATTTCAATATAATTCTTCTTATTGTGGCATGAATGTTCAGATTTGCTATGATTCAAGATAAAAGTTTAATGTTGACATAAAAACAATAATACTTCAAGCATACTAACTAAGCAATTATGTCTTATCATAATAACATAGCCAAAGCGAGTTATCCCTACAAAATCATATAGTCTGGCTATGCTCCATCTTCCCCACACAAAATATTCATATCATGTACGACCCCGGTTTTGGCCAAGCATTTGGTTCATACTTTTAACGCGCTTCAGCCTTTTGAACTCTTACGCAATACATGAGCGCAAGCCATGGATATAGCACTATGGTGGAATAAGGTATAATGGTAGGGGTTATGTGGGAACACAAAAAGGAAGAAGGTCTCACATCAACGAGGCTAATCAACAGGCTATGGAGATGCCCATCAATTGATATTAATGCGAGGAGTAGGGATTTCCATGCAACGGATGCACTAGAGCTATAAGTGTATGAAATCTCAAAAAAAGAATGCACTAGTCCGGAGTCTCATCCCGACTTGTGGGGGAATCATAGTCTCCATCATCCTTTCCTCACTTAGGACAATGCTCTAATAATGATGATAATCACACTTTTATTTACTTACAACTCATGAATTACAACTCAATACTTAGAACAAAATATGACTCTATATGAATGCCTCCGGCGGTGTACCGGGATATGCAATGAATCAAGAGCGACATGTATGAAAGAATTATGTACGGTGGCTTTGCCACAAATACAATGTCAACTACATGATCATGCAAAGCAATATGACAATAATGGAGCGTGTCATGATAAATGGAATGGTGGAAAGTTGCATGGAAATATATCTTGGAATGGCTATGGAAATGCCATGATAGGTAGGTATGGTGGCTGTTTTGAGGAAGATATAAGGAGGTTTATGTGTGATAGAGCATATCATATCACGGGGTTTGGATGGACCGGCGAAGTTTGCACCAACTCTCAAGGTGAGAAAGGGCAATGCGCGGTACCGAAGAGGCTAGAAAATTGCGGAAAGGTAAGTGTGCGTATAATCCATGGACTCACATTAGTCATAAATAACTCATATACTTATTGCAAAAATTTATTAGCCCTCGAAGAAAAGTACTACTACGCATGCTCCTAGGGGAAGGGTTGGTAGGAGTTAACCATCGCGCGATCCCGACCGCCACACAAAGGAAGACAATCAACAAATACTTCATGCTCCGACTTCGTTACATAACGGTTCACCATACGTGCATGCAATGGGAATCACAAACTCCAACACATGTATTTTTCAATTCCACAATTACTCAACTAGCACAACTATGATATTACCACCTTTATATCTCAAAACAATTATCAAGCATCAAATTTCTCATGATATTAATTAAAGCAAATTGCCATGATATTTTAAGAATCTCAAAATAATATAAGTGAAGCATGAGAGATCAATAGTTTCTATAAAACAAATCCACCACCGTGCTCTAAAAGATATAAGTGAAGCACTAGAGCAAAACTATATAGCTCAAAAAATATAAGTGAAGCACATAGAGTATTCTAATAAATTCGAATCAAGTGTGACTCTCTAAAAAGGTGTGTACAGTAAGGATGATTGTGGTAGACTAAAAAAATAAAGACTCAAATAATACAAGATGCTCCAAGCAAAACACATATCATGTGGTGAATAAAAATATAGCTCCAAGTAAAGTTACCGATGGAAGTAGACGAAAGAGGGGATACCTTCCGGGGCATCCCCAAGATTTGGCTTTTAGGTGTCCTTAGATTATCTTGGGGTGCCATGGGCATCCCCAAGCTTAGGCTCTTGCCACTCCTTGTTCCATAATCCATCAAATCTTTCACCCAAAACTTGAAAACTTCACAACACAAAACTTAACAGAAAATCTCGTGAGCTCCGTTAGCGAAAGAAAACAAAAGACCACTTCAAGGTACTGTACTGAACTCATTATTTATTTATATTGGTGTTAAACCTACTGTATTCAACCTTCTCTATGGTTTATAAACCATTTTACTAGCCATAGATTCATCAAAATAGGCAAACAACACATGAAAAACAAAATCTGTCAAAAACAGAACAGTCTGTAGTAATCTGTAACTAACGCAAACTTCTGGAACTCCAAAACTTCAGCCAAAATAGGAAGACCTAGAAAATTTGTTTATTTATCAGCATCAATTGGAATCAATATTTTATCATGTTCTGGTGATTTTCAAAAATTATTTTTGTGAACAGAAAGTTTCTGGAATTTACAGCAAGAACAAATAACTATCATCCAAGAAGGTCCTATAGGTTAAACTTGGCACAAACACTAATTAAAACATAAAAACACATCTAACCAGAGGCTAGATCAAATATTTATTCCTAAATAGAAGCAAAAAGCAAAAAAAACTAAAAATAAAATTGGGTTGCCTCCCATCAAACGCTATCGTTTAACGCCCCTTGCTACGCATAAAAGCAAGGATAGATCTTGGTATTGTCATCTTTGGTAGGCAATTCTTCAATGAGACATCTATCACCTTTAGGAGTTTCTTTCTTTTTATTAATTATCGAACTTCTAGGGACATATCCGCAAAATTCATTTGTAGCAAATGGTTCCTTAATGATAGCAAAAAGATTGGGATGAATACTGATAGATTTGAGATCCGCAGTTTCCTTACTAGAGGATTCACCCTTATTTTTAGGAACATACATAAGCTTGGCAATTTTAGTTGGAGGACTTGGAGTATTCTTTACGGAAGAAAAAGCGGTTCGCAAGTTGGTAATGATACCCTCTAGTTTATCGATTCTAGTGGAATCCTGATTTATTCTTTCATTAACTATGGGTTCCTTCTCCTTAATATTTTTCAAAGTGACTCCTACCTTAGATCCATATTGGGTAATTTGGTTGTGGATATTTTTATCCAAATTTTCAATTAACTCTACAGTAGCAACTTTATTTTCAATAATTTCAAGTCTTTGCATTACATGCTCCAAAGTTAACATAGTTCCATTAATCAAAAGAGGTAGTGAGCCAAACAAATCTATCATAGCATTATAAGAATCAAAAGTATGGCTACCCAAGAAATTCCCTCCGGTAATCGTATCAAGGATATATCTGTACCAAGGAGTAGCGCCTACATAAAAATTGCGGAGAAGAACGGAAGTAGATTGCTTCCTGGTAGATCTATTTTGAGCATTGCAAATTCTATACCAAGCGTCTTTTAGATTTTCTCCCTCCCTTTCCTTAAAACATAGAACTTCATTCTCGGGAGACAACAGAGAAGATAGAGGACTAACCATAATGACAAAGCAAGCGAACGAAAAAGAGAGGGCGAATAAAATGGCAAGGGTGAAGTGGGGGAGAGGAAAACGAGAGGCAAATGGCAAATAATGTAATGCGGGAGATAAGGGTTTGTGATGGGTACTTAGTATGTTGACTTTTGCGTAGACTCCCCGGTAACGGCGCCAGAAATGGCTCATTGTCGGGAGTCCAAATATTAACTTGACCTTGCGTAAGCCTCCCCGGCAACGGTGCCAGAAATCCTTCTTGCTACCTCTTGAGCACTGCGTTGGTTTTCCCTTGAAGAGGAAAGGGTGATGCAGCAAAGTAGCGTAAGTATTTCCCTCAGTTTTGAGAACCAAGGTATCAATCCAGTAGGAGGCCACGCACGAGTCCCTCGCACCTACACAAACAAATAAATCCTCGCAACCAACGCGACAAGGGGTTGCCAATCCCTACACGGTCACTTACGAGAGTGAGATCTGATAGATATGATAAGATAATATTTTTGGTATTTTTATGATAAAGATGCAAAGTAAAATAGACAGCAAAATAAAAGGCAACGGAAATTGCTAAGTGTTGGAAGATTAATATGATGGAAAATAGACCCGGGGGCCATAGGTTTCTCTAGTGGCTTCTCTCAAGAGCATAAGTATTACGGTGGGTGAACAAATTACTGTTGAGCAATTGACATAATTGAGCATAGTTATGAGAATATCTAGGTATGATCATGTATATAGGAATCACGTCCGAGACAAGTAGACCGAGTCCTGCCTGGATCTACTACTATTACTCCACACATCGACCGCTATCCAGCAAGCATCTAGAGTATTGAGTTCATAAGAACAAAGTAACGCTTTAAGCAAGATCACATGATGTAGAGGGATAAATTTATGCAATATGATATAAACCCCATCTTGTTATCCTCGATGGCAACAATACAATACGTGCCTTGCTGCCCCTACTGTCACTGGGAAAGGACACCGCAAGATTGAACCCAAAGCAAAGCACTTCTCCCATTGCAAGAAAGATCAATCTAGTAGGCCAAACCAAACTGATAATTCTAAGAGACTTGCAAAGATAACCAATCATACATAAAAGAATTCAGAAGATTCAAATATTGTTCATAGATAAACTTGATCATAAACCCAGAATTCATCGGCCTCAACAAACACACCGCAAAAGAAGTTTACATCGAATAGATCTCCACGAAAGAGGGGGAGAACATTGTATTGAGATCCAAAAAGAGAGAAGAAGCCATCTAGCTAATAACTATGGACCCGAAGGTCTGAGGTAAACTACTCACACGTCATCGGAGAGGCTATGGTGTTGATGTAGAAGCCCTCCGTGATCGATGCCCCCTCCGGCGGAGCTCCGGAACAGGCCCCAAGATGGGATCTCACGGGTACAGAATGTTGCGGCGGTGGAATTAGGTTTTTGGCTCCGTATGTAGTAGTATGGGGGTACGTAGGTATATATAGGAGGAAGGAGTACGTCGGTGGAGCAACAGGGGGCCCATGAGGGTGGAGGGCGCGCCTGGGGGGGGGGGGGGTAGGCGCGCCCCCTACCTCGTGGCCTCCTGGTTGAAGTCTTGACGTAGGGTCCAAGTCCTCTGGATCACGTTCGTTCCGAAAATCACGTTCCCGAAGGTTTCAGTCCGTTTGGACTCCGTTTGATATTCTTTTCCTCTGAAACTCTGAAATAGGCAAAAAACAGCAATTCTGGCTGGGCCTCCGGTTAATAGGTTAGTCCCAAAAATAATATTAAAGTGTATAAGAAAGCCCAATAATGTCCAAAACAGAATATAATATAGCAAGCCGCTTCTACGCCCCTGCCTGTGCACTGGTTAGGGCCTACCCCGACGACACCCGGCAGGGCGTTCGGGCCAGGCCCGGGGGCTTCTGTCGGTGCAACAAACCCTGAGTCCGTTGCCTAGAGTGTGCACAGGCACAAGAACAAGATCACAACACCAAGGTCAGACTGAAGCACAAGGGATCAGTTCTTCAAAGGACCAAGATTAGCCAGAGAAGCAAGATATCACTAAGGAAGGAACCTCCCTTGCCGGGCAAGCGAGCCTGCAAGGTTGGGTTTGCCACGGAAGCAAGCTTCCAGATCGCCCCGGCAGGCCTGCCGGGGCTAGCGGAGGCAAGCCACGCCACCGCTCCACCTCACAACCAACCCAACTCGTCAATCAGTGCGGTGTTAAGCCGCAAAGAGACTAAGTGACTGCTATTTGCCACATGGCAGCCACTTCCTACAACAAACACCTCCATATGACACCCGTCCTGGGACATGTCAAGCAAGTAGGCGCAAAGCTGGCAAAACAGCCCGGTAGGGCCTGCTAGGCGAGGTGTGATGTGACGTTGAGCGGCGCATTTAATGCACCCTTTCAGCCTGCAGAGTTAGGTATGATAGCATAGTTTGCTTTCTAATCAGTGCGTAATGACTTATTTGCCACTGTGGTGACCCCTTAGTCTATAAAAGGAGGCCCATGGTGACCATAGAAGGGGTTGGTTAGTTGGTTGGCTGACTCGAACCCTCACACATTCATACGCGCGTAGCCATTCTCGCGCCGAGGAAACCCTGTCGGGCAAACATGTTGCGCTCGCCATCATCTTTTCCACCATCAATCCACCAAAGCAGGAGTAGGGTTTTACGCCTTACGGTGGCCCAAACCTGGGTAAAAACTGCCCGCGTGATCTCTGTCGTGCTGTTCCATGCTCCTTCGCTCTTTGTGCAATGTGCCATCCCCCCGCCGAACTAGAAAGGGGCTCTTGGTCCCATAGGTGGCCGTGGTTTCCCACAACACCTCTCCATAGCCGGGCACATTCAATCTCTGTAACCATATCCATCAATTCAAAGCAAGCCTCAGGGCATGAGACTTAGGACTTTTTACCTCCACCGAGTGAGGGGCCTGAACCCGTTAAACACCGAGTGTTACACCTGCATCATAGATAGTGTGTGCCCCTTATTCGTACCCCTAGTACTCATTGTCGGGATCATAACCCCGACATGGTGGCCCTCCTTTGCCTTATTCCTTGGCCTCCGGAGGGAGAGGGAGCTCTCCCCTAGATTAGATCTTAGTTTTTTGACTCCTGTTTTCGGTACTTTTCTAACATAGATCACCATTTCTTAATATAATTGGATACCAGTAACTCTGATTGGGCAGATATTTTTATTATTTTAGTAGCTTTCTTTTGGCCGAAGGTGACCAGTAACAGACCTGCACAACCCCCATGCAGTGGGCCCACGAGATAGGGGTGGCATTGAGGCGCCATGTGGAGCCCTCATGGCCTCCCTGACCTCCATCTTCTGGCTAGTGGAGCCTTTTAGTGTAAAATAATTCCAGATTTGTTTTCAGATTTATCCGGCTTCGGTATTTTTATACCTAAAAAGCCAAAACACTAGAAAACAGGAATTGGGCCCTAGCACTCGATTAATGAGTTGTCCAGATAAATATGATATAAAATCGTGCCAAAAGTATAAATTATCTAAATATAACATGAATACTCCAAAAATTGTAGATACTTTGGAGATGTATTGGCATCCCCAAGCTTAATCCCTTCTCGTCGTCGAGTAGGTAGATGATAGGAAGAATAATTTTTGAAGTGTGAATGCTAGAATAGAACAAAAATAATTTGACCATGGAAACTGCACGGTTTGCACCCCACAACATTTTATTATTGAAAAAGAGCAAGTATAATACAAATGTACAAGTTCCTCAAGACGATGAAACAAAAAGAAAAGAAACAAAAAAAGAACAAAAGTACCTCTATGGCCTAGGGTGGAAGAAAATCAATCCATCTTAATAAAGCATCCTTGTATTTGCTTTTAATCATGTGTGTGAGCAGTTTGATATCATGTACAAACTAATTCCTCCAATATGGAAAGGATGGTCTAATATGACTAAAAACTTTGTCAATTGTCATCTTCCAAATATGCCACCAAGCCAGGAACACTACCTCTGCAAAGCAAGGTTTATTGAACTCCCTCCTGGCCGCGAAAGCAATCTCAACCATGTCCTGACTATTTGGCCAAAGAATTTGCAGATGATTGCATATCCTCACACTAAAATTGCATTGGAAGAAGAGACGATTCCTGTCTTCCAAAGCTGCAATTGGGCATGACACACATTAAGGGCCATCCTCAATTCTCCAACGTGTGCGCTGGATCATATCTTTGGTGTTAACTCTGTCCATAATAACCAACCATGCAAACATTTTGATCGACATGGTGCGACAGCTTTTCCGAACCTCAATAATGGATTAGCTATAATTGGCTAATGAACAAAAGTGTAAAACCTTTTTGCTGTATCACTATAAGAAATATGTCAACTTGCAACCTTCTGTTAGTGACCCTGGAAGAAATGGTTGTAAATCTACGACCATTTGAGACCATAACGACCATTTTGGTCAGGAAGGTCATAATTTTCTTACACAAAATGGTCGCAAAGCAGACATCACTGGTCCGCTGCCTTATTTCTAGCTGATCAATACTAATATAGATCGGCATAGCCTTGTAAATTGTGGTGCCTATGACCAGGCGCCACCTCATCAGTTTTGCCTATGTGTCATGTCCATTGTCAATTTTTGCCTATGTGTCATGGTCAATTTTTGCCCTAGGTTGTGAAGCAGCCTACATTTCCGTCATTCCCAAAATTCCAAAAAGTTCTCATAAATTACTTGGATCATATCTTCCTCAAATATGTCAAAAACCTTCCTTGCCTAGTTCAAAAATATTCATTTTCCTATTCTATTCAGAACATCACTTGGTGAAGGAAGTGCTATTTATATTTTCTTGATTGCCCTCAAAAATTTTGGGCACTCTTTCCTATCCAAATAATTGACACATGACAAAATTTAGCTCCATTTACCTAGTAAATCTTCCTTAGCAAATTTCCAAAGTTTTAAGTTCGGCTAGAAGCTTTGTGAAGCACTACTAGAAAAGGCCTGTTAGTGGCGTAGTAATGGCGCACCACATGGAAGTGCGGCATTACTAACAATTTAAAAAAAAAGAAATTTTTTTCAAGTTTTTTTCTTAATCTCGGGTCACTATGGCTTAATCTCGGGTCAATATGCTTAATCTCAATTCAAATCGCACTCCGTGGTCAAACTTCCCGAAAGGTCACCCATCCTCACACTACTCTAGCCCGAGCACGCTTAACTTCCCAGTTCTATCCAACTCCAACACCAGCTCACTTAACAGGCACTTGTTGATATATCTATCATATCAATCCTATTAAACCTTGTTGATGTCTATGAGTTTGTTCATGTTCATGAGTGTGATGAAATTTTGAAAAAATATTTCAAACTTCTCGGTCATATTACGTATCATATTTTGAAATTTTTTCCAAAAAAAATTCAAAACCAAAATTTTCTTCTGTTACTAGTGGCGCACCTAGCAAATGGTGCGCCATTACTAAGTTTGAATTTTTTTTCCATTTCCCCCCTCTAGATCTTAAAAGCCCCGTATCTTTTATTCTGTTAGGTTTTTGGGGATTCTGAAACTTTTTGAGTAGATGATTTTTCATATAAAAAACTTTTTAATCCGAGTTCGTATGCAAAAGTTATGCCCATTTTACTAAATTCCAGAGAGATTTTGCAAATAAATTCGAAATTCATATTTGTAAATTTTCCCAACAACTAGACCACATATCACATGGGAAACTTATTTTCTTTTTTTTGACATTTCCATCATTTTCTTTTATTTTTTTAAACTAAAAAGGCTGTCCACCGGGGGGGTTTGCATTTGGTGAAATTTTCGGGTTAGTTATGGCGCACCTTCCCAAAGTGCGCCATTACTATGTGTATGACTTGGTCAAACCTTGGTCAAAGTTAGTAATGGCGCACTTTGTGTAGGTGCGCCATTACTAAGTTTGACCAAGGTTTGACCCAGTCATACACATAGTAATGGCGCACTTTGTACAGGTGCGCCATTACTATGTCCACTAGTAATGGCGCACTATCCCCTGGTGCACCACTGCTAACAAATTAGTTTTTTCAAAACTAGTAATGGTGCACCACACACCAGGTGTGCCATTAGTAATGTGTCAATAATGGCGTACCTATATCTGGTGCGCCACTGCTATATAGCAGTGGCGCACCAGATACATGGTGCGCCATTAATGTCCATATTAGCTATAGCCGTTTTTCTAGTAGAAGTACTAGCTAGGCATATCCTAATGAGTTGAATTTTTTCCACATCTTATATATGCCCAAAACATAGCTCTCCACAAAATTTGAGTCCCATCTAACAATCCATGTGAGCTCACCATCCAATCTTTGTTTCTGGTAATACTTTCAGTTTGTGAAGCAACTATATTTTATATTGCTTTATAATTGCTTAAATTTACCAGGACATGACCCTGCCCATAGAACCCCCCTCCACCAAATTGTAGCTCATTTAATGTAGCCAATATCCCTCAATAGTTTTCCCAACTTTCTGTTCAGTGGAGAGCATTGTGAAGGAAGTACCATTTTTATTTATCCAAATGGTATGAATTTTTACAGTGCCTTCATATGCCCAAATTATCACCCTCCTCCAAATTGCAGCCCAATCACAAATCATCTATGTGAGCCCATCTTCAATTTCTATTCTCTGGCCAGATTGGCACATTGCAAAGCAAATGCTATCTAGATTCCTCCTATCGCCCTCAAACCTTTTTGTCACTGTTCCAAATCCAAAGCATTGCCACATGCCAATATTCAGCTCCATTTGCCAAGTAAATGTTCCTCAACAAATTTCCAAAGTTTCTATCCAGAGAGAAGCTTTGTGAAGGAAGTACTAGCTAGGCTTATCCAAATGATCTGAGATTTTTCCAAATCTTCCATATGCTAAAATAATCACTCTCCACGAAATTTGAGCTCTATCCAGAAATCCACGTGAGATCATCACCCAATCTTTTATTCTGGTCATATTTTCAGTTTGTGAAGCAACTATATTTTATGTTGCTTAATTAATGCTGAAATTTTACCAGGGCATGATCCTACCTATATAACTTCCCTCCACCAAATTTGAGCTCAATCCATTCATTCATTTGAGTCTAGTTTCAACATTCATATTTTTGTCCAATGTGGTACTTTGCAAAGGAAGTGCCACCTAGGCTCCTCCATTTAAGCTGCAAATTTGCCAAGACAGCCTCCTTAGTAGATGATCATCATCAACCAAAACTCAGGCACATTGTCAATGTGCATTTGCCCCACCGCTAATCAAATACTTGGCAGCTAATTCATGTTTGATCTTAGTTCAGTCTCCTCGTGAGATTCTTTTGTTGTCCTTTTCTTCCTAACACCTATTGAGGGAGCGCCCACCAACCTGACATTACTAGTCCGCCTAGAACGCGTGGCAATGCCACGGTCACGCGGTAACCACGCGGCTGGCATGCTAGTTTACGCGCTCTGGGGTTGGGGCCCTCTGCCACCATCCAAACCTCGACGTCTCGCCGCCACACCATGTATCACTGATTAAATAGATATTTATGTACCTAGAAATGATTTTTGGAAAAAATAAAGAGCAAACTATAAAGCAGTTGAAGTTCAAATTTGACCTGCTTCCTACTGAATCGACGAAAATTTGTCTTTTTCATGAGGGGTGGATCAAATATTTTAACACACAAACATTTGGTCAGTTGTATATTCAATATGGCCTAAGATTTTCTAAAAATCGTGTGGTCATGTTTTGGAACAAACATATGGTAGGTCCTTCACAAACAAACTCATTTTTGGCACTCAAAAAATGGAAAATAAATTTTTGTCCAAAGAAAATGAAAACTTCCTTACGCAACATTGTTTAACAATCCTCGTGCACAATATGAGATCATTTGAACAAACTATGCCACGAATATGGCTATAAGATTGATCATTTGGCTTGAAAGTCATGAATCTTCATAGATGATAGCTCATTTCTGAGATAACTTTTTAAAAATAATTGTTGTATTACAAGTTTATTATTTTTCTTGGTAACTTGGTCACATATAATGACACAATGCATAGGTTTTCCAATTTTTGGAATTTTTGGAATTTTTCATGCCCATTTCAAAATGTGGTCAAACGACATGCATGACCGTTCCTAGCTAGTGGTTGAATCTTGGAAAACTTTTGGTGTTTCTCTGATTAGATAGATACTTTTGTACCTAAATTTTTTTTTGGAAAAAATCATGAGCAAACTATGAGGCAGCTGTAGGTCAAACTTGACCCGCTTCCTCCTAATCAACGGAAATTTGTCTTTTTCACGAGAGGTGGATCAAAATTTTTTACACGCAACCATTTGGTCAATTGTACATTAAATATGGCCTAATATTTTACAAAATTGATTTGGTCTAATTTTGCAACAAATATATGGTAGGTCCTTCACAAAAAACTCATTTTGGGCACTCGAAAATGAAAAATGAATCTTTCATCCAAAGAAAATGAAAACTTCCTTAGGCAACATTGTTTACCATTCCAAGATGCACCCTCATGAACAATATAAGATCATTTGAACAAACTATGCCATGAATGTGGCCATAAGATCGATCATTTGGGTTGAAAGTCATGAATCTTCACACATGATAGCTCATTTTTTAGAACACTTTTTTAAAATAATTGCCGTGTTACAAGTTTATTATTTTTCCTGGAAACTTGGTCGCATATAATGACACAATGGGAAGGTTTTCCCTTTTTTTGAATTTATTAAGCCCGTTTCAAAATGCGGTCAAAACGGCGGGCATGGCCGTTCATAGCTAGAAAGATCGGAAATGCAATCAAATTGGTGGTCATCCATAAAATGTGGTCTAACTTAAGTGAAAATTTTAGTGATGCCATTTTGCAAAATATTTTTGGTAGCTGCTTCACAACCCCCCTATTTTTAGCATTAAGAAATAGAGTAATTTTTAAAAGCTCATGTTAAGAACCAATCAAGATGCAACCCACGGATCACCCCACTGTAGTCGATCTAAGCCGTCCACCTCCTACGGATCTAATGTACCTTACTAACCTCTCCTAAGCGCATGCGTGCAGGACACCCTTCGCCATCGATCCCCTTCCTTCGCGTGAAACCCTAGGTAAAGCGCTGCCGCCTCCCTCTTCCTCCGTCTCCCTGATCCAGATCCCTCCTTTGTTGCCCCACCTCCCTTCCACCACCCCACCTGTCCCAGTCGCCCCCGCAGCAGATCGAGAGAGCCGTCCAACCTCACTTTTGATAGATGCACCGCCGCCTAGCAGCCACGGCCGAATGGCTCGCTAGTGTGCGCGCAGCTTCGTTATTCCCCACCCTAACGGTCGATCCCAGCCGCCGGAGCTTCACCGGCCTCCTCCATCTCCCCTGCGGCCACATCCTCCTGCGGACACTAGCAACCATCCAACTCCACTCTCGATCACCAAATCCGTAGATCCTCTTGAGCAGCGTTACCCACGGCCAGATCCGCTCGCTCCTCATGCCGGAAACCCTAGCTGCCGGGACCAGCCCTGGCGACCGACCGACCGCAGGCGCAGGACTCGGACTCGGACAAGGGTGGTATGGTAAGGATCCCAACTCATCTTCCCTCCTTGTTATTTCCCACTCTGACCTTCGATGCATGTCATATGTGTAGGTAGGCATCATGGAGTGGAGCTTGCTCTGTTCGGGACGCCATGGATCTTGTGTGCATCAAGATCCTTCTTCCTCCACCACAAGGACGTACAAGCAGCATCCAAGTTCCGTCCCCTCTCTCGATTTCCTCTTCTTTCCTCCCCTTCCCCTCCATTACATTCCCTAATGCATTTTGTCGGTGTACACAAACATGGGTTATTTGTTTTACCCTAACTGGTGCACAGACTTGTGTGGCCTCCCGAGCGAACTAACCCTGCCGGGTGTGTCCAAGCTTAAGAAGATCAAGTTGACAGAAGATCACCTCAGGATAGCCTCCCTTGCCGGGCAGGAGAGCCAGGCTGGGTTGAAGCTCCACTTGAGGAACGCGACCAATTTGTGCTAGCAAGGTTTCCGGGGCCGTCAAGATCAGAACCTGCAAGGCTACTTGCCGGCAGGCCTTAACCAAGAAGCCACCGCTCCACCTCATGATACCCCAGTCATTAATCAATGCGGTGTCAAGCTATCAACTAACTAGGTGGATCCTATTAGGCACATGGCATCATGGTGAGTAAGAGATTAGCTTTATTGACACCCTCCAGATGGCGTGTCATGCTAATAAGTACAAGATGGATAAGCGGCACGGCAAGCTTGCGGGCCTTCAACCTCAGCACGACATCTAGGAGTGCATTTAATGCACTTTGTCCTAACTACCAGAGTTAGGAAAGATAGCACTGTTTCCTATCTAATCACACTAAAATGATTGTTTTGGCACTATGGTCGCTGATGACCCACAAGTATAGGGGATCAATCGTAGTCCTTCCGATAAGTAAGAGTGTCAAACCCAACGTGGGGCAAAAGGAAATGACAAGTGGTTTTCAGCAAGGTATTTTCTGCAAGCACTGAAATTGTCGGTAACAGGTACTTTGGTAGCAAGATCATTTGTAACAAGCTAGTAACGGTAACGATAAATAAAGTGCAGCAAGGTAGCCTAATCCTTTTGTGGCAAAGGAGAGGCCAAAACGGTTTCTTATAATAGGCAAAGCGTTCTCGAGGGTACACGAGAATTTCATATAGTCACTTTCATCATGTTGGCTTGAGTCGTGTTCGCTACTTTGATAATTTGATATGTGGGTGGACTGGTGCTTGGGTACTATTCTTACTTGAACAAACCTCCCACTTATGATTAACCCCCTCACAAGCATCCGCAACTACGAGAAAAGTATTAAGATAAAATCTAACCATAAAATTAAACATTTGGATCCAAATTGGTCCCCTACGAAGTAGCGCATAAACTAGGGTTTAAGCTTCTGTCACTCTAGAAACCCATCATCTAATAACTACTCCACAATGCATTCCCATAGGTCCAAATATGGTGAAGTGCCGTGTAGTCGATTTTCACATGACACCACTAAGGCAATCACAACATACATATCATAAAAATATCGAACACATATCAAGTTCACATGATTACTTGCAACATGACTTCTCACGTGACCTCAAGAACAAAAGTGACTACTCACAAATGGCAATCATGCTCAAGATCAGAGGGGTATTAAATAGCATAATGGGTCTGAACATATAATCTTCCACCAAATAAACTATATAGTAATCAACTACAAGAAGTAATCAACACTACTAGTCACCCACAGATAGCAATCTGAGGTTCCCGTACAAAGACTGAACACAAGAGATGAACTAGGGTTTGAGAGGAGATGGTGGTATTGAAGATGTTGATGGAGATTGGCCTCCCAAAGATGAGAGGGTTGTTGGCGATGACGATGTCTTCAATTTCCCCCTCCGGGAGGGAAGTTCCCCTGGCGGAATCACTCCGCCGGAGGGCAAAAGTGCTCCTACCCAAGTTCCGCCTTGATGCGGCAGGGCTCCGTCCTGAAAGTCCTCTCCTTATTTTTTCTAGGTCAAAATGACCTATATACCAGAAGATGGCCACCGGTGGTGGGCTGGGCTGAGCACAACCAACCAGGGCGTTCCTAGGGTGCCTAGCATGCTCTGGTGTCTTGTGCTCACCAGGTGCCCCCCCTTCAGTAGTTATTTGCTCCAGTAGTTTTATATATTCCAAAACAATTCTCTGTAAATTTTCAGCTCATTCGGAGATGTGCAGAATAGGTAACTCTGACATAGCTCTTTCAGGTCCAGAATTCCAGCAGCAGGGATTCTCCCTCTTTGTGTAAACCTTGCATATTATGAGAGAAAACACATTAGAATTACTCCATGAAGTAATATTAGGCATAAAAACATAGAATTTAACAGTAGGAAAACATGCTGCAAAATGGACGTATCAATCGCTCCTTAAGCTATAAAAGGAGGCCCGAGGCAACACAACAAAGGGTTCAAATTTTAGATCCCCCAACACTTGTGTGCACAAGCTGCTCCCCCAAGGCACCGTTGATGGGCTAGAGCACATCGTGTCTTCGTGTTCCTCCAGATCAATCCACCATAGCAGGAGTAGGGTTTTACGCTGCAAAGCGGCCCGAACATGGGGCAAGGAGAGCTGTCCATCGCCATGCTGCCCCCTGCTATTTCAGCTCTTCGCGCAATGTGACCGTCCCCTTGCCGTACCACAAAAGGGCACCCCTGCCCCATATGTGATCGTGCTTTCATGCCGACACATTTCTCTGATGGATCGGTTGGGTTGGTTGCAAGACGGACCCAGCGGAGGACGAGGAGGAAAACGACCACCTACACCCCTTGATGGCCACCCCCCACGATCGACCTCTTTTTTTATCTTGTCTTCATTCATCAAAGACAGGGACGACCCTGCATCCCATCAAGCAAGGAAGCAAATGTACCAGCTTCAACCTCCATCCCCCATCCCTCCCCACCAAATCTTCAGAGTTAGAGCTGCAACAGTCGAATTTAGGATGACCATCACGGACGGTGAATTGATCTATACGTGATACTAGCTAGTATGATGTTTTCTCTGTCTTGTCATGCACTACTAGTATATACAGTATGAAGCTGAATTGTTCTTCTTACCTCTGTAGTGTAGTGCACCTTGCTGCAGATCCAGCACGCCATCTGATCGATCCATCAAGGGGGCTTCTTCGACCTCAATTGGTTCATCTTGGGTAAATGACGTGCTAACTATTAATGCTTGCTGTTAAACGCCTGGTTGGTTTTTGACTACTACTTCATTAGGTAGCAACTAGCTATGTATGTACCTCGTGGTGACCCATGTGTCTGGACTACTCTGTACTACTATTGACCACCATATGGTTCTATTGGATTCTAGCTAGATGATTTTCGTTTTTATAATATAATATTGTTAGTTCATTGGTGCAGCAGAAATCAGCACAAACATGTACCTCTCATCAGATTTTGATATGTACTCTCATTTCCATATAAAATGCCTACTAAAGGTTGAGGTCGCTGCACTTCTGAGATTGATGAAGTCGATGCTTAGGTATTGATGGCATCACCTAAAACATTAGAAAATATGGCATTAGTGAGACAGTGATGCGTCCAGACTAAAGTTTGGTTGGTTATCAAGGTCTAATTGTTGGGTGTGACCATCCGCTAGGGTTTGAGCATTGTTGCTAGCAAGTTTAGATATGTTCTATTATCATCTTGGATGAGTACTGTTTTCTAGGCCAATTTATGTACCAATTTATGTCAAATTGATGACAAGTCCACCCTGGTGGTGTTTTGTCATAATATCGAGAATCTGCATTTGCCTGGGTTATTCAAAACATAGGCTTGATAAAATCTTGCTATTTTAATCACAATAACATAGCAGTAACATGTTATCACTTTGGATGAAGAAAATCATTTGTAATAGGTTCTTCCATGTTTAATTGCCTCCATTGTCTAGCAGTGTTTGGTGTTGTATACACTTCCTGCTACACAGTTCAATCAACTACAGTAGTCATTTTGATGCCTGGGAGTTGCACATGTTCTTCTGCACTAGAAACATCAACCTGTAATTTTCCTTGTTTTCTGGAATAATTTGTGAACTTCAAATGATGCAAAACTGTTGCATTTCGCACCATCAAAGCTTGTTACTCCATCAGTTGCCTGCTCCAAGTGTCTTAGTCTTGGACTTTATCCCGGTGTGCACAACACTCCTATATTTCTGGATAATGAAGTCAGTTGCCCTCCAATTTGGACGACCCATTTAGTTGAAACCTTATATGAAGCAACAGTTACCTGCAGCCATCTAATATGTAATTCTAATAATATTTTATATGGTGATTTTTTAGTTGTATATGTCATTCGTGCATGAATTCCTTTTCTTATGTACCAGCTCCCTAATCATGTGTCCTATATCAGGAAGGAAAGCAGTATCTCACAACTCCGACCCGCAACTCTCAATGAAGGAACAATGATGCACCATGTTGCGTGCTACCTCTTGAGCATGTGTTGGTTTTCCCTTGAAGAGGAAAGGGTGACGCAGCAAAGTAGCGTAAGTATTTCCCTCAGTTTTGAGAACCAAGGTATCAATCCTGTAGGAGACAACGCACAAGTCACCAAGTACCAAGGTATCAATCCTGTAGGAGATAACGTACAAGTCACCAAGAACCATGCAACCAACGCGATAAAGGGGTTGTCAATCCCTTCACGGTCATTCGCAAAAGTGAGATCTAATAAAGATAGTAAAGTAAATATTTTTGGTATTTTTGTTGTATAGATTGGAAAGTAAAGACGGAAAAATAGTAAACGAGATGCGATGTAAATAAAAGAGATGCAATATAATAAGAAAGAGACCCGGGGGCCATAGGTTTCACTAGTGGCTTCTCTGAAGATAGCATGTATTACGGTGGGTGAACAAATTACTGCCGAGCAATTGATAGAAAAGCGCATAGTTATGAAGATATCTAAGGCAATGATCATGAATATAGGCATCACGTCCGTGTCAAGTAGACCGAAACGATTCTACATCTACTACTATTACTCCACACATCGGCCGCTATCCAGCATGCATCTAGAGTATTAAGTTCATAAGAACAGAGTAACACATCAAGCAAGATGGCATGATGTAGAGGGATAAACTCAAGCAATATGATATAAACCCCATCTTTTTATCCTCGATGGCAACAATACAATACGTGCCTTGCTGCCCTACAGTCACTGGGAAAGGACACCGCAAGATTGAACCCAAAGCTAAGCAGTTCTCCCATTGTAAGAAAGATCAATCTAGAAGCCATCTAGCTAATAATTATGGACCCGAAGGTCTGTAGTAAACTACTCACGCTTCATCGGAGAGG
Organism: Aegilops tauschii subsp. strangulata; assembly: GCF_002575655.3. Lineage (NCBI taxonomy): Eukaryota > Viridiplantae > Streptophyta > Magnoliopsida > Poales > Poaceae > Aegilops > Aegilops tauschii. The sequence continues at coordinate 215,192,447 of NC_053038.3, forward strand.
CAATGGTGTTGATGTCGAAGCCCTCCGTGATCGATTCCCCTTCCGGCATATCGCCGGAGAAGGCCCCAAGATGGGATCTAACGGGTACAGATGGTTGCGGTGGTGGAAAAGTGGTTTCGTGGCTCTCCCTGATCGATCTAAGGTATAAGAGTATATATAGGTGAAAGAAGTATGTCAGTGGAGCTACGAGGGGCCCATGAGGGTGGGGGCATGCCTACCACCCTGGGCGCGCCCTCCTGCCTCGTGGCTGCCTCGTAGAGTTCCAGACTTTAACTCCAAGTCTTCTGGATTGCTTTCGGTCCAAGAAAGATCATCGCGAAGGTTTCATTCCGTTTGGACTCCGTTTGGTATTCCTTTTCTGCGAAACTCTAAAATAGGCAAAAAAACAGAAATTGGCATTGGGCCTCTGGTTAATAGGTTAGTCCCAAAAATAATATAAAAGAGCATATTAAATCCCATTAAGCATCCAAAATAGATAATATAATAGCATGGAACAATAAAAAATTATAGATACGCTGGAGAAGTATCAAGCATCCCCAAGCTTAATTCCTGCTCGTCCTCGAGTAGGTAAATGATAAAAACAGAATTTTTGATGTGGAATGGTACCTAACATAATTATCAATGTAATTTTCTTTATTGTGGCATGAATGTTCAGATCCGAAAGATTCAAGACAAAAGTTTAATATTGACATAAAAATAATAATACTTCAAGCATACTAACAAAGTAATCATGTCTTCTCAAAATATCATGGCCAAAGAAAGTTCATGCCTACAAAATCATATAGTTTGGCTATGCTCCATCTTCGTCACACAAAATGTTCAAATCATGCACAACCCCGATGACAAGCCAAGCAATTGTTTACTTTAGTATTCTCAAACCTTTTCAACTTTCACACAATACATGAGCGTGAGCCATGGACATAGCACTATAGGTGGAATAGAATGGTGGTTGTGGAGAAGACAAAAAAAGTGGAAGATGGTCTCACATCAACTAGGCGTATTAATGGGCTATGGAGATGCCCATCAATAGATATCAATGTGAGTGAGTAGGGATTGCCATGCAACGGATGCACTAGAGCTATAAATGTATGAAAGCTCAACAAAATAAACTAAGTGGGTGTGCATCCAACTTGCTTGCTCACGAAGACCTAGGGCATTTTGAGGAAGCCCATTATTGGAATATACAAGCCAAGTTCTATAACGAAAATTCCCACTAGTATATGAAAGTGACAAAATAAGAGACTCTCTATCATGAAGATCATGGTGCTACTTTGAAGCACAAGTGTGGAAAAGAAGATAGTAGCATTGTCCCTTCTCTCTCTTTTTTGGCTTCTTTGGCCTCTCCTTTTTTCCTAACATGGGACAATGCTCTAGTAATGAAGATCATCACACTTCTATTTATTTACAACCAAAGGATTACAACTCGATACTTAGAACAAAATATGACTCTATATGCATGCCTCCGGTGGTGTACGGGGATGTGCAATGAATCAAGAGTGACATGTATGAAAAAATTATGAATGGTGGCTTTGCCACAAATACGATGTGAACTACATGATCATGCAAGGCAATATGATAATGATGGAGCGTGTTATAATAGATGGAACGGTGGAAAGTTGCATGGCAATATATCTCGGAATGGCTATGGAAATGCCATAATAGGTAGGTATGGTGGCTGTTTTGAGGAAGGTAAATGGTGGGTTTAGGGTACCGGGGAAAGTTGCACGGTACTAGAGAGGCTAGCAATGGTGGAAGGGTGAGAGTGCGTATAATCCACGGACTCAACATTAGTCATAAAGAACTCACATACTTATTGCAAACATCTACAAGTCATCAAAACCAAGCACTACGCGCATGCTCCTAGGGGGATAGATTGGTAGGAAAAGACCATCGCTCGTCCCCGACCGCCACTCATAAGGAAGGCAATCGAAGAAACACCTCATGCTTCAAATTTGTTACACAACGGTTACCATACGTGCATGCTACGGGACTTGCAAACCTCAACACAAGTATTTCTCAAATTCACAATTAATCTACTAGCATGACTCTAATATCACCATCCTCATGTCTCAAAACAATAATCAAGCATCAAACTTCTCATAGTATTCAACGCACTTTATATGAAAGTTTTTATTATACCCATCTTAGATGCCCATCATATTAGGACTAGTTTTATAGCCAAAGCAAATTACCATGCTGTTCTAAAAGACTCTCAAAATAATATAAGTGAAGCATGAGAGATCAATAATTTCTATAAAATAAAATCACCACCGTGCTCTAAAAAGATATAAGTGAAGCACTAGAGCAAAATTACCTAGCTCAAAAGATATAAGTGAAGCACATAGAGTATTCTAATAAATTCCGATTCATGCGTGTCTCTCCCAAAATGTTTGTACAGAAAGGATGATTATGGTAAACTAAAAATCAAAGACTCAAATCATACAAGACGCTCCAAGCAAAATACATATTATGTGGTGAATAAAAATATAGCCTCAAGTAAAGTTACCGATAGACGAAGACGAAAGAGGGGATGCCTTCCGGGGCATCCCCAAGCGTAGGCTATTGGTTGTCCTTGAATTTTACCTTGGGTTTCCTTGGGCATCCTCAAGCTTAGGCTCTTGCCACTCCTTATTCCAAAATCCAACAAATCTTTAACCAAAAAGTTCAAAACTTCACAACACAAAACTTCAACAGAAAATCTCATGAGCTCTGTTAGTATAAGAAAATAAACCACCACTTCAAGGTATTGTAATGCACTCATTCTATATTTATATTGGTGTTAAACCTACTGTATTCCAACTTCTCTATGGTTCATACCCCCGATACTACTCACAGATTCATCAAAATAAGCAAACAACACACGAAAAACAGAATCTGTCAAAAACAGAATAGTCTGTAGTAATCTGACTTGTTAGAATACTTCTGGAACTCCAAAAATTCTGAAATAAATTGGTGAACGTGAGGAATTTGTCTATTAATCATCTTCAAAAAGAATCAACCTAAAAGAACTCTCCATTAAAAAAATGGCAGCTAATGTCGTGAGCGCAAAAGTTTCTGTTTTTTACAGCAAGATCGCAAAGACTTCACCCAAGTCTTCACAAAGGTTCTACTTGGCACAAACACAAATTAAAACATAAAACCACATCTAAACAGAATATAGATGAATTATTTATTACTATACAGGGGTAAAAAGTAAAGAACAAAAATAAAATTGGGTCGCCTCCCAACAAGCGCTATCGTTTAAAGCCCCTGGCTTGGCATAAAAAACAAGAATAGATCTAGGTATTGTCATCTTTGGTATGCAATCCATAAGTGGCTCTCATAATAGATTCATAAGACAATTTAATTTTCTTCCTAGGAAAGTGTTCCATGCCTTTCCTTAACGGAAATTGGAATCTAATATTTCCTTCTTTCATGTCAATAATTGCACCAATCGTTCTAAGGAAAGGTCTACCAAGAATAATAGGACATGTAGGATTGCAATCTATATCAAGAACAATAAAATATATGGGCACATAATTCCTATTTGCAACAATAAGAACATCATTAATCCTTCCCATAGGTTTCTTAATGGTGGAATAGGCAAGATGCAAATTTAAAGAACAATCATCAAATTCACGGAAACCTAGCACATCACACAAAGTTTTTGGAATCGTGGAAACACTAGCACCCAAATCACATAAAGCATAGCATTCATAATCTTTAATATTAATTTTAATAGTAGGTTCCCACTCATCATAAAGTTTTCTAGGGATAGAAACTTCTAGGTCAAGCTTTTCTTCATAGGATTGCATTAAAGCATCAACTATATGTTTAGTAAAAGCTTTATTTTGATTATAAGCATGAGGAGAATTTAACACAGATTGCAACAACGAAATACAATCTATCAAAGAGCAATTATCATAATTAAATTCCTTGAACCAAAATAGTGGGTTCAATCCCACTTTTATTAATTTTTGCATCAAGATATAAAAACTCTGAATCATTGGGACGCCTTTTAACTAAAGTTGACTCATCTCCAGTCCCATCTTTATCAAGATTCATATTGGAAAACAAATATTTAATAGGAGTCACATCAATTACTTTTAGATCTTCATCATTATTATCATGAAAACTAGAAGAACACGCTTTCACAAAGCAATCTTTTTTAGCACGCATCCTAGCGGTTCTTTGTTTGCACTCATAATGGAAATTCTCATGGCTTTGAGAGACTCATTGATGTCATGCTCAGGTGGAATAGATCTAAGTTTCAAAGAATCAACATCAAGGGAAATTCAATACACGTTCCTAGCCAACTCATCAATCTTAAGCAATTTTTCTTTGATCAAAGCATTGAAATTCTTTTGCGAATTCATAAATTCTTTAACACTAGTCTCAAAATCAGAGGGCATCTTATTAAAATTTCCATAAGAGTTGTTGTAGGAATTACCATAATTATTAGAGGAATTACTAGGAAATGGCCTAGAATTAAAGTTTCCTCTATACACGTTGTTACCAAAATTGTTCCTACCAACAAAATTCACATCCATATATTCATTATTATTCTCAATCAAAGTGGACAAAGGCATATCATTAGGATCAGAAGAAACACTTTTATTAGCAAACAATTTCATAAGTTCATCCATCTTTCCACTGAAAACATTAATCTCTTCAATCGCACGAACCTTTTTACTAGTGGATCTTTCAGTGTGCCATTGAGGATAGTTAACCATAATATTGTCTAGGAGTTTAGTAGATTCTCCTAAAGTGATTTCCATAAAAGTGCCTCCCGCGGCCGAATCTAAAAGATTTCTAGAAGCAAAATTCAATCCGGCATAATTTTTTTTTGTATAATCATCCACAAATTCAAACCATGTGTAGGGCAATTACGTATCATTAATTTCATCCTATCCCAAGCTTGTGCAACATGCTCATGATCAAGTTGCTTAAAATTCATAATATCATTCCTAAGAGAGATGATCTTAGCGGGAGGAAAATACTTAGAGATAAAAGCATCTTTGCACTTATTCCATGAATCAATATTATTTTTAGGCAAAGAAGAGAACCAAGGTTTAGCACGATGTCTAAGCGAAAACGGAAATAGCTTCAATTTAACAATCTAATTATCCACATCTTTCTTCTTTTGCATATCACACAAATCAACAAAGTTGTTAAGATGGGTAACGACATCTTCGCTAGGAAGGCCAGAAAATTGATCTTTCATAACAAGATTCAGCAAAGCGGTATTAATTCACAAGATTTAGCATCGGTAGTAGGAGCAATTGGAGTGCTAATAAAATCATTGTTGTTGGTATTGGAAAAGTCACACAATTTAGTATTATCTTGAGCCATCGTGCCAAACAATCAATCCAACACACAAGCACACAAGAAGCAAGCGAAAAGAGACAAACGGAAGAGGGGCAAAGAAAAGGCAAAGATTTTCGAAAATCGTTTTAGAAGTGGGGGAGAGGGAAACGAGAGGTGAATGGCAAATAATGTAATGCGAGGGAGAAGAGTTTATGATGGGTACTTGATATATCTTGACTTGGCATAGATCTCCTCGGCAACGGCGCCAGAAATCCTTCTTGCCACCTCTTGAGCATGTGTTGGTTTTCCCTTGAAGAGGAAAGGGTGATGCAGCAAAGTAGCGTAAGTATATTTCCCTCAGTTTTGAGAACCAAGGTATCAATCCAGTAGGAGACAACACACAAGTCACCTAGTACCTTCACAAACAATCAAGTACCTTGCAACCAACGCGATAAAGGGGTTGTCAATCCCTTCACGGTCACTCGCAAAAGTGAGATCTAATGAAGATAGTAAAGTAAATATTTTTGGTATTTTTGTTGTATAGATTGGAAAGTAAAGACGGCAAAATTGTAAACGAGATGCGATGTAAATAAAAGAGATGCAATACAATAAGAAAGAAACCCGGGGCCATAGGTTTCACTAGTGGCTTCTCTCAAGATAGCATGTATTACGGTGGGTGAACAAATTACTGCCGAGCAATTGATAGAAAAGCGCATAGTTATGAAGATATCTAAGGCAATGATCATGAATATAGGCATCACGTCCGTGTCAAGTAGACCGAAAGAATTCTACATCTACTAATATTACTCCACACATCGACCGCTATCCAGCATGCATCTCGAGTATTAAGTTCATAAGAACAGAGTAACACATTAAGCAAGATGACATGATGTAGAGGGATAAACTCAAGCAATATGATATAAACCCCATCTTTTTATCCTCGATGGAAACAATACAATACGTGCCTTGCTGCCCCTACTATCACTGGGAAACGACACCGCAAGATTGAACCCAAAGCTAAGCACTTCTCCCATTGCAAGAAGGATCAATCTAGTAGACCAAACTAAACGGACAATTGAAAGGGACTTGCAAAGATATCAAATCATGCATATAAGAATTCAGAGAAGAACCTAATAGTATTCATATATAATCTTGTTCATAAATCCACAATTCATCGGATCTCGGCAAACGCACCGCAAAAGTGTATTACATCGAATAGATCTCCAAGAACATCGAGGAGAACTTTTTATTGAGAATCAGAGAGAGAGAGAGAGAAGAAGCCATCTAGCTAATAACTATGGACCCGAAGGTCTGTGGTAAACTACTCACGCTTCATCGGAGAGGCAATGGTATTGATGTAGAAGCCCTCCATGATCGATTGCCCCTCCGGCAGATCGCCGGAAAAGCCCCAAGATGGGATCTCACGGGTACAGAAGGCTGCAGCGGTGGAAAAGTGGTTTCGTGGCTCTCCCTGATCGATCTAGGGTATAAGAGTATATATAGGCGAAAGAAGTACGTCGGTGGAGCTACGAGGGGCCCACGAGGGTGGGGGCGCTCCTACCCCCTGGGCAGGCCCTCCCGCCTCATGGCTGCCTCGTAGAGTTCCAAACTTCAACTCCAAGTCTTCTGGATTGCTTTCGGTCCAAGAAAGATCACCGCGAAGGTTTCATTCCGTTTGGACTCCGTTTGGTATTCCTTTTCTACGAAACCCTAAAATAGGCAAAAAACAACAGAAATTGGCACTACAGTTAATAGGTTAGTCCCAAAAATAATATAAAAGAGCATATTAAAGCCCATTAAACATCCAAAACAGATAATATAATAGCATGGAACAATCAAAAATTATAGATACGTTGGAGACGTATCACTGCGCCCTTGGAAGTCGGCTCCTGGACCGTAACTTTCTCTCAATTTGTGCTCTGCTTGGTACCATCTCTTTCTATTGTTTCTACATTGTTGCTGAGGAATATGCTCTTAATCTGTTGCTATATTCTCACCAAATGCACTAGGTTGGTACTTGTCATTTTCCCTTTTACAAATATATCTCAGTTTTGCTGTTATGAGAATGTTAAATGCATGGTTTCTTATTAGATCTCAAATTATGTGGCTATTTTTCATTGTTAGGAGAATGTTATATGCACGACTTCACTTGATTCCCTAACTTTTCTGATTTATAACCTGCAGATGTTGGCCTTCATTCGTCAAAAGTTGGTGTATAAGAGCTCCAGGAGAAGAATTCCGAAGAAATCCCACACCCAACAACATGTTTTAGCTCCCTGGAGCTAGCAATGTTAATATTAGGTGTATTTTATAGCTGAATACCTAATTTGTACTGCCATGATTGTAAGTACTTTGCTTGGCTATTGTTTGAAATTTATGTGTTATTGGCTCTACTTGAATAAAGTTATTGGTTATTGCACAAATAGTGAACCGATGTGTGGCACCTAAACAACACCCAGGGTCCCATTTCACTAGTGAGTCCTTTAAAATGGGAAACAAACAAAAGAAAACTAACAAGTGGGACCTAATTGGATGACTTGACTAGTGGGACCTAGTCCAAAATGGACTATAAAAAGGCCGAGGCCCAAACAAGAAATGGAAGCAAAAAGGCCAAATGCCTTGAAAATAAAAGATGAATTGTTGGGTTGGCCCATGTAGCCGACCACAATTAACAAGGAAAAAATATATTAAATGGGCAGAATTACTGGGCTCGGCCCATATAAACTGTCTAACTGGACCAGGCTGATTCTAATCAACGACCTTTTCATTTTGTCGCAATTTTGCCATGTCAGCTTGCCATGTCAGATCTGACGTGGTGTGGAAGATTGCAAGTGACCAGAACAATTAATTGTAGAACCAATGACCTTTCATTTTGGTCGTTACCTTCTACAACTATTTCAGAACGAAGGTCATTAAGTTTCATTAAAGACGACCAGCTTTTGACCAACTGTTTTTGGTTACAAATAGGTCAGAAATGAAAAACAATGACAATTCAGAGACCAATATTGATGGTCGCAAGTTGACATATTTCTTGTAGTGTATAACCTAAGACTATGCCATGTCTCCGGGACCATTCATCACTTCCTTGGCGGTTTATTTGTTAATTTTCTAGCATACCAGACAGACAGTCAAGCTCATGAAAGGCCAGATCAAAGAGAGGTAGGGTAAACAAACCATATATGCTGTCATATTCCAGAACCTGCTTGACAAATATAGATTTATCAGAGCAATATGAATGCAGCCTCTCAAAGATTGCCTATATAGGAGTGTACTCATTATCAGCTTCCTAGTGATCACTCGAAAAGAGAACAGTGTCTCCAGTATTAACTTTAACTCCAGTGATAGATCTGAATTTATCCATGAGCTTATTTACATCTTTCCACCAGAAGAATTCACACAAAGTAGCGTCATGGGGAATTCTACCAAAATAGTAGGTGTTCCATATTAAGTGCACTCATGGAACATCTGCCTTATTATAGAATTTGTTGAGGTACTTCATGAGTAATGCCTCATTCTGCAGGCCCAGGTTTACAATTCCAAGCTCTCCCTTGTTCTTGGGCCTACATACTAGAGGCCATGCTACAAATGAGTGTTCCTTTTCCTGCCCATATTTCCTCCAGAGACACTGCCTTCGTATTCTTTCAAGCTGTTTAAGAATTGCAGGTGGGATGGATAGGCTGCAAAGGAAATAAATTGGCATAGAAGAAATAACAGAGTTAACCAACTGCAGTCTACCCCCTTGAGGCAAAAACCAAGAGCTAGCTGTAAGTTTCCTCTCCATGCAATCCACCCGTGGCATTAGGTATAAAATTTTAGGTCTACTGGTTCCCAAAGGGAGGCCCAAATAAGTGAAGGGCATCACTTCTAACTGACAGCTAAAACCTGCAGCAAGTGTAGAAGCCTCCAAGTGATCAACATTGATTGGAATCATGGAAGACTTGTGATAATTGATGTCCAGACCAGTGGCCCTGGAGAAATGACACAAAATTTCCTTCAGTGCAGCAAGCTGAGATCTGTTAGCACGAAGAAATAATAGTGTGTCATCTTCATATTATATAATTGGGAACTCTAGATCATGGCTAGGGATTGGCAAAGTGAGAGTGCCATACTGAAGCATGTTGTTTATCATTGATTGAAGTAGATCTGCTGCCAGAACAAAAATCAAGGGAGACAAACGGTCACCCTGTTTTACTCCACTCTTACTTTTGAAGTGCCTACCAGGGACTTCATTTAGTAGTATAGGACATGTTCCAGAGGAGAACATATCCTTAACCCAATTTATCCATCTTTCATTAAAACCTTTTGCCTCCATAATTCTGATTATTGCCTCATGTTGGATAGAGTCAAAGGCCTTCTGATTAAGCAGCATGATTGCCCTTTTAGACTGGTTGCACTGGTGGATATATTCAAAGTCCCAAGCCAAACAATCGTGTATGGTTCTTGATTTCATGAAGCCATACTGATTTTTATGTACACATCTCAAAATCTCATCCCGGAACCTGTTAGTAGCCATCTTAGTGAGGAATTTTTGTCCTACACTAGTTAAGGAAATGGGTCTAAAATCTCCAACTATTTCAGGGCAAGGTTTCTTGGGGATTAAGGTAATATAAGCACCATTTAGATTTTTCAATCTGGTTGTGCTACTTCTGAGCTGCGTTGGGATTTCCCCGAAGAGGGGATGATGAAGTATAGTAGAGATAGGTATTTCCCTCAGTTAAGAACCAAGGTTATCAATCCAGTAGGAGAACCACGCAACACCTTGTTAGCAGCACCTGCACTCAAAATAACAAATCCATGCACCCAACATGAAAAAGGGGTTGTGTAGTAATTTATAGATAGACTGAACGAAAATATAAAATAAAATAAATAAAGTAAAATTGCAGCAATGTATTTTTAGGATTTTTAATCTATGATAAAAGAAGACCCGGGGGCCATAGTTTTCACTAGAGGCTTCTCTCTTAAAAATAGCATACGGTGGGTAGACAAATTACAGTTGGGCAATTGATAGAAAAGCAAATAGTCATGACAATATTGATACGTCTCCAACGTATCTATAATTTTTTATTGTTCCGTGCTATTATGTTATCAATCTTGGATGTTTTATATGCATTATTATGTTATTTTGCATCATTTTTGGGACTAACTTATTAACCTAGTGCCTAGTGCCAGTTGTTGTTTTTTCCCTTGTTTTTGTCTTTACAGAAAATCAATACCAAACGGAGTCCAAATGGAACGAAACTTTTTGATGATTTTCTTAGACCACAAGACACCCTGGAAGCTTTAGGAGGAGGCCAGAAGGGCCACGAGGTGGCGACAAGCTTAGGGGGCGCGCCCCGGGGAGCCCAAGCTCGTGGGCCCCCCGTGGCTCCTCTAAACCTAATTCTTCTTCTATAAATAACCAAATATTCCTCGAAGACTAGAGGGCACACCAAAAATACTTTGTTGTCGCCACAAGTTTCTGTCTTCATGAGATCCCATCTGGGGACCTTTTTCGGTACTGTGCCGGAGGGGGATTCGCTCACGGAGATCTTCTACACCAACCTTGCTGACTTCCGATGATGTGTGAGTAGTTTACAAGAGACCTATAGGTCCATAGCTAGTAGCTATATGGCTTGTTCTCTCTCTCTCTTTGATCTTCAATACAATGTTCTCCTTGATGTTCTTGGAGATCTATTCGCTGTAATCTTCTTTTGCAGTTTTTTGTTGAGATCCAATGAATTGTGTGTTTATGATCAGATTACCTATGAATATTATTTGAGTCTTCTCTGAACTCTATTATGCATGATTTATATAGCTTAGTATTTTTCTCCGATCTATTGTTTGGCTTGGCCAACTAGATTGATTTTTCTTGCAATTGGAGAGGTGCTTTGTAATGGGTTCAATCTTGCGGTGCTCAATCCCATTGACAGGAAGGGACATGACACGTATTTGTGTTGTTGACATTAAGGATAAAAAGATGGGGTTTGTTCACATTGATTGGATCTATCCCTCTACATCATGTCATCTTGCTTAAAGTGTTACTCCGTTCTTATTAACTTAATACACTATATGCATGCTGGATAGCGGTCGATGTGTGGAGTAATAGTAGTAGATGCAGGCAGGAGTCGGTCTACTTTTCTCAGACATGATGCCTATATACATGAGCATTGCCTTGGATATCGTCATAACCATGCACTTTACTATCAATTTCTCTATAGTAATTTGTTTACCCACTGTGTGCTTTCTTTCAAGAGAGAAGTCTCTAGTGAAAAGTATGGCCCCAGGTCTATCTTTTAACATATTATTTTCATATCTACAAAATCAAAAACACAAAAATACCTTTCTGCAATTTATTTACTTTTATTTAGTTTCACAATTTTACTTATCTTTTATATCTATCACTATTTGATCTCATCCTTGCAAGTAACCATGAAGGGATTGACAACCCCTTTATCGTGTTGGGTGCAATTATTTGTTTGTTTGTGTAGGTGCAATTATTGGAGACTTGTGTGTTCCTCCTACTGGATTGATACCTTGGTTCTTAACTGAGCGGAATACTTATATCTACTTTGTTGCATTACCCTTTCCTCTTTAAGGGAAAAACCAATGCAAGCTCAAGAACTAGCAGGAAGAATTTGTGGCACCGTTGCAGGCGAGGATTCACGTCAAGATAGTCTCCCGTCAACTTGCCAATTTTTTGCATCGCTGCCAAGGAGGATCTACATCAAGCCTACCAAGTAACTATCATAAAATCTCATCTGCTGCATTTACATTTTTTGCCATTTGCCTCTCGATTTCTTCTCCCCCACTTCTAGAACGTTTTCAGAAAAATACAAAAATATGTGCCTTTTTATTTGCCTTCTTTAAGTTTGCCTTTTCGTTTGCTTCTTGTTTGCTTGTGTGCTAGATTGCTTTCCTTGAAAATTCTATCATGAGTGATTTTGGTATGGGAGAAAGGGATGATGTTAGGACTCCTAAAATTGGAGGTTGCACTAATCTTAATGCCAAAACTTTTCTCTTTGGACACGGGAATGTTATAGGAAAAAGTGTCATCCAAGAATTCTTTAATTGCATTGGAACTTTGACTTGTGATGATGCTCCAATATTTAAAGAACTAAAACTTATGTAGAAGCTATTTCCGCACTTGTTCTTCAACTTGAGAGAAGATTTATTCGCACTCATCCTACATTGCAAAGATTGCTTTATGAGTTGCATGTTATAAAAGATCCTAGAGCTAAAAATATAGCCACCCTTGTCCATATGAATGAGTTTGATCACATAGTGCGGGAGGCTTGGGAAATCTTTGGCTTTTATGGTATGAATCATGAAAAACAGGTAATAGATGAGATACTTTATAATAGTGATTATTTATTAAGGTATTTAATGCGCAACGATCGCAACTTTTATGAGAACCTTGAAAAGGAAGTTTCTGTTTTGAGTATGATCCAACAAGTTTTCAATGATGTTAATCAACAATATTCTTGGATTGTAGCCTGTAATCAAGGGGGATTTGCATATGGGCAACTTGCTAATGCTAAATATTTCTATGGATGATGTGTTTCATGTTATATTTGAAAAACCTCCCAATAAAATGATGTTAATCAACAATATTCTTGGATTGTAGTCTATAATCAAGGGGGATTTGCATATGGGTAACTTGCTAATGCTAAATATTTCTATGGATGATGTGTTTCATGTTATATTTGAAAAACCTCCCAATAAAAATGCATCTATGGCAAAGGATACCAAAGATGACAAAACCTAGATCTATGTTATATGCCTAGCTAGGGGCGTAAAACAAAAGCGCTGGTTCGGAGGCAACCCAATAGTTTATGCTTTTCTTGCTTTTCAATAAATATACCATTATAATTTTGATTATGATGGTGTTCTTTTGTTTTAATTAGTGTTTGTGCTAAGTAAGACTTTTGGGATGATTTGGAAGATTGTTGATTTGATTCTGTGAAAGAAACATAAACTTTTGCGTCCAGTAGCAGAATTGTTAAGATTTGTTGGAGCGTGACAAAATTTTAAATTTTTACACAATATTGATATACAGATTGCCCACATTTTCCTAATTTTTAATAATTTTGGAGTTCCATAAGTTTGGATAATGTCCAGATTAGTACAGACTGTTCTGTTTTAGACATATTCTGTTATTATTGTGTTGTTCGCTGGTTTTAATGAATCTATGGGTTGTATTGGGGGGTATGAACCATGGTGAAGCTAGAATGCAGCAGATGTAATGCAAATATAAAATTGAAACGAGTTTACAACAATACTTAAAAGTGGTGATTTTCTTTATTATACTAATGGATCTCATGAGTTTTCTATCGAGTTTTGTGTTGTGAAGTTTTCAAGTTTTGAGTGAAGTTTCGATGTGCTAAGAAATAAGGAGTGGAAATAGGCTAAGCTTAGGGATGCCCATTGCACCCCAAGGTAATATTCAAGGACAAAAAAGTGTATAAGCTTCGGGATGCCACGGATGGCATCCCCTATTTTGTCTACAATCCATATGTAAATTACTTGAGGATATATTTTTATTCACTACATGATATGTCTTTTGCTTGGAGCGACTTGTATTATATGAGTCTTCACTTTATTTGCTTTTTAGTTTGCCACAATCATCCTTGTTGGACACACCTTTTTGAGAGGGACACACAATAATCATGAATTTATTAGAATACCCTTTGAGCTTCACTTATATCTTTTGAGCTAGGCAGTTGCTCTAGTACTTAACTTATATATTTTAGAGCATGATGGTGGCTATATTTTAAAGAAATTGAACTCTCATGCTTCACTTATATTATTTTGAGAGTCTTATAAATAGTATGGCAATTTTCTTGGGTTATGAATTTAGTCCTAATATGAGGGGTATTCAAGAGGGATATAATAAAAACGTTCATGAAGATCACTGAATATATGAGAAGTTTGATTATTTGCATTTGTTTTGAGATATAAAGATGGTGACATTAGCGCCATGCTAGTGAGTAATTGTGGTTTAGTAAGAATATTGGTGTTAAGATTTGTGATTCCCGAAGCATGCACGTATGGTCTCTCGTTATGCTATGAAATTGGAGCATGGTTTATTTTTGATTGTCTTCCTTATGAGTGGCGGTCGGGGACGAGCAATGGTCTTTTCCTACCAATATATCCCCCTAGGATCATGCGTAGTAGTACTTTGGTTCGAGGGCTAATAAACTCTTGCAATAAGTTTGTTAGTTCTTTATGACTAATGTGAGTCCATGGATTATATGCACTCCTACCTTTCCGCATTTTGCTAGCCTCTTTGGTACCGTGCATTGCCCCTTCTCACCTCGAGTTGTGGTGCAAACTTCTCCGGTGCATCCAAACCCCGTGATATGATACGCTCTATGCCTCTATCACACATAAGCCTCCTTATATATTCCTCAAAACAACCACCACACCTACCTATTATGGCATTTCCATAGCCATTCTGAGATATATTGCCATGCAACTTCCACCGTTCCGCTTTATTTTGAAACATATCATCATTGTCATATTTTTTTGCATGATCATATAGTTAACATAGTATTTGTGGCTCGACCACCATTCATATTTTTATACATGTTATGCTAGATCATTGCGCATCCCAGTACAACGCCGGAGGCATTCATATAGAGTCACATTTTTGTTCTAGTATTGAGTTGTAAGTAAATAAAAGTGTGATGATCACCATTATTAGAGCATTGTCCATGTGAGGAAAGGATGATGGGGACTGTGATTCCCCACGAGTCGGGATGATACTCCAGACGAAAAAAAGGAGGCCAAATGAGCCCAAGAAAAAAAGAGGCCAAAGTGCCCAGCAAAAAAGAGAAAAAAAGGAAAACGAATGAGAGAAAAAGGGAGAAGGGATAATGTTACTATACTTTTTCACAGTTGTGCTTCAAAGTATCACCATGTTCTTCATGATAGAGTGTCGACGTATTAAACGTGGGTGCGTAATACCCAGACTTATGCACAGGCAAGTAGTAGCTCTCCCGCCAAACGAACACCTCAATGGAAGCTCCCAAGTCAAGGAAGCAGCTCCTCGAGAGATCAAAGAGCGCATCAAGAAGACCAAGACAAACTACAGAGATGAAGCATGAGAAGTAGGCCCTTGCCGGCATGGCAGGACCAGCAAGACGAAGGCCCGCCGGTGCTGAACCAGGCAAGGCTTCGCCTACCATCATCGATCGACCTCACCAAGCAGGTAGTCACCCATCGCTGAGGTGTCGAGCCTGCAAGCGATTTGGTGACGCTTGTCGGGCACGTGGAAGCCCGCTGGAAGAGGAATTACCTTTATCAACACCCGTCCTAATGGCGTGTCAGGCTAATAGGAGGTAGTTGAGCAAGCGGTGCGGCAACCTTCCCGGGACTCCTCCTTGTGACACCTAGCGATGCATTTAATGCATTTTCTCCTGAGTAGCAGAGTTATGTATGATAGTTCTGTTTCTATCTAATCATCATGTAATGACCCTTTTGCCACTGTGGTAACCCCTTGAGCTATAAAAGGAGGGCCAGGGAAACCTTTACAAGGGTTCAAATTCTTAGCAACCCCACGCATATATACATGTGTAGTAGCCTCTCTTCGCACCTTGCGGTTAGAGAGCACTCCGTGTACTCGCGCACACACCTATCAATACACCAAAAGCAAGAGTAGGGTTTTACGCTTCTCAATGGCCCAAACCTAGGTAAAGACTGCTGCGTCCCGTGCCGTTCTTGCTCTTTGCGCCACGTACACCCCCCTTGCTGAACCAGAAAGGGGCAGCATCACCCCATAGATCGCCGGCCCCACGCCGACATCTTTGGCGCACCAGGTTGGGATTGCACCAGCGTGAACTAAGGCGACGAGTGGTATGTCGACTTCATCGAGTTCAGCATCTTCTTCATCTTTCATGGCGCCCAAGAAGAAGGGCTCCATTACGACTTAACCTTCAACATCCAAACTCCCACCACACGCGCATGTAGGCGGCATAGGCGGTGCCGCCACCGAGGACGGTGCGGACACCACGGTGGGCGCGGCCGGCACAGGAGGTGCAGTCATCATGCCCACAATGGAGGAGACGGGCGGAGGAGACACCGTAGGTGGAAATCTGCCTCGGCCCTCCGGCGGAGATAGCAACAATGGTGTGGGCCCGCGACCCCTGCCTCCTCAACGTACCGGCGAAAGAAGCCATCAGAGCGACCCTTTCCGGTCGAGCGCGAGCTGCGACCCTCCCGCTGCGGTGACTCTGACGGCGGTGACCAGGGGAATGACATTGAGACACATGCCACGTCTATCGATAGATGGGCGCAATGTGACGCCAAGCGGCGTTGTTGCGCCTCCACAACAGCGCCCGCCCGGCAAGACGTATGTCGATCAGGTCAAAGATCTTCATTCACCACTCCCGCCACGCCAGCCTGCTATCGGCCCCGCAACACAGCGACAAGATCATAACGGCACTCCTGCTGGCTCTGCCAGGAGTCGAGCGACGTCACATTCTTCATGCTCCAACATGCCTTCTACAGCAACAGAAGTGATGGCGCGAGCTTAGATGCCGTTGCATTTCCCTCCAGTAGCTGACAAAATAGATGAGTGGAGAACCACTATCCGGAGCTTGATCAAGTTTGCCGACATGAAGAAATCCCAGTTGGCGGAACCCTCGTGGTGCCCGCCAACTGCGCCTGTAGCTCAAACTGATGGCCCTGTGGTGGGCGGTGCACTAATGATGCGCAATCACCTCCATGGCAGCAAACCTAACATCAGCGTCGGCAATCACAGCAGACCCAGCGGAACGCATAGCCTGACGACGTGTCAATGGCCTCCTCGGGTCCGCAGATGCAGCAAGATCAGCGACAAGTGCTACTGGAAAGACGAGCAGAAGATGCTCGCACCACCATCCAACAATGCCAGGAGGCGCGTGGTCAGTGAGCCGAGTGCAACAGCCCAATCGTCG
The DNA here is from genome assembly GCF_002575655.3 of Aegilops tauschii subsp. strangulata. Lineage (NCBI taxonomy): Eukaryota > Viridiplantae > Streptophyta > Magnoliopsida > Poales > Poaceae > Aegilops > Aegilops tauschii. The sequence goes on from NC_053038.3 coordinate 215,209,648, forward strand.
ACGAGCCAGCGCCTGTTGTTGGCAGGTACCTGCCTTACGAGGTTGGGTGCCCTGCCTTCACATGTGAGCTGCGCCAAGTACGTTGGCTCTCCTTCCGCACGTTCAAGCCTGAAGTTCCGGAAAAGTACGACGGCAAACTAAACCCGACATAATTCTTAGGCATTTACACAAGCGTTGTACATGCTGCCGGAGGAAGGGATGAATAGAGTTTAGCCAACTATTTCCCATTGGTGTTCAAGCCCAATGTGAGAGCTTGGCTGATGAACTTTCCAGAGAACACCATTTCCCTGTGGCCAGATCTATCCAACAAATTTGTTAGTGCGTTTACCGGAGGACAGAAAAGCCCCGGGTTGCCCAGTGACTTGCAAGTGATCCCACAAAAAGAAGGAGAAGATATGTGTAGGTACATTTAGAGGTTTAGTTGTGTAAACTGTAGCATCCCGGATGTGCACCCGACAACTGTAATTGCCGCATTCCACATGAACATGCGCAACCGCAAGATGCGGGAAAAGATGCACGTACGGTTGCCGAAGACCATCAATGAACTTTACATGTTGGCGGACATGTGTGCGCAGGCTGAAGAGGAGAGAAGGCTTCCAGAGGAAGGTGCTAGCATTGAAGTTGACTCTGATGATGACGATGCCGCCGCCCCAAAGAAGAAAGGTCGAAGCGTAATAGAAAGTGCAATGGCAAGTCAGTTATGGCTGTAGAGGGATCCGGCGATTCTAACCTTGCCAGGAAAACCAAGACAGAAAGCACCGGCAAGGAAGCAGCTGCATGGGCTGATTGCCAGGTTGCGGCAGCGGGGGAGAAGGCCGGCAAATCTGTCGGGTCGTACTGTGAAATCCACCATACTAAAGGTCACGACCTCTAGGAGTGCTGTCAAGTTGAACAGCTAGTTGTGAAATAGAAAGCTGAGTACGAGAAGCAGGACAAGGAAAAGGGACAAGATAGTACAGGTGGATACAGTAAGAAAGGTCGCGGTGGTCGAGGTGGACGCTGCGGCAATGCCAATCAGGAGAAAGAAAAGCCCGCCAGGGGCAGAGAAAAAAAGAAGAAGACGATGAGAGTGAGGATGAGGATGATGATGAGTCTAGTGAACTGGAATTCCAGAAGACAATAGAGGCCATGTGCATTGACGGGGGAGCAACGTATCTACTTTTCCTAACGCTTTTCCTCTTGTTTTGGACTCTAATTTGCAATATTTGAATGAAACTAACCCCGGACTGATGCTGTTTTCAGTAGAACTACCATGGTGTTGTTTTTGTGCAGAAATAAAAGTTCTCGGAATGGAACGAAACTTTGCGAGGAATTTTTATATAATAGATAAGAATTTCTGGAGCCAAGACCCACCAGAGGGGGGCACCTGGGTGGGCACAACCCACCTGGTGGCCCCGCAGACCTTGAAACCGACGCTATAAAATCCTATTTTTCCAGAAAAATCAGGGAGAAAGAATTATCGCGCTCCACGAGACGGAGCCGCCGTCACCTCTTGTTGTTCATCGGGAGGTCAGATCTGGAGTACGGTTGGGGCTCCGGAGAGGGTTATCTTCGTTCTTCATCATCACCAACCCTTCTCCATCGCCAATTCCATAATGCTCCCCACTGGGAGTGAGTAATTCCTTCGTAGGCTCGCTGGTCGGTGAGGAGTTGGATGATATTCATCATGTAATCAAGTAAGTTTAGTTAGGGCTTGATCCCTAGTATCCACTATGTTCTAAGATTGATGTTGCTATGACTTTGCCATGCTTAATGCTTTTCACTTTTGGCCCGGGTGCCATGAACTCAGATTTGAACCGTTTATGTTATCATCATTATATCCATGTTCTAGATCCGATCTTGCAAGTTATAGTCACCTACTACGTGTTATGATCCGGCAACCCCGGAGTGACAATAGTCGGAACCACTCCCGATGATGACCGTAGTTTGAGGAGTTCATGTATTCACTATGTGTTAATGCTTTGTTCCGGTTCTCTATTAAAAGGAGGCCTTAATATCCCTTAGTTTCCAATAGGACCCCGCTGCCACGGGAGGGTTGGACAAAAGATGTCATGTAAGTTCTTTCCATAAGCACGTATGACTATTTACGGAATACATGCCTACATTTTATTGACGAACTGGAGCTAGTGCCGTATTGCCCTAGGTTATAACTTTCTCATGATGAATATCAGCCAACAAGTCACCGATCCAATGCCTACGAATTTGTCCTATATTTTTCTTGCTAAGTTATTACTGTTACCATCACTGTTACACTTGCTACAAAATTACTACTATCACTGTTACCATTACCGTTGTTATAGTTACTATTATCAAAAGAGAAAAGTATGTTTTTGGTCCCTCAAGTTTCCAAAACGTATGGACTTGGTCCCTCAAGATTTTTTGGTATACATTTGGCCCCTCAAGTCTCAAAACCGGACAAGTTTGGTCCTAAACCAGATTTTGACCCCGTTGACTGGGTTTGACCGCCACAAAACCGCCCGATGAACAGTAAATTCGAGTTAAGAAATACTTCAAAAAAACTGAAATTTTTTGGGGTCCAATATGCTTACATGCGCAAGGTGTCCAATATGCTTATATGCTTACATGCGTAAGCATATTGGACCGCAAAAAATTTCAGATTTTTTTGAAGTTTTTTTAAAACTTGAATTTACTATTCATCGGGCGGTTTTGTGGCGGTCAAACCCGGTCAACGGGGTCAAAATCTGGTTTAGGACCAAACTTGTCCGGTTTTGAGACTTGAGGGACCAAATGTATACCAAAAAATATTAAGGGACCAAGTCTGTACTTTTTGGAAACTTGAGGGACCAAAAACATACTTTTCTCTTATCAAAACTATCAAACTATTTTGCTACTAATCACATTGCTGCAGATAATTAATCTCCAGTTGTGCTTCAATTGACAACTCAGCTGCTAATACCTTCAAATATTCTTTGGCTCCCCTTGTGTCGAATCTATAAATTTGGGTTGAATACTCTACCCTCGAAAACTGTTGCGATCCCCTATACTTGTGGGTTATCAAGACCTTTTTGTGGCACCGTTGCTGGGGAGCATAGCTATATTTGTTGAGTCACTTGGGATTATTATCATATTATCACTATGAAGAATCCGTAGGATGCTAAGACTAAGATATTTCCATCAAAGACGAGGGGAGGTACGGAACTGCCATCCAGTTCTGCTTTAGATTCACCTTCTGTTATAAGTAAACTTGCAACACCACCACATGCTATCAATTCTGCTATGTCGCAAGTTATTGATGATGCTACTTCTACTATGAATGATGCTTATGATGATGCTAGTACCTTGCTTGATAATGATGATGTGCCACTTGGTAAAATTCTTGATGAACAAATTGCTAGAGTAATACAACATGATGTTGTTCAATCTGATGATGAGCTTGAAACTGAAACTCTTGAAACACCTGCTAGAACTAGCCTTCCTAGATATGAATTGCCTAAGGTACCGGAAGGTTATGTTATGAATAAGGCGACAACTAGAGATATTCTTGCTTGTAAGGATAGAGATGATCTAGAGAAATTATCATGCAAGTATAAAGAAAAATATCTAAATGCTAGAATGAAATATGATCCTAAGTTTGCTACTTCATCTATCTTTATTTATGATAAGAATTATGAATTTTCTGTTGACCCAGAGTTAATTACTTTGGTTGAATCTTATCCTTTCCATGGTTATGAAATTGAAACTGTTGTGGCACATCTTACTAAGTTGAATGACATAGCCACCCTTTTTACTCATGATGAGAAAACCCGCTATTACTTTATTCTCAAATTATTTCCGTTCTCATTAAAGGGTGATGCTAAAGCTTGGTACAATACTCTTGCTCCTAGTTGTGTGCGTAGTCCCCAGGATATGATTTATTACTTCTCTGAAAAATATTTCCCTGCTCATAAGAAACAAGCTGCCTTACAGGAAATATTTAACTTTGTGCAAATTAAAGAAGACAGTCTCCCACAAGTTTGGGGGAGGCGTTGCCAATTATTTAATGCTTTTCCTGATCATTCTCTTAAGAAAAATGAAATACTTGATATCTTCTATAATGGACTAACAGATGCTTCTAGGGACTTCCTAGATAGTTGTGCTGGTTGTGTTTTCAGGGAACGAACTGTTGGGCAAGCTGAAGAATTATTGAATAACATATTGAAAAATTATGATGATTGGACTTTTCCTGAACCACCGCCTAAACCTACTCCGAAGAAGAGGGGTATATTATATCCCAGTCCTGAAGATATGCAAGAGGCAAAGAAATCTATGAAGGAAAAATGTATTAAAGCCGAGGATGTTAAAAATGTACCTTCCATTGAAGAAATACATGGGCTTAATACACCACCACTGCCTAAGGTGGTAGAGGTAAATTCTCTAATGAAGTTCAATGATAATGACAATCCTCACAATATGCATCTTAGCCAACGCCTTTATGAGTTTGAAAACTAAATTAGGAAACAAGATCACTTCAATGCAAATGTTATGAAACAATTGAAATATAATTCTGATATGATTGCTCGCTTGAGTGACTTGTTGTTTAGAATCTCAAATGATGTTAGAGGTGTTAGAAAACATGCTTCTATGGTCACTATGCCACAACACTTAAATAGGGGTTGTTAACTGCCGTGAGAAATACTAGATTAAAGGCAAATTAACTGCTGGGGATTGTTTTACTGCCGATAGAAGGATTCAATGGCAGATAAACTGCCGGGGGAATTTGAGCATGGCCCACCCGAGCGAGACTGTCCCCGTGGCGCGAGACTGAAATTACTCGGCCCAAACCCGCTGACGCGAGGGACTGAAAATATTCACAGAAAAACGTTATAGGCGCCGCCCCCAGCAGTTCTGCCCCAAATCAAATCCTCCTCCCCATCTCAGCCCTCCCGTTGGACCGCCGCCACCGCTGATCCCCTCTGCCCTCTACATCCCCCTCCACCGCTAACCTGTTCAACCTCCACCAATATTAATGGTGCAGGCGCATCGAGGTCGACGTTGCCTCCCTCCACACCCATCTGGTGTGTGAGGTGGACATCGTCGTCCACCCTTGGGCTCTGGCATCGAGATTGGTCAACACCGTCGGTGCTCGACGCTTGCCTCCCTCCCCAGCACCAGATCCGACGGCAGCACCGAGCCCCTCCATTGTGCCGCAAGCCCGCCGACGGCAATCACCAGAGGAAGCGGTGCTTCTTGGCTCCTCTACCATCTCTGGGTCATCGCGCCACCACCATGCCGCCACGCTCTACATCCCCGCGGACCTCCATCTGATGACCATGGGCGGGCTTCCTCCACCCCGACGGCGAGCGCAGTGCGTGCTCGTCACTATGCTGGTACAAAAGGCAGATCAGATCTGTCAAGGTGGAAACGAGATGCAGGTGAGTTTTCCTTCCTAAGGTTGTGAACCTCTCCTCTCCTTATGAGGAATCTTATACCGAGCACGCCCTTTATCAGTTCTCTCCTTTTTCCCGTGGCCCTCCTCATGGAGGATATGCCTTTGTGGGTTGCTATTGATAGATTTTCTGTTTACAGGTACTGAAGACATATAATGAATGTTGGGATCCTTTCCCCCTTGTCTTTGAAGGATTTGTGTGTAGAATAATGAGATGTATAGGGGGTTGAGTTACAGAGGGAGTTGCTATCATCAATTCATCATGCACATACCTGCTAGTTCTTTAATTCTCCTCATACTCACGTGATTAATCAAGTGCATGTTAAACATTTTTTACGTTTGTTTCAGTTATAGATGCTGCTCCTCTCTGAATAGGTGGCTGGAAGAACCCCTATCTTTAATTTTGCCTAAACTTGTAAAAGGTTGTGGATTAATAAAGGTTACCTTTTCTGTAAAAAAATGTACGCTCAGTTGTGGACTGGACTGAAGTGCTTTCTGTAAAAACAAACTTCAAACTTCATACCTTGTTTTCATAATGTCAGAAAACTATTCTTGATGGTTTTGTAGGTTGATGGCGGATACTTGAGAGTATTTGGTTTATGTAACTTCTGAGCAGGTTCATTGATTCTAGAGTTGCGGCCTTCTGTTATGTGTAGATGTAAATGTAAAAGAAACAGTAAGTAATCTCCCTTTCTTTTCTTTTGTATTTGTTATGATTTTATATAACATGTCTTATTGCAGCTATGCATTGCCGCAATTGTACTGATCGCCTATGATAAAAAGGGAATAATATTTTGTCCAAAGTGAGTAGATGAGAGAATAATAATGCTTATTTTCTGACAAAAAAGTGGCTTCCGTAATAGCCTATAGTAGCTCTGGACTAAATTAGACGGGCGGTCTCTGCTACCTTGCAAGTCCCTGTGTAACCTCACATGAAAGTATACTCATTCACACGCTGCTATATTATCTCCTAATGCCTTCCCCTAATAACAGAGCCCATAATCAGTACATGTCAGGAATATGTCCTCATCTGTACACATAAATTTCTACTACTGTACATTGCATCTTATTTATTGTCTGCTTTCCTGGTCTAATGAACATGAATTGAAGTCCTGTTTTGGTTTGTTCTTAAATCTCACGTATGTACCTGAATACCATCTATGGTTTACTTTCTTAGATACATTGAATTTTAGTAAGTTTCATGGAAACAATTTTGCACATCTAAAGTATGGTGCGACCCCTTCTGATTGCTTTCCGCACTATTGTACATTTAAAACATGATTCATATATGATATTTTTCAATTTGTTATCCTCCCATAATCACCCAGTTAATGTATTCCACCATTAGAAGTATACCAAATGCTCTTTTATTACTGTATTTTACACTCTTGGGTACAACTTATTTGTTTTGTTGTCTTTAGTAGGGAGATACTTCATTGTGCTGTTAAGTGATCAAAGTCAGCAGAATTCTTTTTTGTAACATTGTTCTCATCTTTGAACACATGTTGTTTCTTTTATGTTATGATTTTTTACAACGACACACATTAATTGACATATGATTTGTTAGCTTTCTATAACGTTTTAATTCTCTGAAATCAATTATTGCAAAGATTCATTGCTAGTGCTCCATGCTCTAAAGATTCAATGCTTTTAGTGGTTATATTAATCCAAAGTTTTCTTTAAATGGTTATCTCATTACATCCAGCATCTTCTGTTAGTTGTTTTTCATCTGTACCATCTTATCTGTTCAGGTTGGCATCACACTGGAAGATCTTATGGTTAACATGTAGTTGTACTAGTGAACTAGGCTGTCTACATGGTGATTCATTTGTTCATAGTGACAACACAATCTGGTGGGGTGAGGCTATCAATCTGTGATCTTTCAAGCATTGCAAGTTTGGTGCTCTTCTGCTGGCGACATGGGGCCATCTTTGAATAATGCAGTTTCACATGATGATGGCGAGTCTGATTTTCAGAACATCTCATGAAAATGGCAATGTCATTTGACAAACGGCTATGCTGAAATATACAGAAGTGTGAACATGCCATTGTTTCCTAGACATAGTTGTAGCCATATGTCAAGCTCAAACTGTTAGCGTAGCTTAGTTTGAAGACTTGACATCTTATTGTCGCATGTAAATTATGTTTACTGATGTGGTTGGTTGCTATTGAACACATCTATGGATGTTGAAATCTTGAATTTTTAGTTTGAATGTGTTTCAGGTCTGCTATTGAATCTTGAGTGAAATGATGTACGATGCCTAGGCATATTGTGTTTGGATACTAAATTGGGGATATGTTTCCTATAACAGAATAGATTGTTGGTGAAACAAAGCATGATGGCGTATTACCTGCCAGGCCAACTTGTTTGTGCTGGCAGTAAAACTGCCGGGAAATAAATGGGCCATGCCAACTTGTTTGTGCTGGCAGTAAAACTGTCGGGAAATAAATGGGCCATGGCAGATTAACTGCCGAGAGAAGTTTATCTGCCAGGACAAGTAAACCCCGGCAGCCATTCTCGTGGCTGTTCTATCTGCCGGGAGAACTACTATCCCGGCAGTTCACCTGCCCTTTAAAAAGACTTCTCCCAGCAGTTTTTCAGTCCTTACATCAGTGTTGTGGTGTAGTGGGTTCAAACTCAGCTAAAACAAGTTGCTAAATCTCAAAGAGAATTGCTAGATGAAATGAATAATAATATACATGACTTTGCTGTCAGAGTTGCAACTAGAGGAGGTAAAATGACTCAGGAACCACTTTATCCTGAGGGACACCCAAAAAGAATTGAACAAGATTCACAAAGAGTTAACACCGATGCACCTAGTCCTTCTAGAAAGAAAAAGAAGAAGAAAAAGGATAGGACTTTGCATGCTTCTAGTGAAACTGAAATAGAAAAACCTCCTGATAATGATAATGAAACTTCTATCTCTGATGCTGAAACTCAATCTGGTAATGAACACTCACCTAGTGATAATGAAAAATATAATGATGAGGTTCATGAAGACACTCAACCAAATAATGAAAAAGAACCAGACAATGATGTTGAGATAGAACGACCTGTTGATCTTGATAACCCACAACCTAAGAATAAAAGGTATGATAAAAGAGATTACATTGTTAGAAAACACGGTAAAGAAAGAGAACCGTGGGTTCAAAAGCCTATGCCTTTTCCACCTAAGTCAACTAAAAAGAAAGATGATGAAGAATTTGACCGCTTTGCAAAAATGCTGAGGCCAGTCTTTTTGCGTACTCGCTTGACTGAGATCTTGTAAATGCCTCCTTATGCACAGTATATGAAAGACATCACTAATAAGAGAAAAATACCGGAAGCTGAAATCTCCACTATGCTTGCTAATTATACTTTTAAAGATGGAGTACCTAAAAAACATGGAGATCCGGGAACACCAACTATACCTTGCTTCATCAAAAAGAATTATGTGAAAACTGCTTTGCACTACTAGGTAAAACCTTATACACAGAACTTTGGCAGTAGCGCTTGTTAAAAAATGGCGCTACTGCTAAATAGCAGTAGCGCGTGCAGGATAAACGCGCTGCAGACACAAACGTAGCAGTAGCGCGTCTACTTTTAAAAGCGCTACTACTAAAATTCTCACGACTAAGCCGATAGGCTACATATAGTAGTAGCGGTCTTCTAGAAAGAGCACTACCGCTAAGTTTATTTTAGCAGCGCGTTTACTGTGAAACGCGCTGCTGCTAATGAAAAGAAAATTAAATAAAAAACAAATAGAAAAGTAAATGAAAATGAAAGAAATAAAAAAAGGAGAAAGGAAAAAATGTAAAGAAAAATAAATGAAAAGGGAAAAAGGAGAAAGGAATAGCAGTAGCGTCTGTTCATCAGAGGCACTATAGATAACGTAGCAGTAGCGCTTGTTTAGACCCCCGCTATAGAAAGAGAAAAGGAAATAAGAAAAGAAAAGGAAAATACATAGCTATAGCAGTAGCGCGTTTACTTAAAAGCGCTATAGGTAACATAGCTATAACGCTTTTACGGAAACGCGCTGCCGCTAAGTTTGACTTAACCCAAAAGCGGTTTCCCCCCGGCCACCACTTCTCCCCCAAATCTCTCGCCCCACTTCGCCACCGTCTCCCCAATTCACCGCCGCCCTACTTCGCCGCCATCTCCTGCCGACGTCAACCCCCCCGGAGCCACCAGAGCCGCGTGCCGTCAACGCCACCGGAGCCGCGCGGCCTCATCAACGCCACCGGAGCCGCCCTTGGCGCCAGCGGAGCCACCCTCGATGCCCTGCCTCCCTCGCCATCACCGGAGACGCCCCTGCCTCCCTCGCCACGACCAGAGCCATCCTCTGTAAGCCCCCACCCCTCCTCTCTCTCTCTCATGCATAGCACAAACATTGGATAGAGAACTAGCTAGCTAGGTTAACTAGTTTAATTAGGTTAATTATCTAGGTTAGTGCAAAAATTTAGTTAGGGCTTTGACAGAGAACTAGTTAGGTTAACTAGTTTAATTAAGTTAATTGTCTAGGTTAGTGCAAAAATTTAGTTAGGGGTTTGACAGAGAACTAGCTAGGTTAACTACTTTAATTAGGTTAATTATCTAGGTAAACTAGGTTAACTAGCTAGGTTAACTAACTAGGTTAAATAGCTATGTTAATTAGGTTCGTTAGGTTAACAAGCTAGGTTAATTAACTAGGTTAAATAGCTAGGTTAATTAGGTTCGTTAGGTTAACAAGCTAGGTTAACTAGGTTCGCTAGTTTAGTGGAAAAAATTATGATAGAGCATTAAGTGAGAAGGGTTAGAGAAATGGAGTCCCTTTGCAATTTAATTGGGTTCTGTTCTAGGCAGAAAAGCGTTCGAGAAAATAATGTTGATCTTTCCTAGACTTTTATTGTTTATTTAATCTTTTCATTGAAGTGGTCATGTTATATCTTTTCATTGAAGTGGTTCGATTGTGCCCATGTGGCCTTTTGTTGTTTCCAGGGAATGAAGCGCGGGTGGCCTATGTTTTGCCAGAATGTTGATTCATTTCCGTTCTGGCAAATTTCAGGTGCTCGATTTGTCCACTTTTTAGCAAAGGTCATGCCGAAATTTTCCGTGAATTTCGGCATGACCTGTGCTACAAACTAGGACATATCGAGTGCCCGCGATTTGCCGCACCGGGAAGGAGTCAACGTTCCTGCAAAGCATAGGCCTTTTTATGTCATTATTCATTTTATTAGGTCTAGAATTAATTGACTAGATTTAATCGTAGTAAACATGGCTAACAACGATGAAGGACAGGGTTCTGGTGACTGCGACAACGTCTACCTGGCGGCAGAAGAATTTTTGAGGGAAGCCGACGATCAAGAGTTAATGTTGCTGGGTCCACCTATCACATCGGAGATTCAGACCGACATCGAGACTGGCGCTGAGACTGAGACCGGCATCGAGACTCGCGCTCAGAATGAGACCGGCGCCGAGACTAGCGGAGCCGGTATAGAACCGAAAGCAAAGAGGCAACAGCTTCCTAACAAGGTCAGGACTACTAGACTGGTGGTCACGGAGGTGGACGACGGCAATTTTGAGCCAATCGCGCCCGAGGAAGCGCGCGCACTACGGGAATCAAATAGGCTGCATCATACGGACAACCCCCACCATCAACGATGAGAAACTACAGAAGATAGATAATATGAGGCCCTCCCTCCTAAAGAAGCTGCACCAGATATTCTTGTTCCCGGGCCGGAATGAAAAGGATTATAAAGATCCAGATAAGGACCCGGTAATGAAGAAGAAAACACGCCATGACCAAGTTTAGCGACGCGTTGGCCGCCTGGAAATCAAGGGTGAAATATCGGATCGTCAACAAAAAGGAACCCTACTCGGAGATTGTAAAGGATAATCCGACAATCACGGCAGAGCACTTTGAAATATTCAAGGCGGCTTGCGAGGCCGAAGCTGCCAAAAAAAGTTGAAGTACATGAAGGGGCTTCAACAGAGGAACATTGGGTGCCACCACCTCGGAAGCCGTGGTTACGGCGGGAAGAGGTCCATATGGGCCAAGGAGGACGCGGAAGCCGTGAGTCTGGGCATCCCAGACCCCTTGGCGGAGTCCACCGTCCCGCAGGAGGGTGACGTCCTCAGCGCCCGGCACCGTTGGGACCAAGTGAAGAAGGTTTTCGAGACGAACGCGGTCACGACGGAGTTCATGAGGCTGCTGGTAATTTTAGTTTCTGATCAATTCGACTCCACGTTAGTCATATTTGTAAATGATCCTTGTGCCTTTTGCAGAGAGAGCAGCACAGGATTGCGGCCGAAAGCGACTCGCCGTCTGAGGCGTTGGCGAGGCCCAAGTGGGACACTCCATTCAACCTGGCGTTGAACATATTGAAACGACTCCCAGTGGAGACTTGACTGTCGTATGGACGCGTGCACGGTGTCAGAGTTGGTGCTACGTGGAAGAAGTACTACCGTGAGACCATGGAGGAGAGAAAGGAAAGATAGAGGTTAACTGAAAAGAAAACATCGACAAGAAGGTTGAGATTGCGGTTGAGAAGAAATCATCTAAGACATTCGCAACAGCGGTAGCTGCCGCAAAACAGGTGCTTGTAGATATGTCTACTTCCTTGGTTCCGGCCGTTTTCAATTGGAGTAGGCAAAATCCAAAAAAAATGCAGCGGACTTTCCCCATGTTGACTTTTTGGGGAGCAGCTCGACTAGCGTTGCACCAGCACTTGCAGCTGCACCTGCTCCCGCACCGGCTCCTGCACCTGCTCCCGCACCGGCTCCGGCACCGGACATGCTCGGCGGTGCTTCGTCTTTGGCTGAGCTCGACGCCCTCAGGGTATCTGTCACACCGGCCCCTTCAATAAATGTATAATCTCACGTTTTCATTGCCTTTCGGATGTCTCACATCGCAGACTTTTCCTTGCAGGCCGATGAAACCCTGTGCACCATATTGTACACCATCGGCGACCAGAAGGTGGATGTGGGGAAGGCGACGATAATGGAGCCGAAGGAACCATTTTTCCAGAGCCGGCCAATCCCCCCGAACGTCTTCAAGGTTTCCGTGGCCAATGTCAAACCGGGCCACGAGAATTTGGCTCCTCTGGTACTAGTGGGGGATGACGACGAAACCCCGCGGCGGCTTGGTGATTGTTGCAATGGGTGGGTCCTGTTGTGGCCAAAGAGTCTACTTCGTCTGGAGGCGGCTGGGAGCACACCCACGAGCACGCAGTTAGGTATGAACATCAATACCTCACCTACCCAATTAGCGTCGGCTGTCGTGCTGGGTGATAGCGGAGGGGGTGAGGAAAAGGCTCCATTAGTCGCTGGTGACGTCGCCATAGATGAGGATGAGGATGATGATGGCACTCAAGTGTATGTCAATACTGGCGCCTACTTAGGGTTTGAGCGTCATGAGTCGGTGCCTGAATTGCCATCTCTGGAGGCTGAACGTATGATGGACTACCTTCCGGTAGTAAAGAAGTCTAGGAAGAGACCGAGGAAAGGCAAAAAAGCTGCTTCTATGATCCAGCCGCCTCAGCAGCCTCGGGTTCAAGACCGTATAGATATCCCCGGTGCGGAAAAATGGCATATCCCCGGTCAACCAATCCTACCTGAAGTAGCGCTAGGGGCCAGATTCGGCGATCTAAGGAGACTTCATGACGATGAGCTGCGGATAGAGAAAGGCCTCATCGCCTCGAAAGATCCAGGATACCCACTCTACGTGGTTAACGTTCCGCGGAAATTGTTGTACGTCGACACATTCCCCACGGAGAAGTTCTTCCTTCGATTCGATTACATATTTGACATGTTTCACGTGAAGAAGATGGATTTTACGTCTGTCCTCCTTAATGCCTTGCACATGAACTACATCATCTGGGTTGAGCAGATACCTCATATATGTGTCGCTGACCCGTACTTCATGCACGAGGGCTTCTTGGGAGTCTGCGCAAAGCACCGTGAATACGTGAGGGAATACATCGTCAATTTCATGCTCGCCACTAAGGACAAGGAGGCGATTCTCATGCCTTATCATCCCCTGTAAGTCATCCGCGCGGATATCCTTCCTTCGATTTCAATCATTCATTTGCACGGTGGAGGCTAATTAATTTGAGGTGTACTTATTTTGCGCAGCGGCGGGTGCGCCGTCCTCATCATCCTCTACCCCCGATACTCCCACGCTCTTTACTTGGACTCGTCAAAGAACATTAACAAAAGGGATTACACCCACATCAAGTCTGTTCTCGACAGTGCTATGTTTTACTATGAGGCACGGGGTGGAGAGGTCAAGGACAAGAAGAGAAGGGATGGCAGGCCCGCCTTCGGCCATAAGACCGACTTCTGCTGCATCCAGCAACCGAGTGATTCTCTAAATGATGGATTCTATGTCCTGCACCACATGCTGGAGTACAGACGGGATCACCAGAACCTTCGCATGTCACCTACATCCGGCGATGCCCATATTCTGCAATGGGCAAAGAACGTAGGAGATATCGAGGATCATCGACTTCGAGCTTATCACATCCAGTGCAAACTTGCCCAAATCATCATGAAGGAGGTTGTCGAAAAAACAGGGATGTTCTACGAAGAAGGACAAATGTCGCGGGAAGACGTCCGAACACGGGTAGCCGCTCAGCGTCTTGACCTGAAGCTTTTCACTAGGCTCGGGGACTATCTCCCTGACTTGGATGGATGACACTACATGTTGGAGTGATTGTCGATATATGACAATGTGTCCGTTTAGTCCATACTTTCTGTATGACGAAACTTTGAGTTATGCATGACAAAACTTTATTTGTGATGTAATTAAACCATCCTCCTCGACTAGCGACGATCACTCTAGTGAGGGCATTTTGGGTACGATCAACTTTGTTACTTATGCTTATGATATGTTGCTTCTATTTTTTCCAAGTCTGTCTCTTTCTGTTGCTCAACTATATATGTTGCATATCATCAACTCATGTGACGATCCAGGTGCATAGATCATCAATGGCGAAGAAGTGCTACGCCAGGAGTATATATACGATGAGTGGCCGGAGTGTCAGGCCCAGGTGTACCGGTTTCCAGTTTTCGAGCGATAGACAGTAGTTAGTTTAGGTTCACACTAATGCGAGAGAGGGATACGAACTCATGTACTGCATAGTTCCGCTCTCACTCAAAGTGATAGCTCTTCTCGCGTATATCATTGTTTAGATGGATGATGATGTAGTTGCAAGTAATCGAGACTTGTATCGCTATTTTCGAGATGATGACGAGAGACCACTTTGTGTTGGATGATGATTATGATGATGACATGATTTGATGAGACTATTTGTATGTATATGCTATGATTACATTTGTATGTGTATGATATGCTAAAGATTATTGTATAAAGCCTATTCAAATACAAAACAAATATGCAGAAAAACAGAAACTAATAAAACGAGCAGTAGCGAGGGGAACAAAGTTAGAGTAGCGCTGCCTTACCAGTAGCGCTTCCTGCAAAAAAGCGCTGCAGATATTAGCAGCACCGCTCTGCACTAAAGTGCGCTACTGCTAGCCATGTATAGCAGTAGTGTGGGACGACAGGCGCTACAGCTACATGTTAGCTGTAGCGCCTTATCAGTAGCGTATCGTCCCGCGCTACTGATAGGCAAAATACCCGCGCTACTGCTAGGGTTTTCCCTAGTTGTGTTGTGTGATATAGGAGCTGGTGTTAGTGTTATGCCTTTCTCTTTATATAAAAGACTTGATTTGAATAAACTCCCACCTACTGAAATATCTTTGCAAATGCCTAACAAATCAACTGCCATACCTATCGGTATCTGGGAGGATGTGCCCGTTGTTGTTGCTAATGTTACTATTTTGACGGACTTTGTTATACTTGAGATGCCCGAGGACGACAACATGTCGATTATCCTTGGTAGAACCTTCTTGAATACTGCAGGGGCTGTTATTGATTCCAATAAAATCAAGGTCACTTTTCATATCAACGGTAATGAACATATGGTGCACTTTCCGAAGAAACAATTCCAAGTGAATGGTATTAATGTTATTGAAAAATATCCGACAATCACTATTGAAAGTTTTCAAATACCTCTACCTACTGTCAAAAAGAAATATGAAATGCTTATTATTAACAACCACTTTTGATTCACATGAAACTACGCAACGGTCGTAAAGTAGTAATGATCAAGAAGTGATCCTGTCTACTTACGTTCGAACATAAACCAACCGTGTTCTCCTCTCGAACTTCCTCGAAAAGAGACAGTCACGGTTACGCAACGCGGTTGGTGTATTTTAAAACAGTTTACTTCAAGTACTCTAAAACCGGATATTAACAAATTCTCATCTGCCACATAACCGCGGGCACGGCTTTTGAAAGTTTAAACCCTGCAGGTGTGTCCCAACTTAGCCCATGACAAGCTCACGATCCACGGGGACAATCCTCCACCTCAGGACACCCGATTAGACTCGGAATCCCGGTGCACAAGACATTTCGACAATGGTAAAACTAATCCCGCAAGACCTCCAGGCGTGCCGACACCCTGATAGTAGCCGCGCGTATCTCGTCTCACGCCATGACCGGATTGTCCAAACTTTTGGTAGGCCAAAAAAACAGAGTTGCCCCTGGCGGCCACCGGCGGTTGACAGGTTGGACCAACACTCATGAGGAGCACTGGCCCGGGGTTGTTAATTAAGTCCTCGGGGCCCGGGAAGTCCCTATGTAAGGTTTAGTTGTTATTAGGCAAATGGTAAAACCAATGTTGGGCCTTGCTGGAAGAGTTTTATTCAAAGCGAAATGTCGAGAGGGTCCCATACCCCTCATCGTGTTAGGGACGCAAAATCAAGGAAAATGACACCGGTATGACGGAAACTAGGGCGGCAAGAGTGGAACAAAACACTAGCATAAGGCCGAGCCTTCCACCCTTTACCAAGTATATAGATGCATTAATTTAACAAGATATATTATGATATCCCATGATATCCATGTCCCAACATGGAAATACCTACAACTGCACATGCATCTAGCAACGCTATAAGAGGGGCCGAGCAAAGCGGTAACATAGCCAAACAACGGTTTGCTAGGAAGGGTGAAAAAGGTTAGAGGTCTTCATGGCAATTTGGGAGGCTTGATAACAAGTGGTAGGTAGCGCGACATAGCGATAGCATTGGGACAACTAGCATAACAAATATAGTAGTGAGATCCAAGGTGATGGTCATCTTGCCTGAAATCCCGCTAGGAAGAAGAACGAGTCCATCGAGAAGACGAAACCACATAGTCGAACGAATCCTCACAATCGCAACAAAACAAGAACTATCGAGAAGGAGCACAACGGGAAAGAAGCAAACAACATGGTAAACACCCAAGCAAGAACAAGACATGATGCTCAACCAAGTATGATGCATGGTAAGGCTACATGAGGCTACTCATGGCAAGATATGATGCATACAAGAGCAACACACAAAAGCAAGTTTAAATGGGGCCGGAAACAACATATAACAATTCCGGTAAGTCCTCATATGCAAATTTCAAAGTTGGTCCAGATCTGATTAGAACACAATGTTGAATTTGTTAAACATCAAGTTAAAATGTACCATGATGATCTACACGGTTTTCTAGTCAAGTTACATATAAAGTTCGTTTAATTCGTAGCTACGGCCTAGAAGATATGAGCAAAACAAGTTAAACATGGCATTGATGCAAATGCAAGCAAAACGGCATCACAAACACTCCAAAACATGGGTGCAGCAAGGTAACATGAAACTACATGCAAAACTAAGCAAGTTTCATATAGAGCACGCTCAAAACGGAGCAACGGTTCAACATGCTACATGAATCATATAAGCACAAACTTGACATTCACTCAAAGTACAGACAAGACGCTTCAAATAACATTTGAGGTTTTGGTTCATAGGCATCAAGTTTAATCCAAGATGATCAAGGAAAAAGGCAACTTAATAACACAGATTATGACTTTGAGGAAAAGAGGGCATAGATGTGAGCAGGAATAACATGTTGACATGTTGGAGGCATGAAACAAATATGATATATTGCAAGATCATGGCAAAAAAAGCATGTCATTAACTTACAGCTTAAACATGGCAAAATATGATTACTAAGCCTCTCCATATGAGCCCTAGATCAATGGAAACCAACAAGGCAAGATGCAACAAGATATAAGCTTATTCTCAGACTTAAGAGGAAATCTGGGAATGCAAAACAGCAACATCAACATAGCATGTTTGCAAGCTTGGAGCAGAGGTCATATGAAGTCTAAAATTGACAAACTTGGCAAGTGGACAAAGTACCCATAGCTTACTTATATTCGTGTAAAAGGAGCATCACCAAAAGAGGCATAGATCAATCCATAACAAGCTCACAATATGGCATCATGAAGTTAACAGAAAACTGGAACATCATTTAGGCATGTTCAAGTCAATGAAAACATATGCTATAGGACATATATGAGGCATCAAAGGAATGACATGATATAGCATAACATGTGAATCAAAACATCTCAAGTATTCATCTCCAGATTATGCATGGAATGAATGGTAGCATCAATGCAAACATGGCAAGTGATATGAACAGTTACCAACTTAGTAGAAAAACATGACATGGCAGAAACAGATTCACGATAGCAACTTTGCAAACTCATGCCACTCACCACAAAGCATTTCATGGCATCACAAGGTACCCAACAGTAGGAAGACACATTTATGAAGCTAAACATGGGTGGGAGCATGGTAATGACAAGCTAGAGTACTCCATAATTGCAAAACTGAATCTCATGTTAACAATCTGCCAGGAACAATATTTAGCAAAAGTAGAGCATGGTAATGACAAGCTAGAGTACTCCATAATTGCAACCAGAGGCATGAATGGGAGAGCAATACCACTTCTTGAAAACACTCTTACTGAACTACATCAAAATATGCATGTATCTATTTGTGGCAACAAGTTCACATAGCAACAAAATGTAACAGGAAAATGACTACTGTGTGAAAACAACAACATCATGAGGCCTACTTTGCATGGTTGTGCTTGTCACCACAGAGCTCATAAAAATACAAGACTTGCACCACTATAAAGATGGCATGGATATGCTCCTAAAACATGTAGACATGATGCACACACAAAATGCAACGAAAAAGACAAAACAACAAGTTATGATAAGTTTCAGCAGTTAACATCATATAGTACTCTTGCAACAGGGATTAACATGTCTTAATGCATCCTAACATGCATGCAAAACACACCAACTTGAAGAGCGCTCAGAGATGAACAATTGCATATATATACAACATGATGCTGGAAACATGATGACTTAGTAAATATCGCAGACAGATACACAGCGGGCGTAGTGAAACTATAGCTCGCACAGGTAGTTTTTAGGGGCGCTCACCATCCTGGCCCAGGTGGGGTGAGGAGGCAGGCCGATGGGTCCGGCTGGGCCGACGGGCGAGGCCGAGGCCCATGCGAAGACCACGTGATGTGAACGCGCTCGTCGCCCTCCTCGTGCCTGGCTCACGAGCAGGAGGCAAGGGGCGGCAGCGCTAGGAGGCTCGGCAACGGCGGGACTTGGAACGGCGGTGGCGACGCGGTCCGGCGGGGATGGACCGGAGATGGCTGCATCAGGCAGCGGCTCATCGTTGGGCGACGGCACGGGAGCCCTGGCGGCGGCGCTGACCAAGGAGGAGAGCAGAGAGGTTAGGGAGAGAACGAGAGAAGAAAGGGAAGGGAGACGAGAGGGACAGGGCTCCGACCTGGCGGCGAGACGAGATGGGGTCGCCGGCGTCGGCTCCGACGAGATCGCGGCGGGCGTGCTCCCGCGGCTTTGGTCGCCGGACGCGGACGGCGGGGACGTGAGGGAGGAGAGATCGGGGCTCTCCCAATCTGGATCGGAGGCGGTGGCGCGTGGGCTTGGGGGCGGGCCCCGATGGGCTCCGCAGGCTTGCCCCGGGCCTGGGCGGGCCACGGCGGCGCTAGGAGGCAGGGGCGCGTGTCCTTCTTTGAGTGGCTGGAGGGGGTCGGCTGGAGGCGGCGCGCCCACTGGCGACTCGCCAAGTGGCGCTGAGGAGGTGGCCGACGCGGAACACGAAGAGGGCGCCGGCGGCTGATGATTGGGGCGTGGAAAACATGGTGGGGGTTGGAGGAGGCCAAAATTGGCATGTGGGGGTGTTTATATAAGGAAAAAGTTAGGGTTTGGTGGGTTTGAGGCCGTTTCGGAGTCGTACGATCATCATCGGACGGTCCAGAGTGGAGGGGAAGTGTACGAGGGCTAGATGGTCTGTGCTTGAGAGGTTGGGCTGAGAGGAGAGAGGAGAAAGCAGCCTGGCACGGGTTTCCGGAGACCGAAAATGTCCGACGAATAGACGGGCTATATTGCCGTTATAGTTGACCGTTGGGGCATCAAACGGACTCCGAACGCGATGAAATTTGACAGGCGGTCTACCTACACTATAATAAGACCGCACGCCAACTATTATCCCATTCCGAGAACATTTTTACGCCACTTATAAAATAATATTTCGGACGTGCCGCATGCGCGTGTGAGAGAGTCGGATGCCGAAATGGACAATGGAGAAAAAGACCGGATGCAAGTTTTGAAAAACATGAAGATGCCATGCACATGATGACATGGAAAGATGCAACACGCAAGAAAATGACATGGCAACAACAGCGAATCACTGGAAGACACCTGGCGCATTGGACTCGGGGCGTTAGAACTCTCCTCCACTAACAAGAGATCTCATCCCGAAATCTTAGGAACGAGACGGAAGAAAAGAGGATGACGTGAAACAAGAACGCAAGAGAGAAGATGAACAAAGACCGAGAGCATTCGAATAGAAAAGAGGAATGCTGATTATGACGAGAATCAAAAGCTTAAAGAACAAGGTAGACTCTGAAACCACTCCGGTTAGGACAAGATAGAAGAGGAATAAGAACGAAGGAATTTGGATAGCAACCCGGTTGTACATGGAATGGAATAGAACATGAACTTGACAAGATTGAACGATACTTGACGCGAGAAAACAAACAATGCCTCCGGGAGAATTGAAATAGTTATTGAAAGGAACAGAGAAGAATATGGCAACTTTACCACAATTGAGTTGAAAGCATCCCTAGAAGGAAGGACTGAACGGAGTTGTTGGAAAATCAACAACGAAAAGAATAAGCTAGTTGTGGGCTTGTGGAAAACATCTCGAAATTAATGAGGTGATAATCGGCCACAACCGAAAATGATTAAATAGCTGAGAAGAACGAAGAAATGCAACACTCCACTTCAAAAGAATACAGAGAATTGCTGCACTTCGAGAAGCAAGAAGGAAAGATACTTGCGCTCCTCCAGCATGAATCTTGATGGACAAAGAATTAAATCCTGCTGAACCACCATGAAGAACTCCGGTAACAGAAAAATGATGAGATAGAATTGAAGGATGAAAAGAATAAGATTAAAGCCTTGTAGTGATCTAGATGGAGCTTCACGACGAGACAAGCGAGAAAATTTTGGAACTCCGGGAAGGAAAGGATGAACAACTTAGAACCGAGGAATTATTCCTCATGAACAATCTTCGAAGGAAGGAATTAATCAACTTCATGAAAGAATAATTAGAATTATATTATGCTTATCCTTCATCAGCTAAATTGATGAGAAGCAATGGATCGCATACAACTTATTCGCGTTGGAAAAGATTAAGGGGAGATATAACGCAAACTTGGGAAGGTCTTCATGAGCCACCGGTAGGATTGGAAAGAACGAATGAATTGATATGATAAGAACCGAAAAGGAATCTTCAACGAACCACCGTGAAAATGAAAACGAACGAAGAGAAGGGAACGAATCGCCGGAAAGAACTATAACACGAACAAAGATACTTGAGTGAATCAAGATGCAAGAGAACGAAGAGATCGCGAACTGATTAAAGAATGCTTGAACGAAGCATTGGTACAAATATGGGAACGAATGAATCTGAATACTTGGAACAAAGGAATCTTCCGAAATGATGGCCTCCGGATGAACAAAACGGAAAAACAACTCCTGAAAAACTCCGGATGGGTAAGAAAAAAATTGCACGATTGGAAACAATTTGAGAGGATAACAACAAGCTAGCACCACAAATCTCCGGGAGAACGAACAAGATTTAGAGGAAAACTCTTCTTCGGTCCTCAAATGTTGAGAATGACGACGAGAAAACACCACCAGAATTGTTGAGATATTCCGGGAGAATGAAAAGCGAAGAGGTTGAGCCAACAATGAAAATAATTTGAAATCGATCTTGAAAGGGCATCTAACTGATGAAATTCATTCTTACGTGAAACTTCGAAAAGAATTTGAGAATAACTCCGGGAGAATTAGAAGAGTCAGGTAAGATCCTGGGAAAGACCTGTGGGTTAGGGCCCACTGAAAAGAAACACCGTTGGAAAGGGTTGTTGAAAGAGAAATGATGCACCAGAACGATTGAAAGACTCGAATGAGGTGACAACCTCGAAATAATTGCATGCAAGCACGAATCTTTTAAGATGTCTTCATCACTCCGGAACAATAAACTAGCGAGAGGCGAACGAGTAAGGGAAAGCACTTCAGTCAAGGAAAAGCGCACGATCAACACCGAAATCTTGAATTGAACCCACCGGATAGAAAAGGAGACGAACAATGAATAACTAAACGAGAATTCACTGGTTGAGACAATTGAGGAAAGACTGAAGAGGCTCCGCATGGATGAAATTGATGCTTGAATAGAGGCTCAGACTCCAGGAGTAAAAAGGGTGGGAGGGCGGGAAAGACAAAGGCAACTTGGAATGGGGAACCGACGAATAACTTGAAGAGAAAAAACACCGGTTGAAATAATTGAGGAAAGAATGCAAAGGCTTCGCACGAGTAGGATGGATACTCGATTACGGACTCCGGCTTCAAGAAGAAAAATGGTGGGCAAGTGGGAAAAAGAAAGACAACTTCACATGGAGGAACAACGTCAGTTGAGAAAGAACTGAGGACTGATCTTGCAAAAGACAACGAGAATCGAATGACTCAAAGAGAAGTGCGCCGGAAGAAAATATCTAACATCGCAATGAACGAAAACTAACTGCGTGATCCTAAAAAAAATTTGAAGGGGAAGAGGAGTAGTTCAAAACACCTACGCCAGGGTTCCTTACCAGAGCGACGAAGTGGGCCGAGGAGTAAAAAGAATTCCTACTCTCCGATATAACTAGACTCCGAAAAAGTTTCTTCTAGACACAACAACGGCCAAACTATATGATCAAACAAGGGGGCTCCTAGGGTCCGTCGAGGCTCTGATACCAACTTGTCACGCCCAATATGCGGCACTATCCTAAAGAGACTCGAAGGTCCCACCAAGGATAGAACCGCATATTGACGTGCTTTTGCAAGGTGGATATCATTACATCAACATTACACAATAGATGGGGGTACATACAAGGCATACAAATGCCGCAAGAATACATCAGTACATCATACATAGAACAACATCCGACTATGGATGAAACACAAACAAAAGCTCAAACGACATCCACCCTGCTAGCCCAGGCTGCCGACCGGGAACCTAACCCAAGATCGACGAAGAAGAATAAGCGGAACAAGAACTCCAAAACATTAAACATTGCTCTCGCGTCATGAGCATCGCATTACCTGTACCTGCAACTGGTGTTGTAGTAATCTGTGAGCCACGAGGACTCAGCAATCCCATTACCATGGGTATCAAGACTAGCAAAGCTTAATGGGTAAGGAAGGGGTAAAGTGGTGAGGTTGTAGCAGCGACAAAGCAAAATATGGTGGCTAACTTACGAATACAAGAATCAGATGAGAAACTACGCAACGGTCGTAAAGTAGTGATGATGAAGAAGTGATCCTGTCTACTTACGTTCAAACATAACCGAACCGTGTTCTCCTCTCGAACTTCCTCGAAAATAGACAGTCACGGTTATGCAACATGATTGGTGTATTTTAAAAGAGTTAACTTCAAGTACTCTACAGCCAGATATTAACAAATTCCCATATGCCACATAACCACGGGCACGGCTTTCAAAAGTTTAAACCCTACAGGGGTGTCCCAACTTCACCCATGACAAGCTCACGATCCGTAGAGACAATCCTTCATCTCGGGACACCCGATCAGACTCGGAATCCCAGTGCACACGACATTTCGACAATGGTAAAACTAAACCAGCAAGACCTCCCGGCGTGCCGACACCCTGATAGTAGCCGCGCCTATCTCGTCTCAACCCACGAGCGGATTGTCCAAACTTCCAGTAGGCCAAAAAAATAGAGTTGCTCCTGGCGGCCAACGGCGGTTGACAGGTTGGACCAACACTCATGAGGAGCACTGGCCCAGGGTTGTTAATTAAGTCCTCGGGGCCCCAGAAGTCCCGATGCAAGTTTTAGTTGTTATTAGGCAAATGGTAAAACCAATGTCGGGCCTTGCTGGAAGAGTTTTATTCAAAGCAAAACGTCGGGAGGGTCCCATACCCCTCATCGTGTTAGGGACGCAAAATCAAGGAACATAACACCGGTATGACGGAAACTAGGGCGGCAAGAGTGGAACAAAACACCAGCATAAGGCCGAGCCTTCCACCCTTTACCAAGTATATAGATGCATTAATTTGACAAGATATATTGTGATATCCCATGATATCCATGAAATCCATGTCCCAACATGGAAAAACCTGCAACTAGCAACGCTATAAGATGGGCTGAGCAAAGCGGTAACATAGCCAAACAACGGTTTGCTAGGGATGGTGAAAAAGGTTAGAGGTTTTCATGGCAATTTGGGAGGCTTGATAACAAGTGGTAGGTAGCGCGACATAGCGATAGGATCAAGACAACTAGCATAGCAAAGATAGTAGTGAGATCTAAGGTGATGGTCATCTTGCCTGAAATCTCGCTAGGAAGAAGAACGAGTCCATGAAGAAAACGAAGCGACGTAGTCGAACGAATCCTCACAATCGCAAGGAAACAGGAACTATCGAGAAGGAGCCAACCGGAAAGAAGCAAACAACATGGTAAACACACAAGCAAGAACAGGACATGATGCTCAACCAAGTATGATGCATGGCAAGGCTACATGAGGCTACTCATGGGAAGAGATGATGCATACAAGATCAACACACAAAAGCAAGTTTAAATGAGGTTGGAAACAACATATAACAATTTCGGTAAGTCCTCATATGCAAATTTCGAAGTTGGTCCAGATCTGATTTGAACACAATGTTGAAGTTGTTAAACATCAAGTAAAAATGCACCATGATGATCTACATGGTTTTCTAGTCAAGTTACATATAAAGTTCGTTTAATTCGGAGCTACGGCCTAGAAGATGTGAGCAAAACAAGTTAAACATGGCATTGATGCAAATGCAAGCAAAACGACATCACAAACACTCCAAAACATGGGTACAGCAAGGTAACATGAAACTACATGCAAAACTAAGCAAGTTTTGTATAGAGCACGCTCAAAACGGAGCAACGGTTCAACACATACACTCAATCCAAGATGCAAATACAATCTGCCCAAAACAGCAACTAAGCACTTTGTAATCAAGGTAACAACATGCTACAGGAATCATATAAGCACAAACTTTACATGCACTCAAAGTACAGACAACATGCTTCAAATAACATTTAAGGTTCAAGTTCAAATAACATTTAAGGTTCAGGTTCATGACTAGAGGAAAACAGGGAATACATGTGAGCAGGAATAACATGTTGACATGTTGGAGGCATGAAACAAAGATGATATATTGCAAGATCATGGCAAACAAAAGCATGGCATTAACGTACAGGTTAAACATGGTAAAACATGATTACTAAGCATCTCCATATGAGCCCTAGATCAATGGCAAACAACAAGGCAAGATGCAACAAGATATAAGCTAATTTTTAGAGGTATAATCTGGGAATGCAAAACAGCAACATTAACATAGCATGTTTGCAAGCTTGGAATGAAGGTCATATAAAGACTAAAATTGACAAACTTTGCATGTGGACAAAGTACGCATAGCATACTTCAATTCGTGTAAAAGGAGCATCACCAAAAGAGGCATAGATCAATCAATAACAAGCTCACAATATGGCACCATCAAGTTAACAGAAAACTAGAACATCATTTAGGCATGTTCAAGGCAATGAAAACATATGCTACAAGAAATATATGAGGCATCAAAAGGCATGACATGATGTATGTTAACATGGACATGAAAACATCTCAAGTAGGCATCTCCAGATTGTGCATGGAATGGATGGTAGCATCAATTCAAACATGGCAACTGATATGAACAGTTACAGACATGATATCATCTTGCAAGCTCATGCCTCTCCCCACAAAGCATTTCATGGCATCCCAAGGTACCCAATAGTAAGAATACACATTTATGAAGCTAAACAAGGCAAGAGCAAGTTCATAGGGTGCATGGATCACTAGCAAAACACATGACAAAACGGAATCTCATGTTAACAGTCTTCCAGGCACAATATTTAGCAAAAGCAGAGCATGGTAATGACAAGCTATAGTACTCCATAATTGCTATTTGCACTTCACTTATATCTTTTGAGTATGGCTTTATAGAATGCTTCATGTGCTTCACTTATATCTTTTGAAGTTTGGATTGCCTGTTTCCCTACACATAGAAAACCGCCATTTGTAGAATGCTCTTTTGCTTCACTTATATTTGTTAGAGCATGGGCATATCTTTTGTAGAAAGAATTAAACTCTCTTGCTTCACTTATATCTATTTAGAGAGATGACAGGAATTAGTCATTCACATGGTTAGTCATATAATCCTACATAAAACTTGTAGATCACTCAATATGATATGTTTGATTCCTTGCAATAGTTTTGCAATATAAAGATGGTGATATTAGTGTCATGCTAGTGGGTAGTTGTGTATTGTAGAAATACTTGTGTTGAAGTTTGTGATTCCCGTAGCATGCACGTATGGTGAACCGTTATGTGATGAAGTCAGAGCATGATTTATTTATTGATTGTCTTCCTTATGAGTGGCGGTCGGAGACGAGCGATGGTCTTTTCGTACTAATCTATCCCCCTAGGAGCATGCGCGTAGTACTTTGTTTCGATGACTAATAGATTTTTGCAATAAGTATGTGAGTTCTTTATGACTAATGTTGAGTCCATGGATTATACGCACTCTCACCCTTCCATCATTGCTAGGCTCTTCGATACCGTGCATTTCCCTTTCTCACCTCGAGAGTTGGTGCAAAATTCGTCGGTGCATCCAAACCCCGTGATACGATACGCTCTATCACAAATAAGCGTCCTTATATCTTCCTCGAAACAGCCACCATACCTACCTATTATGGCATTTCCATAGCCATTCCGAAATATATGGCCATGCAACTTCCATCATCATCATCATATACATGACTTGAGCATTTATTGTCATATTGCTTTGCATGATCGTAAGATAGCTAGCATGATGTTTTCATGGCTTGTCCGTTTTTTGATGTCATTGCTACGCTAGATCATTGCACATCCCGGTACACCGCTGGGGGCATTCATATAGAGTCATATCTTTGTTCTAGACATCGAGTTGTAATATTGAGTTGTAAGTAAATTAAAGTGTGATTATCATCATTATTAGAGCATTGCCCCAGTGAGGAAAGGATGATGGAGACTATGATTCCCCCACAAGTCGGGATGAGACTCCGGACTTTAAAAAAATAAAAGAGGCCAAAGAAGCCCAAATCAAAAAAAGAGGCCAAAAAGCCCACCAATACAAAAAAAGAAAAAAAGTAAAAAAGTCAGAAAAGAAAAAATGAGAGAAAAAGAGAGAAGGGGCAATGTTACGATCCTTTTACCACACTTGTGCTTCAGAGTAGCACCATGTTCTTCATATAGAGAGTCTCTTGAGTTATCACTTCCATATACTACTGGGAATTTTCATTATAGAACTTGGCTTGTATATTCCGATGATGAATTCCTCAAATGCCCGAGGTCTTCATGAGCAAGCAAGTTGGATGCACACCCACTTAGTTTCCAGTTTGAGCTTTCATACACTTATAGCTCTTAGTGCATCCGTTGCATTACAATCCCTACTCCTCACATTGACATCAATTGATGGGAATCTCCATATCCCATTTATTAGCCACGTTGGTGTGGGACTTCCTTCTTTTTTGTCTTCTCCACACAACCTCCACCATCATATTCTATTCCACCTATAGTGCTTTATCCATGGGGGGGCGCCCTGGGCCCTCGTGGCCATCCTGTAAGGAGGTTGGTGCCCTTATTTCGCCGCAAGAAAGCTAATGTCGGGATAGAGATTGTGTCCAAAATTCAGCCCAATCAGAGTTATGGATCTCCGGGAATTTAAGAAACGGTGAAAGGGAATAATCAGGGAGCGCAGAAACAAAGGGAGACAGAGAGACATATCCAATCTCGGAGGGGCTCTCACCCCTCCCACGCCATGGAGACCATGGACCAGAGGGGAAACCCTTCTCCCATTTAGGGAGAAGGTCAAGGAAGAAGAAGAAGGAGGGGGCTCTCTCCCCCCTGGCTTCCCGTGGCACCAGAGTACCGCCGGGGCCATCATCGTCACCGCAATCTACACCAACAACTTAACCGCCGTCATCACCAACTCTTCCCCCCTCTATGCAGCGGGTAACTACTCTTTTACCCACTGTAATCTCTACTTAAACATGGTGCTCAACGCTATATATTATTTCCCAATGATGTATGGCTATCCTATGATGTTTGAGTGGATCCGTTTTGTCCTATGGGTTAATTGATGATCGCGATTGGTTTGAGTTGCATGTTTTATTATTGGTGCTGTCCTATTGTGCTCTCCGTGTCGCACAAGCGTGAGGGATTCCCGCTGTAGGGTGTTGCAATAAGTTCATGATTCGCTTATAGTCGGTTGCTTGAGTGACAGAAGCATAAACCCGAGTAAGGGGGTTGTTGCGTATGGGATAAAGAGGACTTGATAATTTAATGCTATGGTTGGGTTTTACCTTAATGACCTTTAGTAGTTGCGGATGCTTGCTAGAGTTCCAATCATAAGTTCGTATGATCCAAGAAGATAAAATATGTTAGCTTATGCCTCTCCCTCATATAAAATTGCAATAATGATTACCGATCTAGTTATCGATTGCCTAGGGACAAATAACTTTCTCGTGACAAAAATCTCTTTACTAAAACTAATTTAGTTGTGTCTTTATCTAAACAGCCCCTACTTTTTATTTACGTGCTCTTTATATTCTTGCAAACCGATCCAAAATCACCTACAAAGTACTTCTAGTTTCATACTTGTTCTAGGTAAAGCGAACGTCAAGCGTGCGTAGAGTTGTATCGCTGGTTGATAGAACTTGAGGGAATATTTGTTCTACCTTTAGCTCCTCGTTGGGTTCGCAATCTTACTTATCGAAAGAGGCTACAATTGATCCCCAATACTTGTGGGTTATCAGCATGCTTAGTAGTAGCACTAAAAAGAAAACCCAAAAAGATTTCCTTGTTCTTCTTTTGCTTGTTTGGAGCTTTCCCGTGTAAATAGTTTTTCTCGTTTTTGCTTTTCCCTTTTATTTGCCTATTCAAGAAAACCAAAAACTCTAAAAATATTTCAGTGCATTTCTCTGAATTTCTTTTCTTTTTATTCGATTGTTGCCGAGGAGAAGACCATGATGAAAATGTTGAGTGGCTCTCATATGAATAATTGTTGATCTAATAAAGATCCCATTTTACCTTGTATTCTCCTGTTAAATAAAATGTTTTGCAGATTCCAGCTTAGTCCATGACACTCTTGCACTATTATTTTTTTCATATCGTTCGGTCATGCAAGTGAAAGGCAATAATGACGATATTCGATGAACTGGCCGTGGCAAAGAGAAACTGGTATGAACTCGACTTGTTTTGTTTGTGTAAATATGTTTAACCTAGTATCCACGATTCAGCCCATTATGATTAAACATGTTTGCAATTACAATTAGAGATTATAGTTTCTCATGCCATGCAGAAGTAGCTGGGAGTGGATAATGATTTATCTTGGATATCAACATTGCGTTAAAATGATTGTGATGTAGTATGATGATATGGTATCCTCCTCTCAATGTTCGAGTGTCTTGACTTGGCACATGTTCATGCATGTAGTTGAATCAAAACCAACATAGCCTCTATGATATTTATGTTTATGGTCTTCATATCCTACTCATGCTAGTGTCCAATGTTACTTATGCATAATGCATGTTTATGACCGTTGTTGCTCTCTAACTGGCCACTTCTCAATCTAATTGCTAGCCTTCGCCTGTACTAACTGGGAATTCTACTTGTACATCAAAAACCATGAACCCAAAGTTATTCCAGATGAGTCCACCATACCTACCTATATGCGGTATTACCCTGCCATCCTATGTAAATTTCCATGTGCCACCTCTAAAAACTTCTAAATAAGTATCCTTTTTGTGTGCCTGGATCGTTCATGGAACGACAGGAGGTGGTCGATATCTTCCATGCTAAGCGGGTTATTCTCAGGTCGAGTTTTTATTCACTCGCCATCGCACGAGAAAAGGGCGGTAAAAGGGATGCCCAGTCCCAAACTGCAAAAGAAATGATCTCTCAAATATTCAAACAAAAACTCCCAATGGAGTCAAAACCTTTACTTTTATCGCTTGGCTACTGCCACTAGCGTGCTTAGCATGGAAGATATTGATAACTGATGGTCGTGAAGTAAATGAGAAGGGTGCATGTCTCAGAAAATCATTTACCTCTGTTTTAAAACTTGAGCTCTGGCACCTCTGAAAATCCCTGCTTCCCTCTACGAGGGGACTATCTATTTACTTTTATGTTGTGTCGTCACCTTCTAAAACAAGCGCTAGAACATGAGAGAACAGCTGTCATGACTTATGCATTGTGTGTAGCTAATGTTGGGTGCATCATGACATGATCTTTTCTACCATGAATTACAATGTTTAGTCGTTGCTTGAACTTTGGAGGTGCTCTGCATTTATGTTTTGCGGTCTCAGAAAGGGCTAGCGAGATACCACTATTGTCATATTATATCATGGTTATTTTGATAACCTGTTTCCGTTTGAGATACCTTATTATTGCTCGCTAGCTGATTATGTCATTGATATGAGTTAATATAATCTTTAAGAGTTATTGTCGGCATGGTTAGTTATAATGTTGGCTGAAATCCTGGGTGTTGTTTAAGCTTATTTATGCAAACAAGAGCAAAAGAGTTCGTAAACTTTTTTCTTTTACACTTTTAGTTTATCAACTGAAATTGCTTGAGGACAAGCAAAGGTTTAAGCTTAGGGGAGTTGATACATCTCCAACGTATCTACTTTTACTAATGCTTTTCCTCTTGTTTTGGACTCTAATTTGCATGATTTGAATGAAACTAACCTCGGACTGATGCTGTTTTCAGCAGAACTACCATGGTGTTGTTTTTGTGCAGAAATAAAAGTTCTTGGAATGGAGCGAAACTGCGCGAGGAATTTTTATATAATAAATAAGTATTTCTAGAGCCAAGACCAACCAGAGAGGGGCCCACTACTGCAGGATACTGCTAATGCGACACTACGATCAGTGACCCTTTGCCGAAACTGTGTGCAATGCAATAATCGCAAACGGTGGTGTAAAAACCCATCAAAAAAGGTGCAAAACGTTTGCGATGGCGGAGCCATCAAACACGGTTCAGATTTTAGTTGCGTGTGCGATGCAGGACACACAGTTAATCCATTCAAACTCTCTGCATGAGGTAGAACAACAGAAACGGGCAGCCATAACAATGTGTGTGCGATGCAGGACACACGGTTAATCCATTCGAACTGTTTGCGATGAGGTAGAACAACATAAATGGGCATCCATATCAATGTGTGTGTGATATACGGCATATGGTTAACTCGGACGAATTGTTTTTGAATAGGGAACACAACAGAAACGGTTCAACTTAATAAGATGTGTGTGATATGCGGCATACAGTTCACATGGATGAACTATTTGCGATGAGCCAAAAGAACACAAACGAGTCGTGTAAACAAGATGTGTGTGATACTTGGCAAACAGCCGACTCAGATGAACTGTTTGCGATGAGAAATTACAACACAGATGGTCAATGCAATTACTTCGTGTGCGATTCTATGTGTACAAAAATCTTTGAAAAATGCAAAGTAGTTGCTTGCGGTGGAGGAGTATCGCACACAATGCGTCTCCGAGTACTCGTGTGCGATGATTAGTATGTTACACATACGTTTCCTTATGTTAACCTGTGTGTGAATTTGCAATATGGACAGTTAATATGCAAATGCCTTCTGGTCATCGAGCACACACTTAAACTCAATGAATTGTGTACGATACTAATACTTTCCATGAAAATTTATGAACTTGGGTAACAACATTTGAGTAACATATATATAGTGGTTACACTATTTGACAAAAGGAGGATCTTCGTAACACGGTTTTGACAACCATATGGTCCATATCTACATACTTAACATAGTAACAACTATCACATTTTAAGAGGCTAAGGGCCAACATCCATATGGTCCGTATCTACATACTTAACATATATAGTAACAGCTAGCACATTTTAAGAGGCTGAGGGCCAACAACCACAATTATCCACTAGAAGCAGCTTGATCACGGCGACTCGACATCTCGTTAATGGAAAGGAAGATTCCTCCTGTGCCTTGGTAGATCATGAGTAGAACAGTGTCTCCAATTTTCCAATATGGATGCATTGCCATGAGAAGCGAGAACTTGTTAATTTGAATGGTTCCATTTGTGCGGGAACTGCAGTACCTTGCAATCACTTTGGCGTTATTAGCAGGCACAAGTGTAATTCGACCACGCCACGAAATCGATCCAGGAACTGCTACAGGGGGCAATTTCTGTTGACATGTAGAATTAAAACAATTGTAACATATCGTTGAAGATATATATAGTTTATGAGCATCAACATTAAAATAGGACATTTCACCAGCGTTTTGTGCACACAATTGGTCTTGTTCAGTGTGTGCACCATAGGTCTAATTAATCCCATCCAAAATCCAGCATTCATACACTGTGCTATCTTTGTCGGATTATCCACAAAGTTTATGACATGCTTCAAGTTCTGCCAATGAAATTTGGAACGCTTAGTAACATACAGATCGTTCACTATGCATCCAACATATCTTGCTTACAAGGTGGAAAGGTATTATTTATTTAGAACATGGCAGAAGAATATATAGTGCGCATAAATTGGTAAATAGAATTTCTTACTGCCTAGGAACGGAGTCAGAATATGATATCACAATTGGTTGCTTAAATAGTGATCAATTGGTTGCTTAAACAATAATATGACATCAAGGAGAAAGTTGAAAGGACACTAACCTCGATCAGACTTTGATCGACTGATGACGTTGGGGAAGTAAACATCCATCTTAATTAGACCAGGCTGTAGTGCACACACTAGAATTTTATTGCCAACTTTCAGTTCATAGCACTTAGACATTTTTCTCCAAAGGTCCGCATTAAAATAGGAGTGACCATCTTTATCAAGTTTTACACTAACCCTCATTGTAAATCCATGCTACGTTGTCAATATGACATCCTGGGAGTCATCAGCAAAGTAAAGCCCAAGATTTCCTTCTACTCCTGTTCTTGCAAAGCAAGGGATGTACTACTTGAAATGAAAATTAAGATCGTAAATTAGATATATTAAAATAACAGAGCAAGATGCAAATATGGGAGTAACTGACAGAACAGATCCATATATATATATATACATATATATATATACATATATATATACATATATATATATACATATATATATATATAGATGAAAGCAAAGTACAAAAATATAGAATTAAAAATAGATAATGTAACAAAGATTTGATGCAAATATATAGATAATGTAGAAACAGACGGTATATGTTCACAAATTTAGGCCATGCCGACCGCGGTAGGTTGAGATTGAACATACCGAGCGCTCCCTGAAGTCATCTGAAATGGTGAGATAGAACTTCGTTTCCGACTGGCCATGACCACATTTGCCCGATTTGTGCTCGCACTATGGACACATGAATGAACATCCATGAATCAGCTAGAACAAAAATGATTCCACGGCGATTTCCGCCGGTTGATTAACAGCGACGGACGGACTGCGATAAGAGATGAGTGAATATTTTGCTAATTAAGTTGATTACCTTCTCCCCGGCCCAATCCCGCAGAAAACCCCAGTCGACCAGAGTCTAGAATGTCGGTGCAGATAGGTGGCGTATGGCGGTGGAGGCAAAATCAGGTGTTGTTTCGAGCGCGACCTACGCCCGCCGCCAACACTCGTCGAGCTTAGGGTGCATAGTTGCGGAGGAGTCCGTGACGAGTGAGTGGGGACGAAGTGGGCGAGGGTTTTCTTTTCCTTTTGCATGTGTGAGTGAACACACACGGTTCACAGAGGCGACAAAGATGAATCGTGTGCGATTGAAATCATCAAGATTGAATGGGAATCCAAATTTCCTTTGTCGTTCATCCATTAGTTTTTTTCTACGATGAACATAAACCCTGCTAATCACCGTGTTCAAATTTGACACTTTTCCGGCTTCATTTACAATATTTAGGCAATATGTGCATTTTGTAGGCAATAATGCACGCCTTTCATAAAATGAACCATCATCGAGGAAGTTTCATGGTTTCGAGGGGGAAATCACCAAGACTGAAGGGGGACCCAAATTTCCTTTTTCCTTTGTCAATGAGTTTTTTCTATGATGAACATAGAACCTGCAAATCACCGTTTTCAAATTTGGCACTTTTTAGGGTTCATTTGCCATATTTAGGGGATTATGTGCATTTCCTAGGCATTAATGCACATAATTCAAGTTCAAACAATCGGTGCATGAAAGGGTCCACAAGAACGGCCTGGAAAACCATGATCATGCCATTTAGTAAATTCTCATGCCTTTTACAGGGAATAATGGATAGATATTTCGATGAAATGTGTGGCAATAGTCAATCACAAATGTTTGTTTGTTGGGTTTTCAACTACAGAAAAATGAAATAAATGCTTAAAAAACATGACGCCTGGCATGGTGCCATGGTATGACCTAACCATGCCCTGGTAAAAATTTGAGAAGGTTTGGCTTATGACGTCATGCATGCCCTTCATAAAACGAACCATCACCGAGGAAGTTCCATGCTTTCAAGAGGGAAATCACCAAGATTGAAGGGGAATCCAAATTTCCGTCCTAGTTTGTCATTCAGTTTTTTTCCGACGATCAACATACCGCCTCAAATGTAACGTGTTCAAATTTGACATTTTTCGAACTCATTTACCATATTTAGGGGATTATGTGCATTTTCTAGGCATTAATTACGCACATAATTCAAATTCGAACAATTGGTGCATGAAAAGGTGCATAAGAACGGTCTGGAAAACCATGCTCGTGCTATTTAGTACATTCTCATGCCTTTTACAAGGAATGGGCAGATATTTCAAGGAAATGTGTGGCAATAGTCAACCATAAACGCGTCGTTTACTGGGTTAACAACTATATAAAAATGAAATACATGCTTGGAAAAACATGATGCCTGGTGTGGTGCCGTGGTATGACCTCACTATGCCCTCGTAAAAATGTCGTCATGCACGCCTTTCATAAACGAACCATCACCGAGGAAGTTTCATGGATTCGAGGTGGAAATCACCAAGATTGAAGGGGGAACCAAATTTCCTTTGTCCTTTGACCACGAGTTTTTTTTCTATGATGAACATACAACCAACAAATCACCATGTTCAAATTTGGCACTTTTCCGGGTTCATTTGCCATAGTAAGGGGATTATGTGCATTTCCTCGGCATTAATGCATATAATTCAAGTTCAAATAATCAGTGCATGACAGGGTCCAGAAGAACGGCCTGGAAAACCATGCTCGTGCCATTTAGTAAATTCTCATGCCTTTTACAAGGAATAATGGATAGATATTTCGATGAAATGTGTGGCAATAGTCAACCACAAATGTTTGTTTGTTGGGTTTTCAATTATAGAAAAATGAAATAAATGCTTAAAAAACATGACGCCTGGCATGGTGCCATGGTATGACCTCACCATGCCCTGGTAAAAATTTGAGAAGGTTTGGCTTATGTCGTAATGCACGCCCTTCATAAATCGAACCATCACCAAGGAAGTTCCATGCTTTCAAGAGGGAAATCGCCAAGATTGAAGGGGAATCCAAATTTCCGTCCTAGTTTGTCATTCAGTTTTTTTCCAACGATCAACATACCGCGTCAAATGCAATGTGTTCAAATTTGACATTTTTCTGGGCTCATTTACCATATTTATGGGATTATGTGCATTTTCTAGGCATTAATGGACATAATTCAAATTCGAACAATCGGTGCATGAAAAGGTGCACAAGAACGGTCTGGAAAACCATGCTCGTGTTATTTAGTACATTCTCATGCCTTTTACAAGGAATGGGCAAATATTTCAAGGAAATGTGTGGCAATAGTCAACCATAAACGCGCAGTTTACTCGCTTAACAACTATACAAAAAATGAAACATATGGTTGGAAAACATGACGCCTGTCGTGGTGCCATGGTAAAGCCTCACCATGCCCTGGTAAAAATTGGGGAATGTTTTCCTTATGTCGTGATGCATGCATTTCATAAATCAAACCATCACCTAGGAAGTTTCATGGTTTCGAGGGGCAAATCACCAAGATTGAAGGGGGTCCAAATTTCCTTTGTCCTTTTTCCACGAGTTTTTTTCTATGATGAACATACAACCTGCAAATCACCGTGTTCAAATTTGGCACTTTTCCAGGTTCATTTGCCATACTTAGGGGATTATGTGCATTTCTTAGGTATTAATGTGCATTATTCAAGTTCAAACAATCAATGGATGAAATAATGGCCTAGAAAACCATGCTCGTGCCATTTAGTAAATTCTCATGCCTTTTACAAGGAATGGACACACATTTCTATGAAATGTGTGGCAATAGTCAACCACAAATGTTTGTTTGTTGGTTTTCAACTATAGAAAAAATGAAATAAATGCATTAAAAACATGACACCTGGCATGGTGCCATGGTATGACCTCTCCATGCCCTGGTAAAAAATTGAGAAGGTTTGGCTTATGTCATCATGCACGCGCTTCATAAATCGAACCATCACCGAGGAAGTTCCATGCTTTCGAGAGGGAAATCCCCAAGATTGAAGGGGAATCCAAATTTTCTTCGTTCTTTGCCCTGGAGTTTTTTCTACGACAAACATACACCCTGCAAATGACCGTGTTCAAATTTGGCATTTTTCCGAGCTCATTTACCATATGTAGGGGATTATGTGCATTTTCTAGGCATTTAGTGCATATAAATCCAATCCAGCTACATGTGCACGGGTGTGATGTGAGGGACGTGGATTGCCGTTCGATCGCGGCGCATCCAACGGTGCACATGCGCGATCCGCGTGGCTGGAGTTCCGGCAAATCATGACGAAGCACACAACAGGCTCAGCGCACACTGTTTCTCGAAGCGACGGAGATGAACCGTGTGCGATAATGAACGAGCAAAATTGTAAGGGAAGCCAAATTTCTGTTGTAGTTTGTCATTGAGCTCTTAAATACCACCACTATACGACTGCCCGACCCCTCCATCCCAGAGCTCTCTCCAGGCGTCCTCCATGGCACCGCGGTGCATAGTAACTGGTAAGGAAGCGATGGCATCCCGCCGCGGCGCGTTCCTCGCTGCCCGCGACCACACACATGGTAAGGAAGCGATGGCATCTCACCGCGCCGAGTTCGTCACCGTCGGGGGCCAGACAGTTACATGGGCGGACTTTGAGGCTGCCATGGCCGAATGGGTGGTGGATCTAGAGGCGGCGAAAGCTGCACAGAAGGAGCAGAAAAGGCAGAAAGCAGTCAAGAAAAGAGAGTCCCGCCGCCGCAAGAAAAAAGAGGCCGCACACCGTGGTGAGGAGAGCTTGGCGGAGATCGAAGCATGGTGGGCTGCCGCCTACAAGGCCGGGAAGGAGAACGTCGACGTCTAGCCAGCATGCCCTGATGGCAGCATGTGAGAAGTAGTTTAAGTTTGTAGTATTAGAGCAAATTACCAGTAGTACTTTAAGTTTGTAGTACTAACGTACAATGTCGGTAAGAGCATCCTTTGAGGGATTTGAGCATTGATTAGCATGTGTGCACGTGTGCGTTTTTTTGCGTTAATCATTAGAAGATCACAAAACACACGGTTTCTATGCCGTACCCGTGTGTGTTCTTTTGCGTTAATGACCCATAAGTCGGTTACCTGTGCAATGTTTCCTAATAAACCAGGCGTACCATTGACCGAAAAAATCAAGTACACATGTACATTTTTTGGAGACGGGATCTGCCAACTTTATTTTTTCTCGCACACGAGTATTTTACGCACTTCGTCTGTGTTGTGTGTTCCCCCGCCCAAGTTTCAAGTTTCACACCGAAATTTTCATTAGGCGCGCGATTTCAGAATTTATTCCTCCAAACACATCCCCTTCCCCTTAGTATCCCCCTGCCTTATGCCTCCCCCTACCGGCATCTCAAACCGCTGCCGCCGCAACCATAGCTTCAACCACATCTATGTTCTGCTCGGATCCAGTCAGGCAACCCACCGATCTCTATCACGTCCCTGGCCTGATTGCTTCAATGGCAACTGCGAAACATCCTCATGCCTCCAAATCCCCCCGACAGGAGCTAATGGCGGTCCATGGCGTGATGGCCGCTGTGCGCGTTGACCCGGAGGAACACCTCGCCTCCGCCGCCGCCGACATGTTGCTGGCTCTGGCCCAGATGAAGTCCCCCAGTGACTACCCCCCGGGACTTAACAACTAAGATCTGACCAGCTAAATCTTACCAATACCACTTGCAACGGCTATGATTTGTACGGTTGATGTATTAAGCATGTTCGTGCCTTGTTTATTTCAGTATTGCACACTATGTGATCAAATATCACCGTGTCCAGCTCAATTTCACCAATACCAGCAACAAACTTACAATACATGACTCAGGATATCACTACAGATGCAGCCCATTTGCTATTTTTAGTGGATGCTAACCTTGTTGTACTTAACATGCATGTCCATGTACTTACGCAGGGTCATAACGGCCGATGCTTTTGTTTGCCATCGAGGTGAGCTGCATCCCATGTCTTACAGTATTTCACATAATTTGTGCAATTGCAGTTTAACTTCTACCATTTACTGGTTGCCTGTAGGTACACATGTCAGTGGCATTGATCCATGCTTCGACCCGGAGGAACAGCTCGCCTCTGCCGTCGCTGACTTTGGGCGAGCTCTGGCCAAGATGAAGTGCCCCAACAACTACCTCTCAGGACTTACCAAGTATGTACTCACCAGTTCAATCTTACCAATACCAGTTGCAATTAATGGCTATGTTCTGTACGGTCGATGTATCAAGCATGTTCTAGTAAACATGCCTAAAACGTTTTTGCTACTTTCCCTACCTTTTTAGACATCTGGGGCATTCTCTGCTCTGGCAGCACCTGCCTTGTGATGTTTAACTATGCCAATTGCATGTTTATCAGTACCGGTTTCAATGTCTATTACGCCTATTGCAATTAACAGTTGAATCCATTTTTAAACAGTTGTATTTCAATGGCCACAAACTTACAAAACATGACTTAGGATGCTGTTAAGCCTATTGTAATTAACAGTTGTATCCATTTTTAATCTGTCCATTTGCTACCATGCTACTCTCCGCAATGAAGATATACTAGAGATGCTGCCCCATTTGCTATTTTTGGTGGATGCTAACCCTTTTGTACTTAACATGCTTGTCCATGTACTTACGCAGGGTCATAATGGTCGATGTTGTTGTTTGCCGTCGAGGTTAGCTGCATCCCATGTCTTACAGTATTTCACATCATTTGTGCAATTGCAGTTTAACTTCTACCATTTACTGGTTGCCTGTAGGTACACATGCCAGTGGCACTGATCCACGCTTCGACCCAGAGGAATAGCTCGCCTCCACTGCCGCTGACTTTGGGCGGGCTCTGGCCCAGATGAAGTGCCCCAGCAACTACCTCTCAGGACTTAGCAAGTATGTACCAACCAGTTCAATCTTACGAATACCAGTTGCAATTAATGGCTATGTTTTGTACTGTCGATATATTAAGCATGTTGTCGTAAACATGCCTAACATGTTTTAGCTATTTTTCCTACCTTTTTATAGACAGCTGGGCCATTATCTGCTCTGGCAGCAGCTGCCCTGTGATATTTAACTCTGCCAATTGCATTTTTATCAGTACCGGTTTCAATGGCCACTAAGCCTGTTGCAATTAACAGTTGTATCCATTTTTAAAGAGTTGTATTTCAATGGCTACAAACCTACAAAACATGAATTAGGATGTTGTTAAGCCTGTTGCAATTAACAGTTGTATCCATTTTTTAATCCGTCTGTCGGATTTCGGGTTCCGGCAAAACCCTTAAGGTTCGAACTCTGCGGTGCGCACGAAGATCTCTCCCTCCCCCTAGCTCGCTCACTCACCACGATCTCAAAGCTCAGCATGTCGAACTCGAAGAACAAGGGACACAAGAGTTTATACTGGTTCGGGCCACCGATGTGGTGTAATACCCTACTCCAGTGTGGTGTGGTGGATTGCCTTATAGGCTGAGGATGAACAAGTACAAGGGAAGAACAGACTCCCGAGGAGAGGTGTTCTTGGGCTCGATGAGCTTGTGTGGTTGAGGATGATCTGAATGATCCGTCCAAGATCAGTTCCCTCCTATGGTGGTGGCTAGTCCTATTTATAGAGGCCCTGGTCCTCTTCCCAAATGTAGGCGGGAAGGGATCCCACAACGGCCAATTTTGAAGGGAGACAACCAGTACAAGCTATCCTGAGAAAAGTAGTCTTCGCCTGCCAAAGGCTCTGGTGGTGACGCTGCCCTGGGCTCCGCGGTGACCTCCATCCTGATGTCTTGCTGGCCTTGGTCTTGTTGCACCGATATGGAAACCTTTGCCTGATTCCTCGGGACTCCTCGCCCGCGCTTGCCTCTTTAGTACCAAGGAGGAAACCAGTACTTTGCCCCCGCCTGGCGCCCGCCTGGCCTTGGTCGTCATGGCTCACGTCACGGGAACTTCACGAGGTGCCCCTCGCCTTGATCTCTCTGCTCCTCGTGAGCCAGCCTACTGAGGCTGCCCCTAAGAAGGTCTTGTGTCGTCCGCCTAGCGAGGCTTGGCCCCTCGTGAGGGTCTTGAGTGTTTGCTGGTGAAGATGGGATGTACCAGGCCGCTGTAGGAGCCATGCCGTGGGCCGCTGTCAGGCAAGTCTGGGGATCCCCGTTCCCAGAACGCCGACAACGCCCCTTTGCTACCGTGCTACTCTTTCAGAATGAAGATATCACTACAGATGCTGCCGTTTTATTACCATTTGCTACTTTTGGTGGATGTTAACCCTGTTGAAGTTAACATTGGCTTTCCATGTACTTACACAGGGCTACAATGGGCGATGCTGTTGTTTGCCGTCGAGGTTACCTGCATCCCATGTCTTATACACCATCTATTCCTAAACATAAGTATTTTTAGAGATTCCAATATAGACTACATAAGGAGCGAAATGAGTGAATCTAGATTCTAATCTAAACTATATCTATAATTCTATATACATCCATATGTAGTTCATATTGAAATCTTAAAAAAAATACTTGTACTTAGGAACATAGGTAGTTGTATTTTACATCATTTGTGCAATCTCAGTTTAGCTTCTAACATTTACTGGTTGCTTGTAGGTACATATATGAGCGGTACTGATCCACGCTTCGATCCCTTTTGTGTATGGGGCAATGAGATATTCATGAACAAGCGTCAAGTGAGGAAACTAAGAAAGATTGTTAGGCGAAAGAAACTGGTGATTGGAATTAAGCTCTTTATTTACACTTTGTCGAAGACAACAATGAACTTTAGGATGGTAAGTAATGTGTTGCCTTTTCCCCTTGCCCACAACAAGTTACTCTATTAGACCTCAGTATCTGATATTTTTCTCTTTTCAGTGGTTTCCGAAGCTATTTACTGATGATTACCTTGCAAACTACATGACCGGAGTGGAGGCAGCTAAGGTTAAAGTATATAATTCATGCTACCATGATAATGCTCGGTGAAGGATTGGCGGGCGATCGTCACAAGGGGTTGGACAAAAGTGGTTCGTGCCTATGGCATGCAGGAAGGCACATTATGGGCATTCCGCTTCTTCAATACCGTCGGCAGTCAAAATGATTTACACTTGTCTCTTCACCTTTACCGCCTTTAAATAATGTGGTTCATCATAGTTAATTGCTGCCTAGTCCTGTAATTACTAAACATATTGTACAGCCAATTTTATTTATGGATTCGTTGTTAAACCATTGTGCTGAGAATTTGAATTGCACATCTCATATTTCAAAATTTCCAATTAGAATAATAAATTCCAGGCAAAAATAAAAAGAGAACAGACGGTCATGGAACTTTGCAAACGGTTCTGGCAATAAAAGCGCTTGTGATGGATAGCCCAATGCCACACAGTTTTCCACATCAAATCGTGTGTGATGTAGTTAATGAAAGCAAACAGTTAACCAAGGCAGAGCGTGTGTGATAGTTACACCTTTCACAAACAAGCGTATACATAAAACTGTGTGGGATGTACATCCAAACGGAAACATTTTCCCTGGATTGACTGTGTGGGATGTACATAAGAACGGAAATGTATTCCTTGGATAGACTATGTGTGATATACAGACGAATGAAAATGGTTTTCTGGGATTCACCGTGTGGGATGTACATACCTACGGAAATGATTTTCTCTGATTACCGTGTGGGATGTACATACCTACGGAAATGATTGGGTTTCGATGCCTCGCCCGATCGCACACGGCCCCAGCCTGGGTCCCAGAAGGGCGTATCCCCGATGATTTCTGGGTCTGTGGGAAGGACACCCTATCGCACACACTCACTTGGTGACGGTTCCAAATGCCGTCGCGGAAAGGGGTTAAAAACCGTTTGTTTAGGACCGACGCGTACTAGAGGCCCCTGGGTGGGCACAACCCACCAGGGCGCCCCCCCCCTCTCCTGGCGCGCCCAAGTGGGCTGTCCCCACCTGGTGGCCCCGCAGACCCTGAAACCGCCGCTATAAAATCCTATTTTTCCAGAAAAAATTAGGGAGAAAGAATTATCACGATCCACGAGACAAAGCCGCCGTCACCTCCTGTTCTTCATCGGGAGGCCAGATTTTGAGTCCGTTTGGGGCTATTTTGCTACTAATCACGTTGCTGCAGATAATTAATCTCTAGGTGTGGTTGAATTGACAACTCAGCTGCTAATACCTTCAAATATTCTTTGGCTCCCCTTGTGTCGAATCATACAATTTGGGTTGAATACTCTACCCTCAAAAACTGTTGCGATCCCCTATACTTGTGGGTTATCAGTGAGCATCTTTGCACTCCTCTCACCGCCAGCTCAAGCAATGGGCGTGTGAGGTCAATCTAGCGGAGCCGGCTGCAGATGCCAGAAAGCCCCTCAAGTGGTCCCACTCGCCTATTATTTTTCGATGCCGAGGACCACCTTGATCGCACCACAGCGGTCGTGTGTTTGCCATTGTTGGTCTCACCAACAATACGCAACCTCAAAGTCACAAAAATACTAGTTGACGGTGGGCTCACTTGAATTTGATCTCCCCTGAGGTGATCGAGAGGCTGCATATTCCTTAGGAAGAGCTCAAAAAGACCGGGACATTCCACAGAATCAACCCAGGAAGGAGCCAACTGAAGGGAAGCATCACCTTGCTGGTGACATTTGGTGGGAGCTGAACTACAGGACATAGAAGATCGTGTTTGATGTTGTTAAGATCCCCTTGCCATCAAATGGAATTCTTGGCCGCCCAGCCTTGGCCAAGTTTACGGTAGCATCAAAATATGCCTACAACACGCTAAAAATGCCAGGGCCCATGGGTGTCATCGCCATCAATTGAGACAAAAAGGATGCAGTCATATGTGTAGACAAGCTCTACAAATAAGCGGTCGCAGCGGAGTCCGTCAAGACCACAGCTCCCGCCAAGGAAAAGAAAACCCAGAAACCCGACAAGACATCTAGCTAGCCTTCTGGGAAGCGCGCCTCCTCGGAGTGTCACACACCCGTTGAGGACTTGCCGAAAAGCTCTACCGGCAGGAGGTTCAAGGTTACTCCACCTGCGACAAAGAAGGTGCCAGCAAGGGAGGACGGTACTGGCGGTGCTTTTCACCGTTGGTGCCACTCTTGATAGCAAATAGGAAGGCGCGCTCATTGCCTTCCCGCGGGCGAATGTAGATGTGTATGCATGGAAACCATATGACATCCCCGATGTTCCCAGGGAGGTAACTGATCCCCACCATGCTATCTGCCCTCATGCTCGACCCATCAAGCAGAAGGTCGAGAAGCAAGATTTTGAACAGCAATAGTTCATAGCAGAAGAAATTAAGAGACTCGAGGCAGCAAGCTTGGTTAGAGGAGTGCTACATCCAACTTGGTTGGCAAATCCAGTTGTCGTGCGCAAGGAAAATGGGAAGTGGAGGCTTTGCATTGATTACACCGATCTGAACAGCATGTCCCACGGATCCTTTCCCTTTGCCGCGCATTGATCAGATTGTGGGCTCCGCTGCCGGCTGTGATTTGCTCTCATTTATTGATGCATGCCCCGGATATCACCATATATTCATGTCGAAGGAAGATGAGGAGAGAAACGCATTCATTACTCCATGTGGCACGTATTTCTTTGTACGTATGGCTTTCAGACTAAAGTGTGCTGGTTCAAGGGTTGCAAGAGCAGTTCAAATTTGTTTTGAGCCAGAATTACATAGAAATGAGGAAGCCTATATGGATGACATAGTGGTCAAAACCAAGGACAAGTCTACCCTCATTGAAGATTTGGA
Source organism: Aegilops tauschii subsp. strangulata (assembly GCF_002575655.3). NCBI lineage: Eukaryota > Viridiplantae > Streptophyta > Magnoliopsida > Poales > Poaceae > Aegilops > Aegilops tauschii. The sequence continues at coordinate 215,253,835 of NC_053038.3, forward strand.
AGAAACATTTGCAAACTTACACAAGATCAACATGAAGCTGAACCTTGAGAAGTGTGTGTTTGGTGTTCCATCCAACAAAATTCTTAGGTTCTTTGTGTCCTAACATGGAATCGAAGCGAATCCCGACAAGATCAAAGCTATCGAGCAGATTCGAGCACCCAAAACCGTCAAGGATGCGCGGTGTCTTGCTGGTTGTGTTGCAGCTTTGAGTAGGTTCATTTCAAGGTTTGTTGAGCGTGCCCTGCCATTTTTCAAGAAATTGAAAAAGGCAGGCCTAGTAAAATGGACTCCAAAAGCGGAGGCTACGTTGCAAGATCTGAAAATATACCTGTCCTCGGCGCCAACCTTAGTCACGCCTAAGGCACCGGAACCGTTGTTGCTATATTTAGTGACAATGAACCAAGTGGTCAGTGTCGCGCTGGTCGCAGGGAGAGAAGTTCGTGATGAGGAAACAACGGCGGCAAAGCCATCCCATGACGTAGCAGGAGCCGAAAAGATGTTGTGCTTGTTGGTGAGCAGTGGTCTCAAGCAGAATCTCAGATTCTTGCCGTCCAGGTTAGCGCTCCCGCGGTCGAAGAAATGCCTTTAGTCATAGTTGTCTAGCCACAGGCTACAGCATGGGCCCAACAGATAGTTCAGTTTCTCCAAACAAGAGAACTTCCCGATGATCAAGAGCAAGATGAGAAAGTAGCCCGTCGGTTAAGTATGTATCAGTTTGTCGGCAACATCCTCTGAAGAAAGAGACCAAACAGAGTGAATTGAAGTGCATTTCCTGGGAAGATGGACTAGGGTTGTTGGCGGAGATACATGGAGGCGTATGTGGTTCTCACATAGGATCAAGAACCCTTGTCGGGAAGGCTTTTCGGCAAGGTTTTTATTTGCCCACTGCCCTCCAGGATGCAACTGAGCTAGTAACAATATGAGAAGCATGCCAGTTCCATTCAAAGAATGTACATCAACCAAAACGAGCCCTCAAAACAATACCTCTCTCCTGGCCCTTCTCGGTCTGGGGCTCGATATGTTGGGCCCCTTCCCCAGTGCTACCGGGGGCTTTGATTTCTTGTACATTGCTATCGATAAGTTCACAAAGTGGCCTGAGGTAGAGCTGGTGAGGAAGGTGACTGCATAGTCAGAAGTCAAGTTTTTCAAAGGATGAGTTTGCCGGTTTGGGGTTCCAAACAGAGTCATCACTAACAACGGCACACAGTTTACAAGCTGCACCTTCATGCGGTACAACCAAAGCCTTGGAAGCAAGGTTTGCTTCACCTCTGTTGCTCACCCAAGGAGTAACGGGAAAGTAGAAAGGACGAATGCTAAAGTGATGCACGGGCTTAGGACAAGAACTTTTGACAAGCTGCACAGGCGCGGGAGGCATTGGATCTTTGAGTTGCCAGTGGTTTTTTGGTTACTAAAAACGAAACCAAATCGAGTTACTGGCCAAACACCATTCTCCCTAGTCTATGGTGTAGAAGAGGTGCTACCCATGGACCTCATATACGTGTCACCTCGAGTACTTGCCTACGATGAAGTAGAGCAAGAGTAGCTCCGGCATGACGAAGTCATGCTTCTCGAGGAAGATCGTGTTTGGGTGGCTGTGCGAGTTGCATGCTACCAGCAAGCCTTGTGCTGCTATCATAGCCGCAAGGTTCATGCCCGAAGTCTTGAGGAAGGTGACCTTGTCCTTCGGCGCGTTCAGTCCACCAAGGGAACAAAAAAGTTGACGCCAAAGTTGGAAGGCCCTTACCGGGTAGTACAAGTCACCAAACCTGGCGCAGTCCGTCTGGAGACCGAAGATGACATTCGTGTCCAAAACTCATGGAATATCGAGCATCTTCGCAATTTCTACCCATAAGGCACTGTTGCCGGGCCCCGTCCCGGCAAGCCCTTTTGTACAAGCATAGTCTCAAAGACTTGTAACCCTTTGTACTAAGCCAGGCGCAGACCCTGTGCATATTTGAATAATGCTAAGTGCTCCATGAACATTCGTGCATAATTACTCACGTACTAATGCATAATATAGTGTGGTAGTGCTTTGCTTGAATGAAGTGACTAACATATCCCCAAGGTATCCACATTACTGTACTTCTCCTTTCTGTTTTCTTCAAATGCAGAAGGATTCCCTGCGTACATGTTTCTCGAGGAGGAACGAAGACAGAATGTTGGATTGGCGATTCATTTTGTTTCATGAGACAAGAAGTACACCAAAGAAAGATAAGTTACAAATTTCCCTTGCACATCCCTGATTCGTACGGAAAACCTGTACGCGAAGGAGTCCTGCCATGTTTTGTCTCGCGCTGTAGCTTTGTCTCGAGTTCGCTTGACAGGGTCTATGCAGCCGCGTTCAAGACCCACAGGTTGCTTTGCCGGTGGTCGGGCCCCGGCAAGCTTCCAAACGACATAGGGTACTAAAATTGAAAATCGTACGAGGACGGGGGCGAGCAAGGAAGATAATTTATTTTAATTATTTGAGCACATCGAATGTCATAAAAAATTTGAAAAAAAGAAAAGTGCTCGATAATGCCTTTCTTGTCCCTCTCCTCCTATGGTTTACATCGAGTGCAAGGAGGGCAAAAGGAGCGCCTAGGCCGCCCCCACCAGGACCAGAGGGACGCGGCTTGACAGGGGACCTGGTAGGGAAGACGAAGCAGGGTTCCAGGTGTAGATGATGGTGCTACCAGCGCCCAGCTGGTGATGAAGGTGTTGCTGGCGTTCAGCTAGAGTTCGAGTCGTCGTCTTCTGAATTGACAACCGGAGACTCGTCGTCGTCATCTTCACCATCTGCGTCCTCCTTGTCACTTTCGCTCTAGGAGAAGCTTTCACCGTCACTCGAGCTTTTAGTGAGCACCGTAGATGAGCTCCTGAGGACCCGAAGAACTACACGGAGAGCGCGTCAGCCTCCACCAACTTGAAGTGGATGAAGTGCCCCTCTACCCAGCAGCGGGCGCGCATGAAGGATTTCCACCCTCGGGGAACTCTGCGTCCACGCAAACGGCGCCATTGAGGCAATCGTTCACGCACAAGCACAACCCGAGCGGATGGTCCACCTCCATGATCCTGGCGAAGGGCCAAGGAAGCCGCAGCCAGCTCATTGGAGGGTCCCGCAGATCTACAATGAACTCGAGTGCAGTGTCCCCATGTGCCCTTCAGTAGGGGGCGGGGCCGCAGGAGGTGGAACCACCGCCCCTGGGCCCGTCCACCTCGACCACAACCGCCATGATGACAATGACCTCACCAGACGGCCCCGCCCCGCGCGCTGGGATCGGCCACCATGGCCGCTGTCGAAGCAGAGGCATGGTGGCGAGGAGAAGCTCTTGCTGCCGCCACGGAAGCACGAGCACACCCTCTTCCTCTCGCCATGGTGACAGAAGATGCAAGGAGAACGAAGGAGAGGGAGGTGGATGAGCATCCCCTCCCACGCCCCTCCTTTTATTGGGAAAGGCATGGGGGCTAGCTCGCTACCACCTTAGGGCAACCACCCCGCTCCACCAATCTCGTACCCTGCACATGGTTGTGGACTCTTCCATGCCGAGCCTGGTTGCAACCCACATATGCACATGCCTCGGTTTCTGGCACTGACGGCAGAAGCTATTTAAAAAAAAGATGACAATGCCAGACGAAAGCCGGGGGCTGGCTCGAAGTTCAGGCTAATGAAGAAGCAAAGGAAATCTCAAAACATTGGCATCAATCCATCTGGACCAACGTTGTCTTGCCTGTGCATTGTTTGGGCCTCACCTAGTGATGCCCGGCAGCACATGTAGCCGAGGCCCGGGGGCTCATGTCGGTGTATTAAACATGGGTGAGTAATACCTAGACTTATGCACAGGCAAGTAGTATCTCTCCCGCCAAACGAATCCCTCAATGGAAGCTCCCAAGTCAAGGAAGCAGCTCTTTTAGAGATCAAAAAGTGCATCAAGAAGACCAAGACAAACTACAGAGATGAAGCATGAGAACCAGGCCCTTGCCGGCAAGGAAGGACCGGTAGGCGCTGGATCCGGCAAGGCTTCGCCTACCATCAGTGATCCACCTCACTAAGCAGGTAGTCACCCATCAGTGAGGTGTCGAGCCCGCAAGCAGTTTGGTGAGGCTTGTCGGGCACATGGCAGCTCACTGGAAGAGGAACTACCTTTATCGACACTTGTCCTACTGGCGTGTCAAGCTAATAGGAGGTAGTTGAGCAAGCGGTGCGGCAACCTTGCTAAGACTCCTCCTCCTTACGATACCTAGCAATGCATTTAATGCATTTTGTCCTAACTAGCAGAGTTAGGTACGACAGTTCTGTTTCTATCTAATCATCATGTAATTACCCTTTTGCCACTGTGGTAACCCCTTGATCTATAAAAGGAGGGCTAGGGCAACCTTTACAAGGGTTTGAATCCTTAGAAACCCCACGCATACGTACCTATGTAACAGCCTCTCTTCGCACCTTGCCAGGAGAGATCGGTCCGTGTACTCGTGCACACACCCATCAATACACCAAAAGCAGGAGTAGGGTATTACGGTTCTCAGTGGCCCAAACCTGGGTAAAAACTGTTGCGTCCCTCACCGTTCTTGCTCTTTGCGCCAGGTACACCCCCCTTGCCGAACCACAAAGGGGCAGCATCACCCCATAGATCGCCAGCCTAACGCCATGAAGGGATTGACAACCCCTTTATCGCATTGGGTGCAAGTATTTTTTCATTTGTGCAGGTGCAATTATTGGAGACTTGTGTGTTCCTCCTACTGGATTGATACCTTGGTTCTTAACTGAGGGAAATACTTATGTCTACTTTGCTGCATCACCCTTTCCACTTCAAGGGAAAAACCAACGCAAGCTCAAGAAGTAGCAAATATCCAAGGCAATGATCATGTATAGATGCATCACATCCGAGAGAAGTAGACCGAAACAATTCTACATCTACTACTATTACTCACACACATCGACCGCTATCCATCATGCATCTAGAGTTTTAAGTTCATAGAGAACGGCGTAACGCCTTGATCAAGATGACATGATGTAGACAAAGAAAACTCATGCATGAATAAACCTTATCTTGTTATCCTTAATGGCAACGACACAAATATGTGTCATTTCCCTTTCTATCACTGGGATTGAGAACCGCAAGATTGAACCCATCACAAATGACCTCTCCCATTGCAAGAAAAATCAATCTAGTTGGCCAAACCAAATCAATATATCGGAGAGAAATACAAAGCTATAATAATCATGCATAAAAGAGTTCATAGAAAACTCAAATAGTATTCATCGATCCTCGTGGGCACCTGGGTGGCCCCTCTGGTATTTCTTTTCTCCAATATTTTTATTTATTCCAAAATAAATATCCGTGAAAGTTCAGCTCATTTGGAAATGTGCAGAATAGGTATCTCTGACATAGCCTTTTTAGGTATATAATTCCATTTGCCGGCAATCTCCCTCCTCTTGTAAATCTTGCATATTAAGAGAGAAAAGGCATTAAAATTGCTCAAAAAAGTGTTATATTGATTAAAAACACTATAAATAGGAATAAGAAAGCATGATGCGAAATGGACGTATCAACTCCCCCAAGCTTAGACCTCACTTGTCCTGAAGCTAAAGCCGATATCGATAATCATGTCCACATGTTTAGAGAGAGAGGTGTCAATAAAAACAAAATATGGACTTAGTAGCATCATGATCATGATTATAACAACAATAAACATTATCATAAAACTTCTCATGAGGAAGTAACAATTCATCACAACAATGAAGTACAAGGCATAAGCTTTCTTGAAAACTAACAAACTATGTTCTCAGCCAACAAGAAATTGCAATTCATCATATTTTTTAGGAAGGGTCTCATGTAGGAGCTTTTTATCAAGTGCAGATACTCAACTATCATTCAATTTTCTATGATTGCTAACACTCACGAAATATATATGAAGAAAAAAGTTTCAGCCACACACATAGAAAGATAGGGGATTATAATTTTGCCTCCCAACTTATTCACCTAAAGGGTAATGTAAATAATAATAAGTCATGATCCCTTATATCCAACTTGATATATATGCCTAGATCTTTCCTCGCCACATGATGCTTGCAAAAGAGAAAAATAAAAAGGGAATAGAGGAGAACACTATTGACACATCCACAAAAAGTAAATACATAAAAGTAAAAGATAGGCCCTTCGTAGAGGGAAGCAGAGGTTGTCATGTGCTTTTTGTTTTTGGATGTGCAAGCTCTTAATGGAAAGGAATGTCACTTTATATTGCCCCTTGTGATAGCAACCTTTATTATGCAGTTCGTCGCTTTTATTTCTTTATCATCACAAGATCGTACAAAGCTTATTTTCCCTTACAATAAAAGATCATACATATTTAGAAGCAATTTTTATTGCCTTATGCATCGATGACAACTAACTTGAAGGATCTTATTCAATCCATAGGTAGGTATAGTGGACTCTCATGATATGAAACTTGGTTTAAGGGTTTTTGGATGCACAAGTAGTATCTCTACTTGGTGCGGATTTTTGGCTAGCAAAGATATTGGGCAAGCACCACATGTTGGAGGATCTATAACAATATAACTTCTATGTGAATATAAGAAAACATAACTCATTATGTTGTCTTCCTTGTCCAATGTCAACAATTTGGACGCTAAACTTGTGAAAAGCATATGTATTCATAAAAGATTTAACACAATCAAACTTAAGCTCAATACCTCACTCTTTACCTTCGTCGAGCTCCCAATCTTCAGAGTTGCGTTTAAATCTTTCTAAAAGATCCCACCTGGATTCAATAGTCTTCTTCATAATAGAACCAGTGCAAGAAGTATCAAGCATGGATTGACCATCATGAGAAAGCCGAGCATAAAAGTTCTGAATAATAATTTATCTTGAGAGATCATGATTGGGGCATGAATATAACATTGACTTAAGCCTCCCCCAAGCTAGAGCGGTAGTTTCTCCTTCTCACGGCCAAAAATTATATATATAATTCTGATCATGATGAACTAGATGCATATGATAAATTTTTGGTGAAATTCCAATTTCAATCGATTCCAGTTCCAGCATCCAATATCATCACATAGGCTATACCGTGCCAATGATTTTCCCTTCAAAGATAGAGGGAAAACCTTCTTCTTAGCTTCATCTCCGGGTAAACCTGCAAGCTTAAATAATCCACGAATTTCATCCACATATATCAAGTGCATATCAGGATGTTCTCTTCCATCTCCTGCATAAGGATTAGCTAGCAGTTGTTCTTTCATACTCGAAGGAATTTCATAACCAATATTTTTAGTAGGTGCAGTAGGTTGAGGGGAAACTAATTGTGCTTCCGGTCGAGGTGAAGATACCCCGAACAAACCCTTCAAAGGATGCTTTTCCATAGTAGCAATTGATAATAAATTTCAGCACGTAATATAAATTTTTCCTTACCAAGAGCGCTTCACTCCCCGGCAACGGCGCCAGAAAAGAGTCTTGATTACCCACAAGTATAGGGGGTTAATCAGAGTCTTTTCAATAAGAGTCTTGAACCCAACGAGGAGCAGAAGGAAATGACAAGTGGTTTTCAGCAAGGTAATTTCTGCAAGCACTAAAATAAAATGGTAACATGTGGTTCGATAGTAAGATAAGTTGTAACGGACAAGTAACAATAACGGTAAATAAAGTGCAGCAAGGTAGCTCAATCCTTTTGTGGAAAAGGATAGGCCAAACTGGTCTCTTATAATAAGAAAAGCGTTCCTGAGGGTACACGGGAATTTCATCTGGTTGCTTTCATCATGTTGGTTTGATTTGCATTCGCTACTTTGATAATTTGATATGTGGGTGGACCGGTGCTTGGGTGCTGTTCTTACTTGAACAAGCCTCCCACTTATGATTAACCCCCTCGCAAGCATCCGCAACTACGAGGAAAGTATTAAGATAAAATCTAGACATAGCATTAAACATTTGGATCCAAATCGGTCCCTTACGAAGTAGCGCATAAACTAGGGTTTAAGCTTCTATCACTCTAGCAACCCATCATCTAATAACTACGCCCCAATGCATTCCCTTAAGCCGAAAGATGGTGAAGTTCCACCTAGTCAACATTCACATGACACCACTAAGGGAATCAAAACATACTTATCATCAAAATATCGAACACATATCAAGTTCACATGATTTATTGCAACAAGATTTCTCCCGTGACCTCAAGAACAAAAGTAACTACTCACAAATGATAATCATGCTCAAGATCAGAGGGGTATTGAATAGCATAATGGATCTGAACATATAATCTTCCACCAAATAAACAATATAGTAATCAACTACAAGATGTAATAAACACTACTAGTCACCCACAGTTACCAATCTAAGGTTCCAGTACAAAGGTTGAACACAAGACATGCGGTTCTAAGATGGGTGACATGATCTTTGAGAGATTTTCTAAACACAAGAATATCGTCAAAGTAGACCAGAACAAGTACACCAATGTAAGGGCGAAGACAAAAACGCATCACGCGCATAAAGGTGTCGGGTGCTTGGATAAACCCTTTGGCATGACCAATCATTCATACAAGCCAAACTTGGTTTTGAAAGTGCTTTTCCATTCATCACCTTCTTGGATGCGAATTTGGTAATAGCCACTCTTAAGATCAATCTTAGAGAAAATGGTGGCTCCGCTAAGCTCATCTAGCATATCATCTAGGCGTCGAATGGGGTAACAATAACGAACGGTGATAGAATTGATAGGACGACAATCGGAGCTCAGGCGATATGTACCATCTTTCTTGGGAACAAGGATTACCGGGATGGCACAAGGGCTCAAGCTTTCACGTACCTGGCCGTTGTCGATGAGTTGTTGTACTTGCCGTTGGATCTCCTTGGTTTCCTCGGGGTTGATGTGGTAGGGGGCCTTGTTAGGAAGAGGTGCTCCGGGGATGAGGTCGATGCGGTGTTCGATGCCTCAAAGAGGAGGTAGACCCGGAGCTAGCTCGTCGGGGAATACATCTTGGAATTCCTGCAATAGGGAAGATAACACTAAAGGTAGATTGTGAGAGGTGTTAGTTTTTGGTGCCTCGTCCTTGCACAGAAGGACATAGTACATAACACTTGATGGGTTCTCACACACTTCTCTTATCTCACTTTTGGTGGCAAATAGTACTAGGTTTTTCTTGTCGCTCATCGTGGAGGCACTCAATTTGGGCTTGTGGCACTCACTCTCTTTTTGGTGATTCGCTGTCTCACTATTCTCTCCACGATGGGTGGCTTGCTTGTCGGCGATCACTTGGCTTGGAGACATAGGTCGTATCACGTACTCCTTTCCCTTCATCTTGAAGCTATAGTGATTGGTACGCCCGTTGTGGATGACATCGCGGTCAAATTGCCATGGTCGTCCAAGAAGGAGGTGGCAAACGGACATCGGAACGGCATCACACTCCAAAGTGGCTTCCTATGCTCCTATCTTGAAGGAAACTTGCACCATATGCTCGACTTGGATAGTGCCGGAGTCGCTTAGCCATTGGACCTTGTAGGGGCGTGGGTGCTTCATCTTGGCCAATTAGAGCTTGGAGCATAGTTCTTCACTCGCCAAGTTATGGCAACTCCCACCACCGAAGATGACCTTCACGGACCTTCCATTGATGCTGGCCTTAGTGTGGAAGATATGGCATCTTTGGTGTTCGTCTTGTTGATGTTGAAGTGTCAATACCTTGGAGACAACGAGAGCAGGGCTCGAATCTTCGTCACAAAAGAGTTGATCATCTTCATCCTCATTCACGCACCGGTGCATGGCCACTTACTCAAGGGCTTCCATCTCCTCTTCACTGATGGAGTCATATGTTCCGTCATCGTTGAGGATCATGGTACGCTTTTTGGTACACTAGAAGGACTTGTGGCCTCGGCCACCGTATGTGAAACACTTGATGGAACTTGTCTTGATGGTCTCATCGGTTGGAGTAGATGATGATGAAGCTCTCGGCTTGAAGTTGCTCGTAGTTGGAGGAAGACTTGAAGTTGTCGAAGTTTTCTTGTAACTTGACCTGTCGCCGTTTCTTGTAGAAGGCTTGGGTGAGGTAGATGGTGTTGGAGTCGTTGAAGCTTGGGTGTTGGAGAAGCCATAGGACTTGGAAGAGAACTTGGCATACTTGATGTCATCTTGCACTTGTCGCTCCGCCTTGTAGCTTGGTGCACTAGCTCGATGAGGTTGGAGTAAGGTTGGAAGTCGGCAATCTTCTTGATAGGATGATTGAGGCCATTCAAGAAATATGCCATAGTTTGCTCATCATCTTCCATGACATTTGCTCGAATCATGGCAATGTCCATTTCCTTGTAGTACTCTTCAACGCTCTTTGTTCCTTGCTTGAGAAGTTGGAGTTTCTTGAAGAGATCGCGGTTGTAGTAGGTTGGCACAAAATGTGCTCTCATGACATCCTTCATTTGTGCCCAAGTTGCGATGGGTGGTTCACCTCGTGCTTCTCGTCGCACAATGACTTGCTCCCACCAAATGAGGACGTAGTCTTGGAACTCAAGAGATGCCATGGAGATCTTCTTCTCTTCCTCATAGTTGTGCAAGCGGAAGATTTTGTCAACCTTCAATGCCCATGAAAGGTACTCTTTGGGGTCATTGCTTCCGGTGAACTTGGGCATGGTGAACTTGAGCTTGCCATAGCATTGCTCTTCATTGTGTTGGGGTCGGGGATGCTTATGCCCTTGATGTGGAGGTTTGTCAACCTCATGTTGCTCTCGGTGTGGAGGATTCCCATTGTCATGTTGCTCTTGGCGAACTTGTGGTTCTTGTCGAGGAGCTTGTGGAACTTGTTGGTGTACTCTTGCTTGATAGTTCCTCTCTTGAGCTTCGTCGTGAAGTGCTTATTCTTGCTCGCGCGTATGTCGGTTTCGGTTGGCCACGGTCCGACTCGTGTCATGGAGGGCATGTTGCGCCTCAAGTGCTTGGGATTCATGCCGTTGTTATTGTTGACGGAGCGCTTCAGCGTCTTGCTCTTCTTGGTGTTAGCGCGCCCACTCTTCCTCTTGTTGATGTTGGCGTTGCCTTTCTTGTGCTTGCGCAAAGGTAGCTTGCTTTTGGCGATGTCGATGTTCTTGCGCTAGGTGTTGCTCTTGAGGATTGATGCCGTGTAGAGGATTGCGGTTTGCTTGATGGTCTTGGTGTGCGGCTCGACGTAGAGCGTTCGATGTCGGTGTACTTGAGCCGGAGATGGTGTGATCGGAGTGTCGACTCGAGCAGCTCCGTCTTGAGTATGACGAAGTGGTAGAAGAGCGGTTGACCAACAAGTCACGAATCTCGTCCATTCTTGCATTGCTTTCTTGTTTTTTTCGTCGAGCTTGTTGTCGAAGAAGTCTCTTGTACGTTGCTCAGAGTGTCGTAGGTCGGTGGCGAGATTGTCGATGCGGTCGCTCAATGCTTGTTGTTCTTGATGCAAATCTCGTTGTGCACCGAAGAGGTGACTCTTGGTGACGTAGGTGCTCGAGTCGTCGTCTTGCTCGATGAAGAGTGGGTTGGTAGAAGAACTTGGCCTATCCATCATTGCAAGTAAATGTGTGAGTGGAAGAAGAAAAGAACTATAACAAATGCACCTTGACCGATGTTGAAGATGGATCAATGATCACTCAAGTGAGTAACAAGGGAATAGCACAATTGGTAGCAATTCTTGTCGATTCGCACACCTACACAAGTAAAAGCCTTTGGTGGAGCTTGGTTAGGATGGCGGCACAAAATTTATGCAATTGTTAGTGAGACTCAAAGATGTTGAAAAAGATTCGCAAATTCGCAAACGCAACAAGTAGACCAATAGCAAGTAGTGGTACACGGAACGCACACGCAAATAGGTAAATGGGTTTGTGCAAACCAAAAAGAGCAGAAAATGTGGAATCCACGAAAAATGCTCTTGTTGCACAACTCTAGAGAGACGCTAGCACGATTGCACAATAGGCCAATACGAGACTTGTGCACAACCTACTAAGCAAAAATGCAATGACTTCTAACCAAAGTATGCTATATGTATGGTGTTCCGGTGATATGATCCAAGATGATCGAGTATGACAATCGTAATGTAGTATGATGCTATGGTTCTTGCTTAAAAGCTCATTGCTTATCTTTTCCTTTTGCTTAAAACCTTGTTTGGCTCTTTCTCGTTTGAGCTCTTTCTTTGGCCTCTTATGCAAAACTTCACGAACCGAGATAGCAATTGCGTACATGCGATGAAAACTTTGTGGCACAAGATATGATACCAAGATATGTATACCAATATGATATGGTATGTATGCAATGGGAAACTATGATCACTAATGTGCACAAGTAACGTTGCCGACAATACTCAATGGCTAGTCTCGATGGGAAAGAGACGCAAACTGGGCCATGGGGTTATCTAAGCAAGTGGCAAGGAGTACACAAAGGTGTCGTCGAAGTTACCATCCTTGCCTATGGTCGATGGCGTCAAAATGGTTGAATGGTTGTTGTCGATGACGAGTCAGTGTCGAAAATGAGCGGCAGTGATGTCGATGTCGAACCGCTCCTAGTTAGCCGAAACTACCCTAGGAAACGATGAACCACAACTCAAATTCTCAAAGCCAAAGTCAAATGGTGGTTTCGAAGTTGGCAATGCGGAAGTGGTGGTGGTGGTTGATGAAGAAGCAACCATCCCTAAGTAGCCGAAACACCTTAGGGGACTCAAATCACAACTCAAGCAACCACAAATGCTATGGGAATCAAAATGGGTTAAGTTGCAGAAGTCGGTGGTGGTATAGCGGATGATGTGGTGAAAGCCCTAGGCAAAGATGCCAAAGCTCCAAAACTTTGATGGAGTCAATGATGTTGGAAGTATTTTTGTGGGATGGGGGATGTCAATAGCTTCAAAACGAGTTAAAGAATGTCAAAATCTAAGTCCAGAAGAATTAGTTATGGTCAAAAATGTCAATTAGCCGAGGCTGAAACTAGAAGGGGCGGTTGTACCGCGAGCAAGGGCGGTTGTACCGCTCCTGGAGTGTCCCAAGGTTCCAGTTTTGGGCTGGCAGAAGTATCAGGGGATGGGGTAGCGGTTGTACCGCCTCGGAGGCCGGTTGTACCGCTTTTGTCGGGAAAATTTCCAGATCTCAGTATGGGATGGATTTGGGGCGGGAATGTATGATTTCAGGGTAAAATTGCGAAGATTTCGAGGATGGAAGGTGGGGAAACTTCTGGGGAAGCTAGACCTACCTGCTACACACGAAATCCTCGGATCAAATCCAACAAAACTTCATCACACCAATAAATCACAAAAAAAATTGGGGGCTATTTTTGTGGGGATTTTCAAATTTGGGGCAAAAATCAACAGAACAAAGCTAGAAAACAAGGGTAGGGGCTCCAAATTCGTGATCAACCTTGGCTCATGATACCAAGATGATGTAGGGTGGAAACCCTAGGGATGATCTTTCACGATTGGAGCGGATCATACAAAGAACGCGAGGGGAAAACACTAGGGGAAACACGAGGGAAATCACTTAAATCAACAAGATTCGATTACACATGTGCTAGACCCTCGAAACACAAAGAGATACACGATCCACAATCAACAAAGGACGATACAAGTAGCAAGTTCTTCTTCGTGAGGAGGCCTTGAGGGGGTCTTCCCGTGAGGGGTCTTGAACCCGCTTGGGGGATCTTCTCCGAAGAGGTCGTGGACTCCAATGGAGAAGTAACCAAGTTGATGAGCAAAGCTCTATCTCTCAAATGAGCTAATCCTTTGCTAACCCTAATATGGAGCTAGGGGTTGAGTATTTATAGTCCAAGGGGTAAGTTGGGGATACATGGGGTGAAACCCCTTTCATTGCGCACAGGCAGGGCGGTAGTACTGGTTATGGGGGAGGTTGTACCACTGGGAGCTCAGATTCGTGTTCCTGGAGGTGTTCGCGGAAGGGATTAGCGGTAGTACCGGTGGTTGGAGCGGTTGTACCGGTCTTACGGCTGTTACGGGGACAAACCGGTGCAGTACCGGCCTTGCACCGCTCGATCACCGAAGCTGGACCGGTAGTTGGGCGGTAGTCGAGCGGTTGTACCTCCCGGGCGGTAGTTGGGCGGTTGTTCCGGGATTTCTGGACTGGGCAGATTCTCTTCATGCACTTGATGTCCAACTTGCACCATAACTTCTCCTAGGTTGCTTCTTGGTACCTAAGCACACAAAGCATCTCCGTTTGAGGTAGTAGCCATGTCGCAAGTGCGTCAAAGGGGAGTTCCACAAGGAGAGAGTTAACCTCGTTCTCGATAGCCCTTGCACGAGCTCGTGTCATCGGGCCACGTGCTGTCTTGGGATACAAAGGTAGGTCCATGGGGATGGCCATAGGATGCTCCACATCACTATATTTATCTTTTTCATCGGGTTTAGCAATTTTAGCAGCTTCATCACAGAAGTAAATAACATGGCCATCAATATTTTCTACTAGGAGATCTTTAACCATAGTAACACTAGGTTCTAATTTAATTTGCCCAGAGGGTTTAGGTGCTTTAATATTGCTTTTGTGAACCGCAGTTGATACCTTAGCATGTTCCTTGATCCTAACAGGGCAAGGTGGGTTTCAATATAAGCAGTAGGTACAACTGGATCAGATTGTAAATAATAGTTTCATCCTTAGTTTAACCGGTTCTTTAATTTCTTGTTTAATAGGTGGATGGTATTTAAACCACTTCTCCTAAGGGAGATCAACATGAGTAGCAAATGATTCACAAAAAGAGGCTACTATCTCAGACTCAAGTCCATATTTAGTGCTAAACTTGTGAAAAGCATATCTATTCATAAAAGATACAACATAATAAAACTCAAGGTTTATACCTGACTGCTTACCTTTGTCGAGTTCCCAATCTTCAGAGTTGCATTTCATTCTTTCTAAACTATGCCACCTGAATTCAATAGTCTTCTTCATAAAAGAACTAGTACACGAAGTATCTAGCATGGATTGATCATCACGAGAAAACTGAGCATAAAAGTTCTGAATAATAATTTCACTTGAGTGCTCAGGATTGGGGCATAAATATGACATTGACGTAAGCCTCCCCCAAGCTAGAGCGATACTTTCTCCTTCATGAGGCCAAAAATTAAATATATAATTCCGATCACAATGAACTAGATGCATAGGTTAATTTTTTTGGTGAAACTCCAATTTCAATCGATTCCAGTTCCAGGATCCAATATCATCGCATAGCCTATAGCATGCCAATGCCTTTCCCGTCAAAGTTAAAGGGAAAACCTTCCTCTTAGCTTCATCTCCGGGTAAACCTGCAAGCTTAAATAATCCACAAATTTCATCCACATAGATCAAGTGCATATCAGGATGTTCTGTTCCATCTCCTGCATAAGGATTAGCTATGAGTTGTTCTATCATACTTGAAGGAATTTCATAACCAATATTTTCAGTAGGTGGAGTAGGTTGAGGGGAAACTAATTGTGCTTCCGGTCGACCTGAAGATACCCCGAACAAACCCCTCAAAGGATGGTTTTCCATAGTAGCAAGTGACAATAAATTTCAGCGCGTAATATAAATTTTTCCTTACCAAGAGCACTTCACTCCCCGGCAACGGCGCCAGAAAAGAGTCTTGATGACCCACACGTATAGGGGGGTAATCGTAGTCCTTTTGATAAGTAAGAGTGTCGAACCCAACGAGGAGCAGAAGGAAATGCCAAGTGGTTTTCAGCAAGGTAATTTCTGAGGCACTGAAATAAATGGTAACATGTGGTTTGATAGCAAGATACTTTTTAATGTACAAGTAATGGTAACGGTAAATAAAGTGCAGCAAGGTAGCCCAATCCTTTTGTGGCAAAGGAAAGACCAAATGGTCTCTTATAATAAGCAAAGTGTTCTTGAGGGTACACGGGAATTTCATCTAGTCACTTTCATCATGTTGGTTTGATTTGCGTTCGCTACTTTGATAAATTGATATGTGGGTGGACCAGTGCTTGGGTGCTGTTCTTACTTGAACAAGCCTCACACTTATGATTAAACCCTCGCAAGCTTCCACAACTACGACAAAAGTATTAAGATAAAATATAACCATAGTATTAAACATATGGATCCAAATCGGTACCTTACGAAGTAGCGCATAAACTAGGGTTTAAGCTTCTGTCACTCTAGCAACCCATCATCTAATAACTACTCCACAATGCATTCCCTTAGACCCAAAGATGGTGAAGTGTCATGTAGTCAACGTTCACATAACACCACTAAGGGAATCACAACATACATATCATCAAAAAATCAAACACATATCAAGTTCATATGATTACTTGCAACAGGATTTCTCCTGTGACCTCAAGAACAAAAGTAACTACTCACAAATGATAATCATGCTCTATATCAGAGGGGTATTAAATAGCATAATGGATCTGACCATATAATCTTCCACCAAATAAACCATATAGTAATCAACTATAAGGTGTAACCAATACTGCTAGTCACCCACAGGTACCAAGCTGAAGTTCCGGTACAAAGGTTGAACACAAGAGATGAACTAGGGTTTGAGAGGAGATGGTGCTGTTGAAGAAGTTGATGGAGATTGGCCTCCCAAAGATGAGAGGGTTGTTGGTGATGGAGATGGCTTCGATTTCCCCATCCGGGCCGGCAGAATCGCTCCGCCGGAGGGCAAAAGTGCTCCTGCCCAAGTTCCACCTCGAGACAGTGGCGCTCCATCCCAAAAGTCCTGCTCTTATTTTTTTCTAGGTCCAAATGACCTTTATACCAGAAAATGGGCACCGGAGGTGGGCTGGGCTGAGCACAACCCACCAGGGCATGCCAGGCCCCCAAGCGCGCCCTGGTGTATTGTGGTCACCAGGTGGCCCCTCCAGTAGTTATTTGCTCCAGTATTTTTATATACTCCAAAATAATTCTCCGTAAATTTTGGATCATTTGGAGTTGTGTAGAATAGGGAACTCTGACGTAGCTTTTTCAGGTCCAGAATTCCAGCTGCCGGCATTCTCCCTCTTTGTGTAAACCTTGCATTTTATGAGAGAAAAGGCATTAGAATTACTGCATAAAGCTTTGTTATGCATAAAAACATTGTAAATAATAGTAGGAAAACATGATGTAAAATGGACGTATGAGTCTCGGGTTCTCCTGCCCGGCAAGGGAGTCCTTCCTAACGCATTCTCCTGCTGACTTGATCTTCTTAATGCACTCCTTGATCTCAAGAGTGGTTTCTCACGCTTATCTTGTGCCACGTCTTGGTAATTGGTGCATGTTTGTCAGCACGCCTGTGCACAAGTCCGGGCGGCAAACACAAATGTTCACCACACCGACAGGAGCCCCCGGGCCTGGTACAAACGTGTCGTCGGGCATCGCTGGGGTAGGCCCAAACAATTGCACAGGTGTACATACTAACCCTGTCGGGGCTGACGCTCATATTTTTTAGATATTCTTTGCTTCTTCATTAACCTGGGCTTGATCTTTCTCCCAAATATCTCATGGCATGTTCAACATTCAAATGGTGTGCTCCGTTAGCGTCATAAGTTAGGGCAACATTGAGGGAGTCCTGGATTAGGGGGTCCCCGGGTGTCCGGGCTATGTGATATGGGCCGGACTGATGGGCTGTGAAGATACAAGATAGAAAGCCTTCTCCCGTGTCCGGATGGGACTCTCCTTTGCGTGGATGGCAAGCTTGGCGTTCGGATGTGAAGATCCCTTTCTCTGTAAACCGACTATGTACAACCCTAGGGCCCTCTGGTGTCTATATAAACTTGAGGGTTTAGTCCGTAGAGATAGATCACAATCATACAGGCTAGACATCTAGGGTTTAGCCATTACGATCTCGAGGTAGATTAACTCTTGTAAGCCCTATACTCATCAAAGTCAATCAAGTAGGAAGTAGGGTGTTACCTCCATTAAGAGGGCCTGAACCTGGGTAAACACGTCTCCCCTGCCTCCTGTTATCTTCGATCCTCAGACGCACAGTTTGGGACCCCTACCCAAGATCGGCCGGTTTTGACACCGACATTGGTGCTTTCATTGAGAGTTCCTCCGTGCTGTTGATAGAAGGTTCGGTGGCTCGTTCGATCATCTACAATGATGCTGTCTCAGGGGAGACTTTTCTCCCCGGCCAAATTTTCGTATTCGGTGGCTTCGCACTGCGTGCCAACTCGATTGGCCACCTTGAGTAGATCGACAGCTACGCCCCTGGTCATCAGATTAGTTTCGTGAACCAAAATTATGTCGCCGATATCCGAGGAGACTTGATCTTTGAAGGGTTCGCGGCCCGACCGCCGCTCTGGCCTTAGATGTAGAGTAGACTACCAGGTCTGAGGACGGGAGTTTAGAGCCCGCCGGACTCGCTGCAATTATGGAATTTGCTACCGGAGATCTGGAGGGGACTGCGTCATCAGCAAACCCAAAGATGAACCGGGCTCCCCTTGTCGCTAAAGTTACGGATTCTCCCTCGGACTTCAAAACCAAACTCTCAAGGTCCGCGTCAAGCAGGCGCGGCCAGGAGGCTCTCACCCGGGTCAGCCCTGCGGACTCTCGCTTCTCTGTCCAAACCTCGCTCCTAAACGAGGCTCTGGACTTAATGTGATCACTCGCCATCATAGATGATTCGCTTCCGAATTACGCGCAGCCCGGACTAGGGGCTGAGAGCGGGGAATTTTACGTCCCACCCACCACCCACTTCATAGCCACTGTCGAAGATCTAACTGACATGCTGGACTACGCCTCCGAAGACATCGACGGCATGGACGACGATGCCGGAGACGAACAAGGCCAAGACCCTCCGTTTACCAGACGTTGGACGGCCACCTCCACATACGACGTGTACATGGTGGACACACCCAAAGAGGATGACGACGACGGCAAGAAGGATCCAGTCGAGGGCAAGCCTGCTGAAGCACCTTCGAAGCGTCGACGTCAGCGGCGCCGCTCAAAATCGCATCGTGAAAAAGACAGCAATACCGGCACCGGAGACAATAACACTTCGAAGAATGCCGAAGACCCCGAAGCCCATATCGAGCCAACATCCGAACATGACGATTGGGAGGATGGGCAAGTTAAACCCGATGATCCGGTCGGGGACCAGGACTCGGAGGATAGTAATTACCTACCGATCTCTGAAGAGGACGTGAGCCTCGGCGACGAAGACTTCATCGTGCCGGAGGAACCCCTCGAACAAGAGAGCTTTAAGCGCCGGCTAATCGCCACTTCGGGAAGCCTAAAAAAGAAGCAGCATCAGCTTCAAGCTGAACAGGATTTACACAATGACAAATGGACTAATGTCCTGGCAGCCGAGGAATACGGCCTTGAACGCCCAACTAAGAGTTACCCGAAGCGCAAGCTACTACCACAATTTGACGACGAGGCCCTTAAGCCAATACCGCCAAATCATAAAACTGCTGACGAACCCAACCGACCACCACGTGGACGGGACTGACCGGCTACTTACGCTGAACACCAGCCCGCGCCACCCTGCTGTCGAGGCAAGGAGGCAACGGCCATGGGCTATACCTACGACCTACGCAAGGACCTAGACAATAGAGCCGGTTAGACAAGATCAATCTATGGATCGAGCGGGCGTGTTCCAATGCGAGAGGATGGCCGTCAGGCCTGGCATGACAGGCACAACTTCACTCGGGCCGAAAACCGCATATGGACTTCATCCGAACTATGCCGCAACATCGCCCGATATAGAGGCGCCGCACACCCTTATGCTTCACCGACGAAGTGATGGAACACCAGTTCCCGGAAGGGTTTAAACCCGTGAACATAGAATCATATGATGGCACGCTGAATCCCGCAGTATGGATTGATGATTTTCTTCTCCACATTCACATGGCTCGCGGTGACAACCTCCACGCCATCAAGTACCCGCCCCTAAAACTCAAGGGGCCAATACGGCACTGGTTGAACAGCCTCCTAGAAAACTCTATTGGTAGCTGGGAAGACTTGGAGGATGCCTCCAGAGACAACTTCCAAGGTACCTATGTTTGGCCTCCAGACGCCGATGACCTTAGTCACATAGTCCAGCTACCCGGAGAATCAGCCCAGAAACTCTGGACCAGGTTCTTAATTAAAAAGAACCAAATTGTGGGTTTTCCGGACGCCGAAGTCCTCGCGGCATTTAAACACAGCGTCCGAGACAAGTGGCTCGCCTGACACCTCGGCCAAGAAAAGCCAAAGTCCATGGCAGCCCTTACCGCACTTATGACCCGCTTTTGCGCGGGAGAAGATAGCTGGCTAGCTCGTAGAAGCAATAGCACTAGCGACCCTCGCACCTCCGAAGCCAGGGATGGCAATGGCAAGCCACGACGCAACAAGTACAAGCGTCGAAGCAATAACCAAGATACCGAAGATACGGCGGTCAATGCCGGATTCAGTGGCTCTAAACCCGGTCAGCGGAAGAAGATATTCAAAAGAAACAAGGATGGTCCATCTAGTTCGGACAGAATACTCGATCGGCCTTCCTAGATTCATGGCACCCCTGACAAGCCTGCCAATCATACCAACAGGAATTGCTGGGTCTTCAAACATGCCGGCAAGCTAAACGCCGAACATAAGGGGAAGGGGCCACCCAGCGAGGATGATGATGAAGAGCCTCACCCACCGAACACAGGGGGACAGAAGAAATTTCCCCCCGATATAAAAACGGTGAATATGATATATGCTACACATATCCCCAAAAGGGAGCGCAAGCGCGCGCTTAGGGACATCTACGCCATAGAGCCAGTCGCCCCAAAATTCAACCCATGGTCAGCCTGCCCGATCACCTTCGATCGCAGAGACCATCCGACTAGCATCCGTCATGGAGGTTCGGCAGCATTTGCCCTCAATCCAATTATCGACTGATTCCACCTCACGCGAGTCCTTATGGACGGCGGCAGCAGCCTTAACCTGCTTTATCAGGACACTGTCTGCAAAATAGGCATCGATCCATCAAGAATCAAGGCCACTAAAACCACCTTTAAAGGAGTAATACCCGGTGTAGAAGCCCGCTGCACGAGCTCAATAACATTGGAAGTGGTCTTCGGTTCGCCAGACAACTTCCGAAGCAAGGACTTGATCTTCGATGTCGTCCCGTTCCGCAGTGGTTATCATGCACTGCTTGGGAGAAAAGCCTTCGCCCGCTTCAATGGGTCCCGCATTATGCTTACTTAAATCTCAAGATGCCCGGACCAAGTGGCTTTATAACAGTCAATGGAAACTTGGAGCGCTCCTTCCGCACAGAGGAGCATACCGCAGCCCTCGCAGCCGAGGTGTAGGGTGGCCTCGTTAAGCCAAATACTACACTGGCAGTCAAGCCCCCGTACACTGTTAAACAAGTCCGTTCTACCCTTCAAAACGACTGTCCGACTCATCGAGAGCTAGATTAGCAATTCGGCCTCCGTCAATGCCCCAGCCTGATAGCGACATACGTACCACGCGTACATAACTACGCACTAAAGATACCATGGGTAAGGATGGAGGCATACTAAAAATAAAGTCCGCGGTACGGCTCGAGCCTATCCGGACCCTCATATTCTTCCATCCTTTTCTTCTTGTTTTTTCTTTTTCAGGTTCTTTGCAATCCACACCACTCTTCGATGGTACTTAGGGCCCCTTTTTCAGGCCCCTTATACACACTCGATTGTTGATCCTCTCAAAGGACCATACACCATGGGGAAAAGCGGCGCAGACATGCGACAGAGGGTCCAAAGGATGTTCAAGATCATCTTCTTAAATTTAGGACCTACGTACAGCTTTCCCTTGTTCTCGGCATGTAAAATGGCCTCGATGCTTACGACATCTTGTGTAAAAATACGTTTTGACGTACCAATCAGACTATAATGTTATCAATTTTGCCCAACCCTGTTCGGTATTGGCTTATTTCTTATTCTGTTTTCCCACTTCACATCCGAATTGGCATATACACCTTGGTACGACTTAAATCACCATATATATATATCCTCAACAAGAGAAAGTCCGAGCACTCTCAGAGTACACTTCGGCATCCCGAATACTACATTATATGCATCGGCTCCGAATCATGTCTTTGGTCAATAGTTGGGTTGCCCGGCTCCTGTGCTTGCTACCTTACGTTCCGTTTTCGGCTAAGGTAGTAAAGGGAGAACTACTGCGATTGTGTTTCCGGCTGGCCCGGTTCAGCACCTCAGTAGAGAAAGCCGAAAACTAACAATCGTGATGCGGTGAGAGCTGGTCAGCAATTTGGTGACTTATTAAATCTCTAGCGATTTCTTCTGTATTACACGAAGGGCTGTCTTTTTCAGTCACGCGTCTAAGGCATCCAATGTTTGATAGCCTCATACGCACCAGGGGCTATCTTACAACCCCATTGTCAAACTCCTATGGCTAAGTGAGAGTGGTAAAGCCACATAGTCCGATTGCCTGGTTCGCTGCACTGACACCTCCTTTATGGACCAACACGTTGGGTTAATGTGTGGTCATGTGCTATTCCGAACACCCCCGTAGTATCTACGTGGGGGCTGAAGCCGACGAATGGCAAACTCTCAGGGATACAAATGGCCGCACAGGAGGAACAACACTTTTAAAGACAAGCAACATAAATATATTACAAAGCTTTGGTTTATACAACATCCGGGAAGTTCGGACACCTTCACTCAAACAAGATGTCCTTTGAGCACTGGCCCTCTATCAAGCGGGCACCTTCCAGGACGTCTTCAAAATAGCGCTCCGGCGTACGGTGGTCCTTGTCTCTGGGCGGACCTTCAATGGCCACGATGGAGGCCTTCATCTTGGCCCAGTGCATCTTGACATGGGCAAAGGCCAGCCGCGCACCTTCTATACATGACGACCGCTTGATTGCGTCAATACGGGGCAGTGCGTCAACAAGTCGCTGCACTAGGCCAAAATAACCGCTCGGAACGGGTTCGGCTGGCCACAGCCGAACTATGACGTCCCTCATGGCCGATCCGGACATCCTATGCAGCTCGGCCCACTACGCCATCTGGTCTTTAGGCAGTACGGGTCGCTCCCGTGCCACGAACTGGGACCAGAATTGCTTCTCCATCGCGTGCCCCTCCTGGGCCTGGAAGAACCGCACGGCGTCGGCAACGCTCTTCGGAAGATCCGCAAAGGCGTCTGGAGCACCCCACAATTGCTTGAGTAAAACATATGACTGATTGCCGAATTTACTCTGTAGGAGAAAGGGCTTACCAGCCGCTATTTGTCCGGCTTGCTTAATCTCGTCACACGCCGCTCGGGATTCGGCCCGTGCCTCCTCGGCCGCTTTAAGGGCCTTGGCAAGGTCGGTTGCCTGGGCTTTACTCTTCTCCTCTCGGGACTTGCACATGTCGGCGGCGTCCTTGAGCGCCTGCTCCACTTCGGTCACCCGCTCCTCATACTCGCAGCGGACAACCTTCTCGAACTTCAAGTCCTCGGCCGCTTTATCAGTGGCCACCTTGTTCACCCTTGCCTGCTCCCTGGCCTGGGTAAGTTCACCCCTAAGGGCCTCAACCGCAGTCGTGCTGCCTGCAATCGTACACATAGCAGCGCATGAGCATTAATGCAAGATGTACATATTAATACATGCATGAACGAAATGTTTTAAAAACATACCTTACGCCTCATCAAAACCCTTGTTGATGCGGACGAGATCCCCATCGGCCAGTCCCAGCTTACGCTTAAGTTCGGATACTTCGGCGGCTTGGGCGATCGCTGCTAACAGTGAAGCCTACATTTCAACATATAAAAGTATATTAGCTCCTACGAAAATTATTGATCCTCTGTCCGCCCCCTTTTTAACAAAAGGGACGATCAGAGTCTCAGTGGCTACAATCTATACACATGCATCTTTTCATATGAAAAGCGGTTAGGAATATTACATTGCATACCTTGAAGCCTGTTAGCAGGCTAGTGAAGTCCTCGTTCAGTCCGTCCTTGGCGGACTGAACCTTTTCAACAACCACACCCATTAGGGTGCGGTGCTCCTCCATGATGGAAGCGCGTTTTAGTGCCTCCATCAATGTGTTCGGAACCTCCGGATTAGTGGAGGTTTCCACAGGAGTTGGCTATCCCCCCTCCCTTGAGGGGGGTCGCTTATTCGACTCCGGAGCCATTTGGGTTTCCGGAATAGTGTCCGGCTGGTGGTCGGACTAGTCCAGACCGCTGCCATCAGCCCCTGAGGGTATTGGCACCCCCATGTTTTAGGCAGCCGATGTGTCACCCTCTGGCGCCATTTTGGTGGTTTCCCATACCAACCCGTGCCCCGGAGAGGCCCTTCGGGACAACACCTCGGTGTCGTCCGTGGCGATAGGCGGGGAGGCTCGCGAAGGCGACTCGCTCTCCATCATCCTCACATCCAAAGAGTTCCCCTTTGACGATTGTTGGGGAAGATCGCGGGCCGAACTACACAATTTCAAATGTTAATACCATAATCATCAAAACCGGCTTATGTACGGCATCTTTGGATACTTACGATTCGGCAAGGGGCTTCAGCCTGGGGCGCCACTCGGGGATGGCCTCGAAGTCCGAATCCGAGCCGTTTGGGAGGGATATTTTTCCCCTTTTAGGTGCCTCCGCCTCTGGATCTTCGGAGGTAGCCCTTTTCTTCTTCTTCCCCTTCGGGGAAAGGTTGCTATCGGCCTCCTCCTCCCCTTCGTCTTCATCCTCCTCGGAGGAGTGAGTTTCGGTCTCTCCGGACACCGCATCCGAAGTACCTTTGCGGCGGAGGCCGTCTTTGGCTTCCTTGTTCTTCTTCTGGACCTTTTTCTCTGGTGCTTGATAGGCCGCCGGGACCAGCATCCTCATTAGAAGAGGATCTGCTAGGTTTTCGGGCAATGGAGCAGGGCATCTAATCCGTTCCGCCTTCTTTTTCCAGCCCTATTTTACAGGATGGAATTCTTAGGGCGCCCCCTCTTTTGATTAATGAACTATGCTATGTTCGGAAAGGTAGCACTTACTGGGGAGGCTGGATGATTGCATTCGAGGCTGATGTCCTCGGATGTCCCTAGCCACGACTTTTGAGTCTTGAAAAGTAGCTTCCAGATCGCTTCGTGCATCGTGCCAAAGAATCGCTTCAGGGTCCGTGGCCCTTCCGGATTGAACTCCCACATGCGGAGAGGCCGGCGTTGGCAGGGAAGGGACCGGCGGATGAGCATCACCTGGATCACATTTGTGAGGCTGGTGTTCTTCTCTATGATATTTTTTATATTTGTGAGGCTCCTTTTTGCAGCATCTCATCCAGTTGTTTCTTTAATTCCACAAATTCTGAGGAGGGCATCCGATAATATTTCTTATGTATCGGGGTGGTTCCAGGCACTAGGTCAATAGCGAACTCCAATTCCCGGTCTGGTGGCATGCCGGGCAATTCTTCAGGAAATACATCTGGATACTCACTGACCACTGGGATTAATTCCACCTCTTCTGTCACGGCTGCGAAAACCATATCCTTCGTGGGGATGCGCTTGCGGGCATAAAAACTGGTAGTGCGACCTTCCATATTTTTCATGGTAACTTCTCTGGTCGCACAGCTGATGCAAACTTGGTATTGGGTTAACCAATTCATGCCCAGAATGACATCCAATTTGTTGGAATCGATGATTATCAACGATGTTGGAAACATGACACCCTTGATGTCAATCTCCAAATTTCGGCAGACGAGATTGCTTATGAGGAGGGATCCCGGGGGTTGTACCAGCATGTGTTTTCCCAAAGTCGAGCAAGAAAAATTGTTTTGGGAAGCAAAGCTCCGCGAAATAAAAGAGTGGGAAGCCCCAAAGTCAAATAAAATTGCGGCGGGTATGTTGTTAACGAGAAACATACCAATGATGACTTCCGGGTCCTCTTTGGGTTCGTCTGCGGAGATGTGATGAACTTGCCCTTGCATTATATCGGGGGCGGAATACTGCTCCATGCAGTTGACTTGCGGCTGAAATGGAGCGACGTGCTTGGTGTTCTTGGGACACTGTCGGGCGTAGTGTCCGGTTTGACCACAGCTGAAGCACGAATTGTTGCGCTGGCAATCGTCGCGCACCAGGCTGGTCACGACATTCTTGACTTGTGCAGTAGTCTTGTTGACGTTCTGCTGCCAATTGGGTTTGTACTCCACCTGAATTTGTTGCCATGTAAGAGCCTTTTGCACTGGTTGCATATCCTTCTTGGGCTCGAATTTGCGCTTGTGGTCATTAGCAGCTGGCTTGTTGTCGTGCAGGAGCTTGTGTTCCCTCTCGGCAATGAGGGCCTTGTTCACCAGAGTCAGGAAGTCCAGGAAATCAAACATACTGAGAGTGCACCGGAGATGTTGATGTAGGCCTCCAAGGAATCGGTCGATCTTCCGCTCTTCTGTGGCCACATCGTGGAGAGAATAGCGGGCTAGATGGTTGAATTTATTCAGA
Source organism: Aegilops tauschii subsp. strangulata (assembly GCF_002575655.3). NCBI lineage: Eukaryota > Viridiplantae > Streptophyta > Magnoliopsida > Poales > Poaceae > Aegilops > Aegilops tauschii. The sequence continues at coordinate 215,280,083 of NC_053038.3, forward strand.
TACTCGGCGACGGTCATGCTGCCTTGAGTGAGAGCGAGAAATTTGCGTTGCTTGATCTTCATGACTCCAGTGGGAATATGATATTTGCGGAAATGATCCTTGAATTTTGTCCAAGTAATTTCCTCGTCGGCAGGCCATATTGCTTTGGCATTATCCCACCATATAGCGGCAGCTCCTTCGAGATAATGCGTTGCAAAGGGAACCTTGTCTCCGTCGCCTATGCGAGCAATTTCCAGTTTTCTTTCAATAGTCCTTAGCCAGTCATCGGCGTCCAAAGGATCAGTAGCATGGCTGAAACTGGGAGGCTTGGTTCGCTGAAAATCTGATAGCTTGGAATTATGGCCATTCTGGTTTCCATTCTGCCCAACCATAACTTGTACACTTTTCAGTATTTCCAGCAGATCGTTGCTCCTTCTTTCTTCAAACATTCGCATGATTTGCTCGGTGGAAGGCGGTTGTGGCGGTGGAGGCAGAGGTGGCTGGTATGGTTCAGGTGAATGTCCTGCCTGTCTTGCGGAACAACGGACAGGGACATCCTCACCAACTTAATTGCTGCTGCCTCCACGCCGCATCCTATTTTTCGTTTTCCCAATACATAGCAACCATGATGAGAAAATTCCAAAATGGGGGAAAAACAATGACAAATCCCAGAAGAATGCAACGAATAAAACCAAGTCGAAAAAGAGTCCAACATAATTATACATAGTCCCAACATGAAAATAAACATCGCAATGGGTCTACTACCCTCGTACATGAAACTACGCATCATGACAAGTGCGATTACAGCCATACATCATGCTCATGACTACCACGATACTCTAACGATCCACTGCTCGGATGGTGCTATTGCAGGCTCGTCTCCTGAGCCGGACCCAGATCCTAAACTGATAGTAGCGACCTCCGGGGGAAGAGAGGTGCGCTGGCGCTGCCTTGAGGGCTCTCCCTCAGGGGCAGGCGGGGGACGGAATCTAAGCATAGGAGCGGCAGGAGTAGCGACAAGAGAAGACCATGCAGCAGGAGCGCTGTGAGGGTTCACCGTCAAAGGGTTAACGGTACCCTGCGAGCTGGTCGTAGGAACAGAGGTGGGAGGAGCAGAAGTGTAGATGACAGCGGGAAGAGGGTTCCTTATACGAGCAGTAGCGAGAGCGGCGCGAGCGCGTGAGAGCTCCCGAGCTAACTCGTAGTTAAGGAGATAGCTAGCGGTGATGTAGCGTGGAAGGTGGCTAGTGGGACGATCGCACGCCGGAATAATCAAAGGAAAGCGGATACACCCATTCTAGTGCAGAGATGGGTAGAAGAAAAGTCCAGGGTGGGTGTGCATGTGAACCTCATTGTAGCGCAAGTCTACAAGAGCCTCGATAGCAGCAAATTGAACCGCCTGAGATGGCGTAGAAGCAAGACCACCCTTAGACGAACGAATTTAAGCGCCGGATGGGGAACTATGGTGTAGAGTGACCTCAGCATAATACTCATACAATGCACCGGCCAGATGCTCGCGATACACCCGATACACTGGATCAGCACCCTCGGGATAGAGTCATCACCACACGTTCTGAAGGAGGTGCGGCGATGTGCACGGAGCTGGCTCAGGATGGTACAAGATCGGTACTGGTGCCATCTACACTCACAAACCATACGGTTAGTAATAACAACAATAAGTCATGCATGCAATGCAACAACCAATTCCTATGTCTACCGGCACTCAAACGAAACTATCTACCATTTTACTAACGCACTGCCGGTCTAGCGTGTCCTACAATCTGCGCGGCTCTGATACCAAGCGTTGTGGCACCCCGGCTCAGAGCAACCGGTTTACCCTGCATTGCCAGCCCAGAGATCGAGTCTTCTGGGAATACACAACAACATGGTACAGAAATAACTGCTTTATTGATACTAGCGTGGTACAAAGGTCTGATATTACATCGAGATTCGAGGCCAAGCGGCACACACGGTGCTGCTGGACAGTATGTACATTATTTAATGAACATGTCTGGGGCCTCGATCACATGAAACTACGCGGCAGCAGAAGAACGACATAGCGGAACTCCATGGCACAGGGACACCGACGTGGACACGGCCTAGACACGAGATGCGCTTCGATGCGAATCAACTTGCCTGAAAGCTGGCATGACACGCCAGGTCAGTACATTGAATGTACTTGCAAGCTCACAACAAACATAAGCACGATAACAGACAATATCATGATAATTAATCAAGTTAAATTAATGCAAGAAATTACTACAAATGCAAAGCTATGCAAAGCAACCAAACAGCGCACCGAGTCACACGGACTTGCTTACCAGACGGTTACCTCGTAACCAAACGGTGACCACACCGGGGTCACACCTGAAACCAATCACTCATGAACACCTCGAGTGTTCAAGGTTCACTGCGAAACAATGCATCACAACAAGTACTAGTTTGCAAGATTAATTATAAAAGTTGATCCATGGTGTGACTTACTCCCGAGTCTTGCCCATAACCGAGGGCGCGGCTATCGATAGATTAAATACACTCTGCAGAGGTAGCGCACTTTACCCACACTACGGAATACCTGGCCTCGTACTCCCATTCGGGTGGACCAAAGTATTCGAACGAAACCCTCCCTTTGCCATGCAGTCTCCCCGGCCACTCCGACCATCTCCCTCCCAGGGCTAGGTCTTGGGTGGCCCCGTGTCTACCAAAGACACCAACGGCCACCGTCGTGGAAAAACAGTCCCAAACGGGGACAAGGTACCATGAAAACAAAACGAGCAACAATCATACCATAGGCTAGCTTCTAGGGTTTAGCCTCCACGATCTCATGGTAGATCAACTCTTGTAATACTCATATCATCAAGATCAATCAAGCAGGAAGTAGGCGGCGGCCTTCCTCATCGAATACCTTGAAGAACATCATGGAGGAGACCGCCAATGATGACTCCCACCTCTCCACCGCCACCCTAACCCTAGCCACCCGCCACCGCCGGCGATCCCCACATCCCTCCGTGGGTTTGCCATCTGATCGGCTCATCATTCCCGGCGTCCCTCCCTCTCTCTTCTGGTTGTCTTCTTCCACATGGCGGTCCATGCAGCGATCTCCTTGGGATTGGATTTCTCCCCGGGGATGAAGTTGGCGTCTGAGATCCAATGCAACTTCAACAGATCGGTGCACCCCACATCGGACACGGGCCATTTCATTATGGTGGTCTCTTTTGCACGGCATACATTCCGGCTTGATTAGGAAAATGTGGGGTTCGCTCTTGAGGCAGCCATCGGAGGATATTGTTCACACCTCAAGGTATGTTTCCTCCACCATGGCGTTTTCTCATTCAACGTTTCTTGCAAGGAAGTCGGATTTTTCATTCTGCACCAGAGGAGTTTTGTTTGTGATCAGTTCAAGTGTTTCTTCCACCTTTGGGGTCCTGGCGGCCCAGATTGGCAGAAAGAATTTCGTCTTTGGCAATCTGAATGCCAAGAGGAGAGCTCGCCTTGGTTTAGAGGCCATGAAAATTGCACCGGTCAAATCCTCTCTCCGTGCTCGCGCGGCCAAATCTCTTCCTAAGAAACATGCTACGTTCGCCACGTTCATGCAATACCCGGCGCGTAAGGGCTATAGCAATTGCCCGTCCATCGATGAGGTGACCACGGTCAGAGCAGCTGGTTATCATGTTTCGTCCCATGAGGATGCGGATGTTCCTTCTCCGGTGACGACCCCGCCGCCGGCAAGGCTCGCGATTCAGTTTGGAACACTCCCACCTTCCCCGGAGGGTTTATCTCCTGCCCGTTTAAACCCTGGAACCTCGGGTGGCCGATTAGTTTTTGCATTGGAAGGTTTGGATTCTCCTGCATCCCCTCGGTCACCCTCACGAGGCCACGTTCCTCCGTTGGGCTCCAGGGTCCAGCCGATCTGCCTGTCTGATGACGAGAGTTGCAGCCCATCACCTCTGGCCTCTAGAGCTTCCTCCCCTCAGGATATTATTAGAGATCTGCAAAGTTTTGACGATATGATTGAAGATATGGCTGCGAGTTATTGGGACTGTCAGAATTGCTTGGCTATGCGCCACACGTCAGAGACATGCACGAATCAGGTCCGGTGCTGCAATTGTTTTCGTTAGGGACACGTTAATAAAAACTGCACCGGCAAGCCGCCTGACTTGTCCATCTGGGTGCCTAAAGTCCCATCGCCGGGTTTTGGGAAGCGGGACAGAAAAGAGGACTTCCTTTCCTCCCTCGTCTCTCTAGTTTCCCGAGACCAAACGACTCCGGAGAAAACCCCATCCTCTGCTTCTCCACCGCCACCATCGCCGCCTATCCACCCTGCTTCGCACACCCAAGCTTCACCCAGCTCCGGTCCGACTCCTGCTCCGCAGCCTCCAATGGCGGTGTACGAGATTGACCCGCATCGCTTCATCCCAGCGGGTTTCGACATTGAAGATGGCAGAGCGGATTGTCTGCCCCGCACCTTCTACACGACGGCCGTTCCACCACCCCGAGCGCATGTTGCAGTACATGGTGCCCATTGTGGAGCCGATCCCGCCCCCAGAGCTGGTTGGTGTCCGTCGTCAGCAGGTTCTTGATTTCCTAGTTCAAGTGATGCATGTTCCGGTTATTTCTGCTCAAACTTGGTTTCAAGGAGTTGGTTTGTTCGAGATGGAAGATCCAGTTGTCTGGGGCTCTTTTACTCTGCATCCGCCGTTTCCTTTCGGGGTCGATGATGAAGGCAATGATTTTTTTGTCCGCTTTATCCCTCATAATTAGGGTGAAGGTTTTCGTGCTATTCATGTCCAGCGGACGGGGTGGCTGATGTTCATCGGCATCCCTTTAGATTATAGAAACACTCAGTGCATTGCTGGTATGGTTGGCTCCTTCGGACAGTTCCACTACTGGAATAGCACTGACAGGCGTAAGGTTAGATCTTTGGTCCGTGCCTCGTTCCCTGATAATGCGCTAGTCCCTCGCTCGGTCACCTTTCGGGAATTTGCCAATTGGGGTGATGTCATGGTGTCATGGTCAGCTAGTTGTTATATCTTATCAGGGGAATTTGCTGGTGCCATGATCCCAGCGGATGAAGATTATGCCTCTTAATGGGAATCCCCACCCGTTGCCTGGAGTTGAGGTGCCGCAACCATTTTGGGCAATGCCTCCATACCCTGCTCTTTGATGGAATGCAGTTCCACCGGGCCCTAACCAAGGACAGAATGATGTGGCAGGATGGGCTGATAATGTGCAACATAAAGCGGGATGGGGCCCGTGGGAGGAACAGGTTCAGCCTGATCAGCAGCAGCATGACGAGGTTCAACCAACCCAGGACCAAAATTCTATGATTTTGAACCCATCCGTGGACTCTTCTGATGATGAGGATATGGTTGAAGTCTAGCAGCCTCTGCAAGCTCCACCGATAGTGCAGTTGGACCCGATTCATCTTGGAACGGCCAGGGCCTTTAATGGGCCAGTTCTTCCGCCGAAAATGATCTGGGAGAGATCGTTCAAATCTTTATTGCCTGAATTTTTCATCAGGGACATACCAGCTTGTTTGCCTGGGTTTTCTGCGACGTTGATGCAAGTTAAATTTGGGTCTGCTGATCTGCAATAGAAATTTCTGCTCTTGTCTGCCAAGCAATGTGTCCCCGATCCTGGAAGCAGCTCTTCGGTGGTCATTGAAGAGTTCACACCTGATGATCTCTCGTGCTCCAATTCCCAGGTTCCACATTCTCCTCCACAGGTTTCTCAGGAGGATTTTCAGTTTACTTCGGTCTCTCCAACTCCGTTGGGCAAGCGACCATGTTAGTCTGCACGCTCCAGGCGTTCCGTCACGCTTGTGGAGCCAGTACTGGACTTCTCCACTAGAAGGATGACGCGCAGTTCTGCCAAAAGGACGGGCATGAAGCCAGTTTCTGCAACCCCTCTGAGGTCTGCCCCCTGCGTCGCCCGAAGGCAAAGAAGCTTCATCTTGATGAGCACAGCCAGCTTCCTCTCCCACCCCCGACGCCTATTCCAACAATGCAGGCAATTGGAGTGGCTCTGGGCATTGATCCGTCTGAGTTATCGGTCGAGAAGCTTATGGCTTCTCCACATCCTGCTGAAGAAGACGATGGTCCACATGATGATTGACAGCTCAAGAAGCTTGATGGAGACTTGGGCACTTTTGTTTTTGTGTCCGTTTTATGTTAGCACTTTCTGTTTGTGTGCCTGTCTTAAATCGTTGGTTACTGCTATTGGCACTTATGTTATGATCTTGTCCACGCTGTTAAGCAGCTGTATCTGCAACTACTTCCCAGCGATGTTTTTTATGGATAATTGTTATTTTCCAAATTGGAATGTGCTCTGTTGGAACATGCGTGGGCTGAATTCTGAGGCTAGGCAGCGTGACCTATGTGCCAAGATTGAGGAGAGCAGATGTTCTGTACTCTGTCTGCAGGAAACTAAATGCGAGAACTTTGACATTCGAATTAGTAGATCCTTTTGCCCTAGGAGGTTTGATCAATTCGCGTTCTCGCCTTCTATTGGAGCCTCTGGTGGGATTTTAGTAGTTTGGAATTCTTCGATCTTTCACGGCCAGCTTGTTGATATTCAGAGATTTGGTGTTGTGGTCTCCTTCCAATCGTTGCAGAACTCCAAAAAAATGGACCTTAGCCTCTGTATATGGGCCATGTGAGGGTCAGCCTAGGGACGATTTCGTTAGTTGGCTATATCATCTAGACATCCCTCCTGATGAAAATTGGCTATTGTTGGGGGACTTTAATTTCATGAGGTCATTGGATAACAGAAACCTCCCGGGTGGTGATACTAATGATATTTTCCTCTTCAACGAAATAATTGGTCACCTTGGTCTCTTGGAGCTGCCCTTGAAAGGCCGTAGCTTCACCTGGTCTAATATGCAGCAAAACCCCCTGCTCGAGCAACTTGATTGGTTCTTTACTACTGCTGATTGGATTTCACATTATCCGAACACTGTGGTTAATCCACTCGCCAGAACTGCCTTGGATCATGTGCCTTGTGTGGTGTTCATTGACACTACCATTCCTGTGGCCAAGACTTATCTGTTTGAAAATTTCTGGTTTGATATGCCGGGGTTCATGGATTGTGTCACCAAGTCTTGGAATGCACCAGTTTTCTCTGATCTCTCTGCTTCTGCGGTTATCACAAGGAAATTTAAGCGGCTGCGCTATGATTTGAAAATTTGGAGCAAAAAGCTATCATACATCAAAAAACTTACTATTGATTGCTCAAAGGTGATTCTACACTTTGATCAGCTGGAGGAAGTGCGACCTTTAACAAGGCCGGAATTCAATTTCTGGAAAATTGTGAAGTTCCACTATGAACATCTGTTGAAAATTCACTATATTTATTGGAAACAGAGGTGCACTATTCGGTATATAAAGGTTGGCGAGGAGAATTCAAATTTTTTTCATGCCATGGCCTCGGAGCGTATGAGGAGGAATTCAATCTCCAGTCTGAAGACCAGTTCCATGCTTGATCCTGTGACTGATCACGCTCAGATGGCGGGAATTCTTCGGGCTTCGTTCAAATCAAGGATGGGCCAGGCCCAAGGGATCAATATGGGCTTCAATTTGAACCAATTAATTCAGCCCATCCCGGGACTAGAGGAGCTATCCTTGCCGTTTTCTGATGAGGAAATTAACAAAGTTTTGAAGGAATTGAAGGTGGATCGGGCACCTGGTCCGGATGGCTTTAATGGGATGTTTGTCAAGCGCAGTTGGCCTATAATTGAGAAGGACTTCTTGAGGATGATTCGGGATTTTTATGAGGGGAAGCTTTCGTTGGAAAACATTAATGCCTCCCTCATTACGCTCATACCCAAGATCATTTCACCAGAAGGGCTCGATGATTTCCAGCCAATATCTCTCACCAACAATTGCCTTAAATTTCTAACAAAGTTGTTGGCCAACCGGTTGCAGAAGGTGATCCTTAAGTGTATCCACAAAAATTAGTATGGGTTCCTTAAGGGTAGGTCAATTCAGGATTGTCTGGCTTGGAGTTTTGAGTATATTCATCAATGTAAACAGTCCAAGCGTCCAATCATAATTCTTAAGTTGGATTTTGCTAAGGCCTTTGACACTGTCGAGCATGAGGTTATTCTTCAGATGTTGCAGCATAAAGGGTTTGATGCCAAATGGATTTTTTGGGTTAAACAACTGTTGTCCACAGGTTCTTCATCTGTGCTGTTAAATGGTATTCCTGGAAAGCAATTTAAGTGCAAGTGTGGGGTCAGACAGGGTGATCCACTATCACCTCGGTTGTTTGTCATCGCAGCGGATCTGTTGCAGTCTGTGGTCAACCAAATGCTGGAGCATGGCACGCTCTCTTTTCCTTTTCAAACCCATGACAGAGAGTTTCCCATCATTCAATATGCAGATGACACGATTCTATTTCTTGCAGCTAAGGATGATGAGCTTGTTGCCCTAAAGAACATGCTGCTTACCTTCCAACAATCCACAGGTTTAAAGGTCAACTTTGCTAAATCTTCAATGATTCCATTGAATATGACTGATGAGGAGGCTGCTAGGCTTGTTGCTATTCTTGGTTGTAAAATTGGGCAGCTCCCATTTACTTATCTTGGATTGCCTTTGGGAACTACAAGGCCAAGGATCATTGACCTAATGCCCCTAGTTGAAAGTCTTGAGAGGAGGTTAACTGCAAGCTCTTCTATGCTGAATCAAGGCTCTCGCTTGCAGCTTCTTACCTCTGTCTTGACCTCTCTGCCAATATAATTTCTGTGCAGCCTCAATATTCCATAAGGGATCATTAAGCAGCTAAATAGAATCTTCAGGCAATGTGTTTGGAGGGGTAATACTGATGCTCCAAAACAGTCTCTGGCTGCATGGGAGCTGGTTTGCAGGCCAAAAGATAAAGAGGGTTTAGGTGTTATTAATCCGAACATCCAGAATAAAGAACTCCTTATCAAGCATCTTCACAAATTCTATAACAAGGTTGATATTCCTTGGGTGACCCTGATATGGAACAGCTACTATGATCATGGGGTTCCACAGGCAACAGCTCATGCTGGATCTTTCTGGTGGAGGGATGTTCTGAAGCTGCATGAGGCTTATACTGCTATTGCCTCAGCTCATATCAACATGGGTGACTCTGCTCTGTTCTGGACAGATTCTTGGCACATTGGGGGCTCTGCTAGACCCCTATGTTGGATATTGCCTAGGTTGTTTTCATTTGTCAATAATGATAAGATCTCAGTGCAGGAATTTCTTCAATCCCAGGATCTCTTCTCTATGTTTTATTTGCCTCTTTCTCATGAGGCTGCTGCTGAGTTACACATGCTGGAAGGTTGGATCATGCAGTTAGACAGAGCCCCCACTATACCTGATGTTTGGATATGGCCTGGTAAATCAGGAGGATACACTGCCAAAAGTTTCTACACGATCATGCACTCACACCTACCTACAATACAACCTTGCAAATGGCTGTGGCAGAGTAGGGGCACTATGAAGATCAAGGTGTTCAGGAGGCTGTTATTCCTTGACAGACTAAACACCAAGGATATGCTGGTTAGGAGACACTGGCGCTCAAGCCAGGATGACAATCTCTGTCTCATTTGTAGTGAGCTGGTGTATGAGGATAGAATTCATCTGTTTTTTAACTGCACCTTCAGCTGCAGAGTCTGGAGTTACTTGGGCATTGATTGGTCTGGAGGCTCAGATATTCTGCAACGTATCATGCATGCTAGGTCCAGCTTCAAGCACCCTTTCTTCTTTGAAGTTATGCTAATAGCAGCCTGGAATATTTGGATTTTATGAAATGGCAGAACCTTCAGAGCTGAGAGAGCTACTTTCAATGCTTGGAAGTGTAAATTCATCCATGATATTTCTTTGCTTGCTCATAGGGTGAAGGATTGTATTAAACCAAAACTCTTGGCTTGGGTTGATTCTTTGTTGTAAAGCAGGTAGGGATGTTTAGCCATAGGTAGACTCTTTTCTTTTTTCATTGTATAGTCTGTAATTTGTTTGTACAGTTGTGTTTTCTTTAATAAAGGGCTGTGGGGCTTTGCCTCACAGTAAATATTCCAAAAAAACGAGCACACAAGGTTATGTCTGCCTACCAGGCCAGGGTATGCACGCCCATAACATTCCCTCGCGGGAGGCACCGGTGAGAGCCACGACAAAGGACCGAATCAAGACCTTCCCATTAGGTAAATGCGGTCGCACTGAATTAAAAACCCGATTTAGTGGCACCATGATGTGATCAACACCATATTCAGGTTGAACTTAATCAAGTAATAACTTTCATAAAAACTTTTTATTACTAACTTGGCATCATACCGGAAATCATGCGACTACTCGTCACACAGAGCAAGCAACTCTTAAGCATGGATTAAAACAAGCAACATAACTATCCTGCAATACTAAGATCAGAAACTTCTCTGGTTATAACTCATTTTTATCTACAAACAACATTTTTATTAGTTCATCATTCAGTTGAAAACTATTACTAGCAAAAATAGCTACCATAACTTTCCATAACAAAATGTCTAATGCAAAATCTTACTCTACTTAGCCAAACAATTTTATGAACTCAACCAGCAGCTAAAACAAGCATATCAAGCATCATAAAACAACTAGCAATTAACCATATTAATTTATCAAATTTTAAATGCAAATAAAGACTCATATTCAAGTAGAAAATCATAGATATTGAAATAACACCACCCAAATGATGTTGTGCCTTGCCTTAGTGCAGAGGAGGGTCACACTCCTCCTGGTTAGCTTCAAGGCAAGATCCTTCTTCTGAAAATATTTTAAAACCACAAAAATAAATGTCAAAACACATTCTGAAAAGAACCAGAAATTATAGACAACAAGGAAAAATCCACCTTTTGGTGTGTTGCTAGAGCTTTCTGTAACAAACACAATGCAAAAAGAATAAATTCATTTGGACTTATGGTTTAGAAATGGTGGCTGGTCAAAGTTTAGTCAAATTTCTGAATTAAATTTTAATAAATAGAAAATCCTGTGGGGTGACGTCGAAGGCGTAAAATGGGAGTGCGCCTCCACTCATACCGCTTCGGGCGCGAGTGGTGAGGCTGACACTGGGCCCCACCAGTCAGGACAGAGGAAAGGGGATCGAGATCAGAGGGGAGGCGGTGCTTCGCCGGAGCTCATGCCGGCGACGAGGGGGTTTGGGGCTAGGCTAGAGGGATAGATCGGAAGCGGGGCTCGCGGCGCACCTACCCGTACCCGTGGCTTGGCGAAAGGTGGACGGAGCTGGTCGCAGTCGAGCTCGCAAGCTTCGGTGGCGGACGGGGTTCGCTGGAGAGGTGGAAGACGGTGGCTAGAGGCAGCTCCGAGGGCTTGGCGGGGTCCAGGCAGCTCCAGCAGACCACCAAGGCCCTCCCAAGCAGCTGCTTGAGCTCGAGAAGCCCTGGAGAGCGGCAGCTGGCCTGCGGGGATCACAGGAGTCCTGAGGTCGGGGCGACGGCCAGAGGCCTGCCCGACCGGGCTTCTGCTCGTCTACGTGTTCGTGGAGGTGGTGTGGAGTGGTGCGTGGCTAGCAAGGGAGGCGGGGTGGCTTTATATAGCCAGAGCAGGGTGGGATGTGTCACCGCCGGAGCACTCTAGACACGCGGCGAATGTCGATGAGAGGCTCCAACGCAAGGGGACAGGGTGCAACGTCAACGCCGGCGCTTGCCCACGCTCGCGGACGAGCACAGGAGCCGGTTTGAGATGGGGACAAGCACACACGCACTGTGCCGTTTTGGCCGTGACTTGACCGGGCTTGCTGCGGCGGCTTCAGCGTCGGCGAGCGCCAGGGAGGGGTCATGGGTGATGGCTCGAGGGTTGTGGCACGTTGCGGCAGTCGGAAGCACTTGCATGCACACGCGTGAAACAGAACACAAAGCGCCGGCCAGAGGGCGTCGTGACGCTGCCAGGCGCCGTGTCCTCGCGTGTTCACCAAGCTAGCGTGGCCAAGATGATGGCCAGGAGCGGCCAAACCTTGTCTACGAGCTCGACCGTGCAGAGCTACGTCTAGGAGAGGTGATGGATCAGACGCGACTCTACCAAGCTGGCAAGTTTCTGGTCAGAAACTTGGTCGCCAAGTTTGGCCACCTTCTAGAAGGCCATTAGGGCTAATCTCCTGGGGTTTAGGGTTTCTTTGGAAGGTCTTTAAGCTCAAGAAATCTCAAGGCCAAAAGCTCAAAGAAAAATTGAGGTTGCTTTGGAGCACAAAGTTCTGAAAAGAGCTTAAGAGAGAAAAATGAATATTTTCCTTTTAGGAAAAATATTCATTTTATTATTTTGGGAATTTGTGGGAGGAATAAGGTAGATAGGTCACTTGGGTGAAAGCCAAGGATATGCCCAAGTGACAAGTCCATTTGAATCGATCAAAAAATCCAAATCAAATCAGGGCAAAAACCACGATGAAAACCAAGTCCGGAAAGAGAGAGAAGGCAAGTCCGGTAAAAAGAGAGAAGGCAAAATCCAGGCTGTCACAGCAAGCTTCGTGGATAGTCATATAGTTTCCTTTCTCTGTAAACCGACTTTTTACAACCCTGGCCCTCTCCGGTGTCTATATAAACCAGAGGGTTTAGTTCGTAGCAGCAATCACAATCATACATGCTAGACATCTAGGGTTTAGCCATTACGATCTCGAGGTAGATCAACTCTTGTAACCCCTATACTCATCATAGTCAATCAAGCAGGAAGTAGGGTATTACCTCCACTAAGAGGGCCCGAACCTGGGTAAACATCGTGTCCCCCGCCTCATGTTACCTTCGATCCACAGACGCATAGTTCGGGACCCCCTACCCGGGATCGGTCGGTTTTGGCACCGACACCGTTCCTCCCCCAATTGTTCCAATGCCAACATCAGGCCACGCGGGGGACACGGCGCTGGAGTTCATTGTCAAGCTGGGCGATCCTCCGTGCAGCCATCTGCGGCTCCCTCGTTCCTTTTCCATGGTGATGGAGGATGACCAGCCGCTTGGGCTGCGGTTGCGCATGAGAGACTGCTGCAACGGCGCCGTGTGGGTGGACGTTGAGTTCCCCGCGCCACACGTCATGCTTCTCAGGCGTGGCTGGAAAACCTTCGCTCGCGCGCACTACCTTGCAGAAGGGCACATCCTCTGCTTCAAGTTGGTGGAGCATGATATGCTCTCCTTCAAGGCCTTCAGCCCTCAGGTGCCCATCTAGGGTGCTGCACCGAAAGCTCGAGTGACGACAAGGACGAGGAGGACACTAGTGGTGAAGACGGCGACGAGGAGCCCCCAGTCGTCAAGCATGAAGACGACAACTTGGACTCCGGCTGAATGCCGGAGGCACCGTCACCGTAAGCTTGGCGCCGGCAGCACCATCATCTGCAGCTGGACCCCCACAGAGCGATTTGCCGGGGGTGCTTGGCCTGGTCGTCACCGCCACCTCCAGCTGGACCCCAGCAGGCTTCCTCGTGGACTTCGGCTTCGTCTTCCCTGCCGGTGTCCCTGCCGAGCCGTGTCCCTCTGGTCCTGGCGGGGGTGACCAGGGCATCGCCTAGCGGCTCTCCCTGTCCTCAGCCTCTTCTTCCTTGCCGGGGTGGCACCCTCGTGATCTTGTCAGGCTACATCT